>NC_140584.1:535807431-536179773 GCF_964204655.1 Triturus cristatus | reverse complement strand
CTCTCTCTCTCTCTCTTCCTCTTTCTCTCTCTCTCTCCTCTTACTCTCTCTCTCTCTCTCCTCTAACTCTCCTCTCTCTCTCTCTCTCCTCTTACTCTCTCTCTCTCTCTCTCTCCTCTTACTCTCTCTCTCTCCTCTTACTCTCTCTCTCTCCTCTTACTCTCTCTCTCTCCTCTTTCTCTCTCTCTCCTCTTACTCTCTCTCCTCTTACTCTCTCTCTCTCTCTCTCTCCTCTTACTCTCTCTCTCTCCTCTCTCCTCTTACTCTCTCTCTCTCTCCTCTTACTCTCTCTCTCTCTCTCTCTCTTCTCCTCTCTCTCTCTCTCTCTCTCTCTCCTCTTACTCTCTCTCTCTCTCTCTCTCTCTCTCTCTCTCTCTCTCTCCTCTTTCTCTCTCTCTCTCCTCTTTCTCTCTCTCTCTCTCTCTCTCCTCTTCTCTCTCTCTCTCTCTCCTCTTTCTCTCTCTCTCTCTCTCCTCTTACTCTCTCTCTCTCTCTCCTCTTTCTCTCTCTCTCTCTCTCTCTCTCTCTCTCTCTCTCTCTCTCTCTCTCTCTCTCTCTCTCTCTCTCCTCTCTCTCTCTCTCTCTCTCTCTCTCTCTCTCTCTCTCTCTCTCTCTCTCTCTCTCTCTCTCTCTCTCTCTCTCTCTCTCTCTCTCTCTCTCTCTCTCTCTCTCTCTCTCTCTCTCTCTCTCTCTCTCTCTCTCTCTCTCTCTCTCTCTCTCTCTCTCTCTCTCTCTCTCTCTCTCTCTCTCTCTCTCTCTCTCTCTCTCTCTCTCCACGCACACACATATATATACATATGCATTTATATATGTGTATATATATGTATGTGTATGTATGTTTGTGTGTGTGTATGTGTATATGTATGTATATATATATATGTGTGTATATATATTTTCAACTGGCGGTCGCCAGTAGATATAGTTAGGACCGTGTTTCCATAGGAATCTGAAAAATTCTATTTTGAATAACTTTGGCGCGGGTTGTTGAATCCTCGCGAAATTTTCAAAACGAATGGGGCGCTCCGTTCAGCTTCTACCCTGAAAGTCTCGGGGTGATTCGTCAAGCGGGGGCCGAGAAAAAAGGGGGTCCCAAAACGCGTTTTCCCCATGCATTTTCCCATAGGACCTTTAGTCGAAGGTACAGCCCGAACGGCTGAACAGAATTACTTGAAATTTGGCAGAGAGGTAGTCCTCAGGTCAAGGAAGTGCCTTTTGCATATATCGAGTCAATCTGTTCAGTAGTTCCTGAGAAAATTGCAATGAAAAGCACATACATTTCTATAGCCGCGCGCACCCTAACGTGCGCGAGCTAATTCTGATTGGTGGTTACATGTCAGTCAACGCTCGAATCGGTCAATCAGAAAGTGTCGGCCGCCATTTTGTTTGTTGTGGGTACGAGAGTGAAAAAGAGAGGTGGCGAACGTGAAAATGGGGCAGGGTAGAGTTCCTGACCCCCTAGCCTTTATCAGGGGGTCCCTAAAGGACCCCGGAGGGTGAAACATTGTTTTTTGTTTTTTTTTTAAGTCGCGGGGTGCGCGCACGGTGAAAAACCATAAACAAAAAAAAATTGGCATTTGCAAAATCGTACAAATTCACTTAAAAAACCCATAGGTTTCACACACGTTATAGTTGGGAATTAGCATTTAAAAAACCTTGCAAATTCACTTAAAAAACCATAGGTTTCACACGTTATAGTTAGGTGGATATTTCACTCGTAAAAAACCAATGAAATTCCACCGTTATAGTTAGTTCAGATAACTATAACTCGCACGACTGCCACTCTATCACAAGGGTGATGTCATCAGTGATGTCATGAGTGATGCCACTGACCATGTCATGAGTGATGAAATATGTGACGTCATGAGCACTGGATTGCGGGCGCGCGAGTTATAGTTATCTGAACTAACTATAACGGTGGATTTTCATTGGTTTTTTACAAGTGAAATGTCCACCAAACTATAACATGTGTGAAACCTATGGTTTTTTAAGTGAATATATATATATTCACTTAAAAACCATAGGTTTCACACGTTATAGTTGGGTGGACATTTCACTCGTAAAAACCAATGAAATTCCACCATGACGGAACCCACCAAATGCACAGTGGCATATGATTAAGATTCGCATGAATCGAAATGCGTAATGCCTGCCTGCCAGTTTGCCTCAGAATAAAGAAACTTAAAGCGAGTTTGAAAGTGGTCTGTTTCCACGTTGTTAAAGGAGAGCGTGTTGTCTTTTGGCTTATTTGAGGTGTCTGACACACCTGTAACAGGCCCTGACCCGCAAGGTTGAGGCGCTCCTATTGTCAGACTGCGTTTTGGAATTTAAAAGAAAGGAGTGCCCACCGGCTACGATACTGGACATGACCGGAGTTTGACGAAAGGGCCAAGATGTTAGGCCCGCCTCAACTTGAGAGTGAACTTTGCTGCAGCCAGGGTTTGCTTGAAGGGATTTCCCTTAGCACGGCGTGCTACGAGGGTACCAGTGTGAAAGGCAAGTAATAAGCTGTCAAATAACTTGGTGGTAGCAGGACTTTCCTGTGAAATATTATGCCCGACATGGAACTATTCCGGTAAAGCAGTGATTGCATTTGGGCATAGTGAGGCAAGACAAGTTTTTACCAACAACTAACATTGAACGTGAAATAAGAGGAAAATCCGCAGTGTAGTGGCATTATGGGAATTGTGGTGCCTGAAATGACAGTAACTAACAAGTACACATTGCAATAGAGGAAAACGTGTATGGCATGAACACGATTTGTTCAAAGGATTGAACCGGAATAAGAATGAGAAAATGTACTCACCTCTGTTGCTTTACTCATATTATGAAAATTTTGAAAATTGACTGCTGCTTTAAAACACGAGAGAGTGGACTTGTGTCCTTTTTCAATGTTTACAAGTTTTTAAATGCTGACGAACCCACCAAATGCACAGTGGCATATGATTAAGATTCGCATGAATCGAAACGCGTAATGCCTGCCTGTTTGCCTCAGAATAAAGAAACTTAAAAGCGCGTTTGAAAGTGGCCTGTTTACACGTTGGTGAAGGAGAGCGTCTTGTCTTTTGGCATATTTGAGGTATCTGACACACCTGAAACAGGCCCTGACCCGCGAGGTTGAGGCGCTCCTATTGTCAGACTGCATTTGGTGTGTATGTATATATATATATAATCTACTGGCGGTCGCCAGTAGATAGTTATAGTTAGGACCCTCTTACCATAGGAAATCCGCAACATTCTATTTTGAATAACTTTGGCGCCGGTCCACGAATCCTCGCAAAATTTTCAAAATAGGTGGGGCGTTGAGCTCCGCTCCTACCCTGAAAGTCTTGGGAGGATTCGTCAAGCGGGGGCTGAGATAAAAGGGGGGTCCCAAAACGCGTTTTTCCCATGCATTTTTCCATAGGACCTTTAGACAGAGCTACAGCCCGAACGGCTGAACAGAATTTAATGAAATTTGGCAGAGAGGTAGTCCTCAGTTCAAGGAAGTGCCTTTTGTAGGTTTGGTGTAAATCTGTTCAGTAGATTCTGAGAAAATAGCCTTTAAATCAATATATATCCGAGCCAGCTTACGGTGTGCTTACGGTGCGCTTACCGTACGCGTACGGTGACGAGCGCGATTCTGATTGGCCGTTGGATCTTAGTAAACATTCGAATCGGTCGAAACCAGGAAGCGGCGGCCGCCATTTTCTCCCTCGCACTCTGACAGGGGGTTGAAAAACAAAGTGCAAAAACATGTAAAGGGGCTGTTTAGACAGCTCCCAAGCACCTAGCCATGTCGAGGGAGTCCCCAACGATCCCCCAAGTGAAAAAAGGCAATTTTAATTTTTTCGAAAATTTCGCCGATTACGCTTACCGTACGCGTACGGTAATAAATAATAATAAAAAAAAAAATATCCACATTCTCCCCACCCCGTGTGCAATTGGTGCCCGAAGGGCACCATTTGTGCATGGCTTATTACAGCAAAACAAAACATATATTTTACCTGTCACAACGATGCTCATCATATGTCCTCCATGTGCGCACGGTGCGCGAAGCGCATCGGGCGTTCATGGCCCATCTAGCGTAATGTGGGTGCGCGAAGCGCACCGCGTGCTCACCGTGCGCGCACGGAACGAACTACGTTAAGTGGGCGCGCACGCCACAAATGGCGTAAAGTAACTTCGCATTTAAAAAAACGTGCAAATTCACTGAAAAAACCATAGGTTTCACACATGTTATAGTTAGCTGGACATTTTACTGATAAAAAACCAATGAAATTCCCCCGTTATAGTTACTGTAGGCAACTATAACTCACGCGACCGTAATCCTCTGCTGATGACATATGTGTCTTTATGAAAAAAAAATATTTGTAATATATGTATAGCTAAAATTTAATGGAAGAAGACATGGGCAAATAAGTGTTTAAATACAGTATTAGCATCAGCAGAGGATTACGGTCGCGTGAGTTATAGTTGCCTACAGTAACTATAACGGGGGAATTTCATTGGTTTTTTATCAGTAAAATGTCCAGCTAACTATAACATGTGTGAAACCTATGGTTTTTTCAGTGAATATATATATATATATATATATATATATATACAAATGCCCTTGAGCTTCGAAAGAGCACTCAACGCTGTCCCACACCCTCCGGCATGCATGCCTCACTGTGGCTTGCTTCCTGGCATCCTAATTGCATTGTGCCAAATCCGACGCGTTTCGAGGCTGGAACGCCCCGTATTCATGGATAGCTTCACAAAGGGATTGACAACTCATCGCTTCGTTCACTCTTTATTAAGGGAATAGGACCGCCCTGTGGGCGCGGCATATTCTGGACGCCCATAGGCATGCTGGTAATTGAAGTCCAAGAAGCGATGAGTAACATTATTACCGTGAGTAGGCTCAGTCCCCCCCTTGCATTTGTTTATCCACATTACATGCACGGCCGCCCTGGCCGTGGGAAGATGCACCAGTTTCTTCTAGGACTGTAAAGTCAGATGGGAAACGGCCTCGGAGAGGAACCTTTTCTTTCCGTTAAGCACGCTGTCTCAAAGGTGATGAACGCTTGATGACTGGACTCCTTATCCTACTCAAGGAAAATATTTTGGCTTAAAGGATCACAGGGGGACTGAGCCTACTCAAGGTAATAATGTTACTCATCGCTTCTTGGACTTCAATTACCAGCATGCCTATGGGCGTCCAGAATATGCCACGCCCACAGGGCGGTCCTATTCCCTTAATAAAGAGTGAACGAAGCGATGAGTTGTCAATCCCTTTGTGAAGCTATCCATAAATACGGGGCGTTCCAGCCTCGAAACGCGTCGGATTTGGCACAATGCAATTAGGATGCCAGGAAGCAAGCCACAGCGAGGCATGCATGCCGGAGGGTGTGGGACAGCGTTGAGTGCTCTTTCGAAGCTCAAGGGCATATGTGTATGTGTATGTGTGTGTGTGTGTGTGTGTGTGTGTGTGTGTGTGTGTATATATAGCCAATCCCTAGGAGATAAGGTCCCCGGGGTCAATAGTGGCCCAGGTATTGGGGGCCACGCAGCCCCCCTTCTCTATAAATATATATATATTTTTTTAAATGAGGCCATTCCCCGGTGGATGGGGTCCCTGGGGCCAAAAGTGGCCCAGGGAAGGGGGCCACGCGGCCCCATTCCTGTGTTTCAATTCTTTTTTTAAAGGGTCAGGCCCTGGGGGATTGGGTCCCCAGGGCCTTAAATACTAAAAGGGGGGGGCACACAGCCCCCCTTCTAAAAATATATTTTTTAAAAAGCCGGCATTGTGCCGGAGGCCCCGCCCCCTCCCTGCACCACTCTGCAAATGCCCCCCCCCCCCCCCGGCGCGTTCTAAGTTGGGGAATGAAGTCCCCATGAATACTGAGGGTCCCTGGGGGCCAACTAGCCCACCAGGTGCTTCCAGTAAGCTTCACACAGCTGGATATCCGAGAGGTGACCGGAGGCCACGCCCCTTTTTACACCACTCTGCAAAAGCAGCTTCTGGTGCACTGCTGGTGGGGCGATGAGGTCCTCTTGTGTACTGAGGGCCTCAGGACACAAGTGGACTTCATCCCCCCCACCAGCAGTGCACCAGAAGCTGCGTTTGCAGAGTGGTGTAAAAAGGGGGCATAGCCTCGGACCATATGTAGTTACTCAAACATGTACCACTGAGACATCCATTTACTCACCAACACACCCATACACACACTCACCCGCCCATACAGCCCTTCACAGATGCACTCTTGAACCCATACACCCAGTGAATCACCCACTCACACATCTAGGCGCAGTCGCACACCCCCACCCACACAGACACCCATACAGATACTCAGACAACCAATCAATAACCCATATAGACACTCACGTAGCTACTCACCAACCCATGTACTCTTACTCAAGTTATTTCGGATACCTGGAGAGCTTTTTTTTTTTTTGGCCTGCCTCGACTTGTGTTAAGTGTTCGGTTTTGTTTAATTCGTACGTGAAACGTTCATGGCTGCTTCATTTGCAATGCTGTTGTCCTGTGTTCAGTGTTTCAGCTTTGCATGTCACTTAATCTCACCTGTGATGTCTGTAATTAATCTGCTTTTCACAAAAAGGACACACCCAAACCCCAACTCTCTAAAAAGGCAAGGCAAGACCCAGAAGGTCCTTGAGGCAAGAAAACAAATCCAAATATAGGTAAAGTAACACACACAGGTTTATTAATGCAACATTTTAAAAAGACAGACCGAATATATCAATCATGGCAGACTCAAAGAAAATTGTTGATTAATGCAATGTTCAAAAAGGTAAACTAAATATATCAGTAAATGCAGATTGTCAAATGAATGATTAAATGAACAATTGAAATAGAATGCACTATATACAGATAGCAAAGAATAAAAAATATGTACACAGAGAGAAAGAGTGGTGAGAGACACCTCACCGACTGATTCTGCAACATCCTTGCCAGCTCTAGCTGTGGAAAGTCCTTTTCAACAGCCCAGGAATGAGTTCGGTCGGGACCCAAGTTCCAGCACCAATCCACAGCAATACGTCTATTCTGTGGTGAACTTCCACCTGACCTACAAAGCTTCCAGCTTAAATATCATTATTCAACGTGAGGCGAAGCTTCTAGAAAACCCTGCCCCTTTCTCATTGGGGTAAAAAAAAAAAACAAGCTGGCTGGTAGCAGTCGGTGTCAAGGCCAAGACAGTGGCTGGCCAAGCCTCTGTATTTTGACTCCGAGACAGAGTTGTACATTCTACAGAAAATTTCCAGCTCACTCTGTGAGGAGCAGTAAGACCTTGAATATTAATCGCAAGCACTGCTGTGTAGGCAGGAACAAGGCAAAGTCAGACATGAGGCCATGTCAAAACCAATAGTAAGAACTCCTTATTCTATGCACGCAGAAGCAAGGCAAAGTCAGAAAGCAAGATGACATGAGACCATGTCAGTCAATAGTAAGCACTCATAATTAACAAGGCAGTCAGGCCAAAGCCAATAGTAAGCACTTATAATATAAATGTACCTTTCTACTCCGTGACAGCTCTCACTAAAAGACAGCAAGATTACAAGACAGAAGAGAAGCAGGCATATGCAGGACCGTCTCATATAGCCAGGTTAAGGTAAAATAACACACTAAAGTCAGTTAAAATGGGGGTAGTTGAGGGTCTTCATAGGGTGCCAAATCACAAGAGAGCCTCTTTTAATTACAGACGTCCCCCCCCCCACCTCTCCCACAACACTGCTTGCCCGCCCCCACAACCTCTCCGAGGTTGCTGCTTGTTTTTCTCTTGTTTTAAAGTAAATTAAATTAGATTTATATTGAGCGGCAACCCATGAGGATGTCCAGGGGCATGGGGAGATTAACATCCTGTGATTCTGGGCAAATCACTTAATCTAATGCCGAGACACTAACACGTATCCCAGCTCCCGAGTTGACAGCTCTGACCGATGTGCCACATCCTCTCCCTCTAATGTAAGGTTGTCTTTGTGCATGGTTGTCTTTTCAAATATATTCTTTTATTGAGTCTAGCCACATCATTTCTTGCACCCGCTACCACGTCATACGCCATTGCTGATAAAGTCTTTCTGCATTTCTGTTTTCTACACACCTCGCAACATTCTGGGCTCTAAACAGCTGTGGTATGATTGTGTTTTGTTTCCATCTATTGTCTGGGCCACAGACTCCCTTCACAGCATGTCTAGTGCCGTTGTATTGCTTGTGTGGGGAGCGGTTTAAACATTGTTTCTCCTGCCTGTGCTCGGTTGGTTGTTTCCATACCATCTTCCCCCAGTTCCAACCTCCTCTCTTATGGACGTTTTAGGTTTTTCTGCTTCCTTTACCGGCAGATCTGTGATCATCAACCTCAGTTTGTATCACCCCTCTTCTCAGGAAGCCAAATGCTCTTTTCAGTACTCCCCTTTGAAAAAGACGAAACATAAAAAGCAAATGTGTAACACTTGAGCCTTGGAATGTCCGCGACATGCAGAGAACACCATCTCCTAGCAAAACAGATTACCTCTGTCACCATGAATAAACTTCAACTTTTTTGAAGTGGATTTTTATTTTCCACTAAGTGCATATAATATACAAATACTGCATTTAGTATTTTTTCATCAAGACCTGTTGATTCTGTGCGGCTGTTGCTAAAACAAAGGCAATATTCCTTATAACAAAAATCAAATAGACAAACAGTCATAAACTTTGACAATACCCACATAAAAGACAACAACAATTCCGTATAGTGGATACAAAAAATGTGCGGCTGTTATTGAAGGCAATATTACTTGTAACAAAAAACAAATAGACAAATAAACAGTCATAACCTTTGACAATACCCACATACAAGACAACAACAATTCTGTATAATAGATACAATAAATCTCCTTATACTTCTTTTTCAGACTACATTATGTAAAGTGTTGTACGTATAGGGAAAGTCCTACGCTGTTTACATAAAGTTCCAGGGACTTCTATTATTCTGGTCCTCACAAGATGATAGTCTTTTGGAGTGCCAAAGGGAGGTGGCCTACAGACTTTAGGAAACCAGGTTAGCGACACTATTTTAAATATTTAACAAGTAGTGTTGGAGACTGACGTCGTTTTGTTTCATTGATTCTTTAAGGCTTGCCTCATCAAAGAACCAACGCGTTTCGACCTTCTACGTGGCACTTATTGTCGAAGGTCTTCATCAGGGTGGACAAGTGTTGTACGGAGGACTGATGATATCTAGTTGTGTGAAAAATGTCCATTTTACTTTTTCAGAATTGTGGGAAATTTTACATAATATTTACAGATACAGTGACTAGTTAAAATCATGGGTATTCCTACGTACCACAAGCGTATTTGAAGAAATAAAGTGCTTAGTTCTTGTAGCTCCAGGCGAAAATCTTTTTAGCTAGAGCGAAGGAGAGCATCTAATAAATGGAGGAGTAGCCAAAACGACACATGAAATGATATATATTTTATTTGGGGGGTTGTGCAAATGTCCTCAAGGACATTGTGTAATGGGAAAATCGCGGACGAGCATGTGTTGATTATGAGTGGCTGAATGTGCTCCGACCGGACCTCTCTTTACGGGTGCTTAAAAGTGGCAGTGGTGGTTTTGAGGCAGTGGCGGTGCGTCGTGTCTTGTTAAAAACGACGATGTGGGCGTGGCAGAGGATAGTACGAGCCTAACACCCGAGCGGAAAATTCTTTTGTGGTACGTGGTCTTATAAAATCCAAAAGATATCCCACTGATGCGAGATCATCCATACCCACCCGGTGCACAAAAACGTGTCTCGAGGATTTAAGATCTTACCTAGTACAGCCGGAGTGCGAGCGCTCGTATTCTATGGCGGCTCAAAAGCATGGGGGCTAGCCTGTCGCAAGTTGATAGCGGGACGGCTCAAGGGTTTGCTCCAAGACGATCGGTCGTGCAGTGTATTTTAGCAGCTGAAGCCCAACTTGATTCCTCACGTGATGTGTACTCACGTTCACACCGGAAGTAAAATACATAGTTCCGGGTCCTACGTCTAATGACGGGACAGGGAGCGTGTGGGGGGCGTGTCTCGTCAGCTGTGGGGCACTCTCGGAACCACGCTGCCTCAAGTTTGAAGCAAAGATAACTATTAGCCCAAATTATGTAAACACCGGTTGTTTATAGCATTGTCTCAAGATAGCACGGACCCTTAATTAATTATAAACAATGGGCCCAATGGAGCTTGACTACAACAGGTTCGGTGAATAATATTCAACGATCAGGCTCAGAATTGCACGGACCTGATTATTTATAATAGACTGTGGGGGTGCACTAACCCTTAGTGGATGCCACAATACAAAAACAGCAAAAGTAAATTATTAGACGGATCGTCATCCAATATGGGTTTCTGAATTGAAGCCTATTGATTGCAGAGATCTGGTTAGACTGCTGGTCCCAGTACTATGCAAACTGCATTAGGCTTAAATCTTCTGCGCTGGAACTCTGGAAGAAATTACTGCGAAATGGCAGTCGATGGATTTCATTTAGTTTGATATGGGGCCTTTAAAAACTCGTGACTTAAGAGCTTTCCCAATTCACCGCAACACTTCAGTCGAACTATTTATCAGAATGATGGTTACACGATGAATACCTCAACCAGATCGAACATAGTAGCGCAATTCCACATTACCGTTTGATTGTGTACACAGCTAATATTTCAACAGGTTTCCAATTGCAACTATACAATTATATTACGAAAAAATGACATTTTCTGTTTTAAAGATATGTCTTTGAGCAATCCTTGAACTGGTTGCTCTTGTTGTCGGGGCTACAGAAAGATATTAATATCTTCACCGTTCCTTATATAGTGCTCAAGTATACAGAAGATTGTGCAAATTTACGTAGGAGGGGAAAAAAGAAGAACTAAAAAGAGAGATTCAAATCCAATGATTCAATTCGCTGAGTTCATTCAATCCATTGTCGATTGTATTCAGGTACATAATGGTTTTGGCCTCGAACTTGGAGAGGAGACTATCAACGTCTGCTCCATGCACCTGTTTCAATACAGTCCATTTTATGTCTTTGGGGCTAGGTTGGTATTCAAGGCAATGTGTTACCATTGGTGCATTTAAGATCTTGCATTTGATTCTGGAACGATGTTGGGTCATTCTTGTCTTAATGGCTTGGGTTGTTTTCCCGACATATGCCAAGGGGCATGGGCAAAGAGCGCAGTAGATCACATTATGCGTATTGCAATTCGTGAAAGTTTCATATTTTACAAATTTGTTTCCATATATGAAGATGTCGCCCTCTATGGTACTCTGGCAGGATGAACAATTGCCACACCTCCGATGACCCTTAATTGGTGGCAAGGATAACATGGTTCGAATTGATTGGGTAGTACTTTTCTTCGCTGTGTTGGCATGTACTAATTTGTCCTTTAAGCTTCGATTTTTCTTAAGTGCGAAGATTGGAAGATTTTTTTAGTGGTTCTAAGGATTTTACAGTTGATCAGTTTCTTCGAACTATTTTCTTCATCTCGCAAGTGCGTCCTGAAAAAGTAGTGACGCAAACCAGGGGTAAGTCCTCTTCTCGTTCTTTGGGTACCAGTAGGGATTCTCTGGGGATATACCACGCTCTCTTCATTGCCCTCTTCAATAGTTTTTTCGGGTACTGTCTCTCGACCAATTTAGCCATCAGAGCATTGGCGTTGTCAAAATAGTCCTCCTTCATACAGTTATGTTTTATACGTAAAAACTGACTGAAGGGCAGGTTTTCACGTAAGTTTCTCTGATGAAAACTAGAAAAATGAAGTGTAGTATATTTATCTGTTTTCTTCTTATACAGAGTTGTATATAGGCACCCAGCTTCATGTCTTATCAGCAGGGCTAGGAAGTTCATCTCAATTTTGTCATAATTGACAGTGAATTGGATGTCTCTGTTCCTGTTAATCCAGTTCACAAAATCCAGCAGTTGATCCTTAGCTCCTCGCCATAGCATGAACACGTCATCAATATAACGGTACCACATTTAATGTGGCAGTCATATGGATTATTGTTATAGATCCACCTGTCTTCAAACAATGCCATAAACATTGTCATAAACATCTCCTGGCACACACCCCATTGCTTGCAGTGTTCACTTTTAGCATCCCTGGTTAGTTTCCTGTTTTAAACCCCCACTATAAAATATTAGCTGTATAAACGCTAGTGCCCAGGGTTCTTGTCTCCTTGTTGAAACTATTTCGGGTGCGAGTTGTTTCAATGTCCAAGGTAAGCAAGCATGAAAATCCTCTTAAAGCTCCCTACCTTACAACAAGCTACTAGGACACACCTCCCCTTTGTGCTTTCCCACACAGACGCTGATTGTTGCATAAATGTTTTCAATTATTATTTCTGATTATTGTATTACTGTTTGCGATGCATATTTGCAGCGCTTTCAGCCAGAGGCTGGGACCTTGTAGCGCTTTAAATACATGCGCTACTTACTCCTATTGCACCAACCAGCATTCGACTCTGGACACACAGATTTTTTGCAGTTTTATATTGCACTTATTTAGTGTACTGCAACCAAAGATTTACATGAGCACCAGTTAGCATTATCTTTGCTCCTTCTTTCCACCTGCCACCTGTCAGACCTGCACGAAACTCCAATGAAATATATTTTTGTCTGTCTAGTCTGCTAGCTACCATCTCATTAGTAACTAAACCCATGACCATCAGGTGCCTACACTTGTCCTCTATTATTCATGTACCAGTCGACAGAAAGGAGCAGGGTGTGAGATCATTCATCACAGTGCACTTCCTACCAGGTACACGTACAGAATGGATATAATGGTTTATAATGTTGTCTTAAGCAACAATTCTTCTCACATAGATATGTAATTTTATTTTACGGACACGTTTTCCAAAATGTATTGTGATGCTAAGGAAAGTTGTAGAGAAGAGTTAAAAAAAAAAAAGTAGCATGGTTGTGGGGCTCCAGACGCCCGCCGATGGTCAGGGCATGGTGTAAGGACATGGATGAAGCCATGGTAGCAGAGAAGACTACGTATGTTAACCGAGGTTGTCCACAGAAATGGGGGAAGGTATGGGGTGCCAGGAACAAGTACAGGGGCTTTATCTGTGAACCACCGGAGTTGCCGAATGAGGATATCTCCATCTGAAACGGGGAGGGGGTGAGGCGATATCTATGGGTCCTTAGGTGGGATCTGACCAGTATTCTGATGTAACAGTGATTTGAGCGTTGACATCAGCTAATGTAACAACATACTGCAATTGTATTGACATTTCTGTGATTGTGCTATGCCCTAACTTTAATAATAATAAAAACAATTTTTTTTTTTTTAAAGTAGCATGTCTTTTCAAATGAAAGTCAGCGATCATTATTTTATTTAAAGACTTAAAAAAAAAAAAATAATAATTGAAGATGACCCCTGCAGACATGGAAGGCTTGTTTAATATGCCCTGATGTCACGCTGAATTTAGTAGCAGGTCGCTCGTGACTGTATAATCGCAGTTCAAGTAGACTTACTTGCTAAAGGCTTTCAGCTGTGCTACTGATTACCACTTTTAAACCCTAGTGAAGCACAAAGACGTCTAAGAAACTAAGGACACACGATATTGTTGCACTCCTCAGAGCTCAGTTGAATGAGTTTACCATCAAGGCCTTGAAGGCAAAATGTGAAAAGGACCGTATAAAGAAGGGGACATATTTGTCCACTTTTGAAAAAAGTTTAAATCCTCTATGCTTGTTTATTGCATAAACCTCTTTAAAAGGGCGTATTTACTGTACTTAGCGTACCTGAAATTTTTAAGGTTACACTCGCCGCTTTTCGAAAGGGTTCATATGGAAAGGGTTAATGTCTACAGTTACAGGTCTCATTATTTTTATCATGTTTTTGATTTTTCAAAACCACATAAGGAGACGTTGTGTACATAAACGATACTGTAAAGACAACTCCGCACACTGAGAATGTTTCTTGCGAGCTTCTTTATTATATGCACCAACACAGGCTCCGAGACGTTCGGAGCGCAACAGATGCTACCGTTCACCCGGCCACCAGCTGTCAACTGTCAACATTCCAGTGATGACAGCTGGTGACGTAGGGAGCGCGGTACGGTGGCCTTAGGTGGACATATGGCAAACATAACACAGGAAAGGAGAGGGGGATGAAAAGGGATAGGAAGAGTAGGAGAGCGGGGGTAAAGGGACAAGGATGAAAAGAGAAGAAGAATGGGGAAGAAGGCAACAGTGAAGCATAAGTAGTAACCTGGGTACATTTGGTGAGGAATAACAAGTTACTCACAAACATAATCTGACAATTTAACGGGTGGTAATAACTTCCTTCCCACACTGCTGGTGACATGGGTGGGGACAGTGAGTGTAGGTGTGGGAGGTAACACTCTACTCGTTCTACCTGCACTGGAGGAACACGGCCCACTGTGGATGGGAGGGGAAGTGATCAGTTCTGGAGCGGAATGCTCAGTCGTGTTGTGGGTTTGAGGTTCGCAGTCCATTTCCTCATCTGACAAACCCGTGAACGTGCTACCATAGGTATGGGTGTGTGTCTGAGTATCAATGTCACGCCCAACAGGGGTGTTCGTGCACCGTGAAAGGGCAGAGAAATACCACACTTTACCATCACTGAGCAAAGCTGAATTGCAGTACACTTTGCGTACAGAAAGGGGCTGTGTGAATCTATCATTGCCTCTGCTAACATGACTGCTTCTTTTAACTTTAACTGTGTCCCCAATTTCAAGCCTGACGGGTTTGCACCCATGTTTCAAATCATACCTTTCCTTGCAGATATCTTGTGCTACTTTCATTTTTCCCTTAACATGTTCTGTTGACCATTGACCCTCTTGGCTGCTTTGGCCCAACCTACATTGTCCTTGGACAATGGGCTTCTATCTCGCATCAGCTCAAAAGGGTTGTGTCCGGTAGTGGCACAAGGTGTGATGCGGTAAGCCCAAACGGTTTTAAGTATTTCCTGTTTCCAATCCCGTCTACTGCTGTTAGCCAGTTGTACAATGCCCTTGATGACTCTGTTGAACCTCTCTACTGCCCCGTTTCCTGCGGGGTGATATACAGAGGTGGTTTTGTGACAGATTACATTCCTCTGGGTGTAGTTTTTGAAAGTGTCAGACGTGAATTGGGGCCCATTATCACTGATGGTTTTGGGTAGCCCCTCACGTGTGAAGACTTCGTCAATTAATTTTACCACATTCCAAGAATCTGGTTGGGTAATGAACTTAACCTCTGGCCATTTTGAGAAATGGTCAATAAGGACAATTACATATACCTGTTCACCATTTTCCATTATGGGTCCCATAATGTCCACCCCTACCCTCTCCCATGGCATGGACGGGCAGGGAATAGGCTGTAACGAGGGGTCTAAAAGTCACCTGTGACTTGTCTGAATTAAGACATAAGGTACAGTCGCTGACTGCTCTCTCAACTGCTATACTTACTCCTGGCCACCAGTAACTGTTCTTCACTCTATTCTTAGTTTTTGCAATGCCTAGATGCCCTTCGTGGCAGATCTCTATCTTTACGCGTAAGGTGGAACAACCTTTACCCCCCCCCCCCCCCCCCCTTAACAGTAAATCATTTTCCTTGGATAGTTCATGTTTCACTTCCCAGAAATATCTTAGTCTTTCAGGCAAGGTTGTCTTGGGACCCCAACCCTTTGCCACCCTCTCAATTACTTCACACAAAGTCTTATCATTGTTTTGCTCAGAGATCCATTCTTCTTGTGATATTCCATCGAATTCCTCCTTCACACTAGCAATTCAAAGTTCATCACTTCCTTCATATTTCTCACGTTCAGGTATGGGCATACGGCTCAGTCTGCAACAACATGCTTTACCCCGGGACATACTCTACAACGTAATTGTAATCAAACAATCTCATTGATAACCGTGCAAGCCTAGGTGAAGCTGCGTACAAACCCTTAGTGGTACTGACTTTAGTCAGTGGCTTATGGTCGCTGCATAGAGTAACCTTGCCACCCCAGACAAACTGCTTGAAATGTTCAAGACCCCAAACGCATGCTAGTGCCTCACGCTCAATGACTGAGAACTTTTCTTCACTAGCAGTCAAGGAGCGTGAGGCAAAGGCTATGGTATACTCATTGCCTCTGGTGTCCCTTTGAGTTAGAACAGCTCCTAGTCCTCTACAACTTGCGTCAGTCGTAATAATGTTGTCAAGGGAGGGGTCAAAGCCTTGTAATGGTACCGTTGAGCACGTTTCCTGCTTTAAGGAATTGAAAGTATTTTGACACTCATCATCCCATATCAATTTGTTCTTCAATTTTAACAATTGTCTGAGGGGATAAGTTTTGTGAGAAATTCTTTATGAATTTCGCGTAAAATTATACTAATCCCAAGAAGGATCGTAACCTCTTTATTCTTGGGCACAGGAGCTTCATTGATGGCTTCCAAAAGTTCTTTCTTTGGACGGATTCCTTCACCTGTAATTTCGTCTCCCAGATAATTAACTTTGCGGCAAGCAAACTTACACTTGTGTTCTGCTGTCAAACCTTTTACGCAAGTATGCCCAGAACCTGATTTACCTTATCGTCATGCTCTTGCCTGGACTTTCCCATGACGAGGATGTCGTCCTGGAACATCAAGAGATCAGGAACATCCGCAAAGATATTTTGCATTAGCCTCTGAAACATTGCTGCCGCTGAGGCCAAACCAAAGGGCACCCTGTTAAACTGGTAACATCCGAAAGGTGTTATGAACGTGGTAAGTCTCTTGCTCTCACGATGCAAAGGGACCTGGTGATGCGCGGATTTCAAGTCTATTGTTGAAAACCACTTCACACCCTTCATTTTCGCCAGCATTTTGTTGATCTTTGGTAGTGGGTATTGCTCAACCACTATGTTTTGATTGAGATCACGCAAGTCAATGCACAGCTGCAGGCTGCCATTAGGCTGTTTAGCCACTACCAATGGTGCCACCCACTCAGAAGCTTCTACTTGTTCTATAATTCCATCCTCAAGAAGCTTGTCAAGTTGTGTCTTTACTTCTTTTATTGAGAATGGCAAGTTCCCAACTTTATGCACTGTTGGGATGGCATCCTTCTTGACTTGTATTTTGTGCTTATACCCCTTGAGTGCACCAATTTCTCCGTTGAAGACACTGGTAAATTCATCTAACAAGGTCTTGCTGTAATTCTCACTGTCATACTCAACTAGGACTGGGTCTGACCTGCTGGGATCAAGTTTAATTCCCAGATCCCCTTGGTCCATCCACCCCAACACGGAGGGTCCCACTGCAGATGCATAGTTTGCAGACCGACTCCCTTCCTTTGAAGGCAAAGTTCAATTTCCTGAATCTACATAACTCTATTGGGTATTCAGTGAACATTTTGATAGAGATGTCAGCCTTATCTAGCTGTTCTCCAAGATGAGGTGCGAATTTCTCCTTCCATACCTCATTGTTCACTATTGTATATGGTGAACCAGAGTCCGCTACAGTACTCCTTTCAATACCACCAATTGTCATTTCACAAACCGTTTTTTTTTGTCCGTGACTTGTTGGTTCACGTTGACACTTGAGATGCATTAGTCATTAACATTTAACACGAACATGTTTGCATCTTCATCTTCGGATTTTGTTTCTTCATTTTCTACAATTTTTACCGAACCGGTATTCCTTCTGTGACACACCTTCTGAAAGTGTCCTACTACACCACATGTACATTTCACACTCCGTGCCGGACACTTTTTGTCATCAGCCATGTGATTAGTGCTTCCGCATCTATAACCGCGCCGTCTGTTGCTGTACTGTGTTCTTTCTTGTGCTGGTTTGTAGTTCCTGTAATTTCTGTTTGTTTTTTTCGTTAATTTTGAGTCCGAAACCCTGTTTACAGTACTTCCCTCACTTTTCTTTGTTCTCCGCAATGACAGCTTTCGCACAATGTCCAGTTAGTTCAGCTTTCTTTGCAATGTTAATTGTTTTGCAGAGGGTACTCACCCTTTGCCCACAAATTGTCTTGGATGTTGCTGTTTGACCCTTGCATCACAATTTGGTCCCTTATGAACTCGTCATGCAAGTCTCCGAAGCGGTAGTTAAGGGCTAAGTTTTTCAACGCAGACCTAGTCATCGATCGATTCCTCCTTGCCCTGCTTCCTGTGGAAGAATTTATATCTGTCCACTCCCACGCAGATAGTGGGCTTGTAATAGGTGTTTAGGTCGTCAATAGCATTTTCAATCACATCTCCCTCACCTTCACTCCTTGTCTTCTTATTAATGCTATTGTATTCCTTTATACCGCCAGCTCCCAAACTATGTAGCAAGATTTTGAGGGTTTTTTCAGCCTTAAAGTCAGCGTCATCGTCAAATTTGATATGTAGTTCATGAAGTACTCCCTCCATTCCTCCCACTTTATTTCCGGTTCACCCTTACCTGGAAGGAATGCTTGTGGAGGTGTTAGATTCCATAGGTAACCTGAAGCCATACTTATGTTCCACTCTTAACTCAAAATCTAAGGGTTACACTATGTTACTTTTTAATTTTTCTCCTCACTGAGAGTTTATTTATGTACGTTTTTGCCAAGTATTTTCTCATTAACCAGAGTGTGAAGATAATTTATTTTGCACATATATATTTTTTTAAAAGGTCCTTGTATATTTTCAGCTTAAGCACAGTCCTTTCAATTGTAAGAGTAGAAGTGCTGAAGTACTTCTGTGAATTGCATTTTACCTGAAGTTACAGCCAGTAATTTTTTTTTTGTGACACAGTACACAGTTTAATTACTCATTTCATTCCTTGTCGTCGCGTTATAACAGTACCTGATTATTTCGCTCTACATCCATTTCGTGTTCCTCATCAGGTTTTCCTCGAGCAATCTTCTATCAGTAAAGATTCTGCTCACCCGATGCTCTTTGTTTCACTTCCGTGTGACGACGCGCAGACTCGTCATGCATTTGATTGAAGACTGCAACGTTGTGTTTATTCCCATTCAAAATGGCCGCTGAGAACGTCCACGTCAGTGCGTACTCCAGCGTTCCACGTACACAGCTGATTCAAGACTTCGAGGTTGGGCACACATGTCACGATTTTCGTCACACTTGACAGTTGGCAATAACATGCGGGACCGTTTAACTGTATTAACGGTAAGCCAAAATATTACTTCGCGTTTTCTTTTCTTTCACTTCTACTTGACTTAATCAAGTTTCTTTCAATTTTCTTCTCATGCGCCACCAATTTCACGCTTTTTAAAATCTTCGCTATGCACATTTCATTTTACCTCATACGCTGATCCCGCTTTCGATTTTCTTTCACTCATTAACTAAATGCGTAATTTAGTGTTCCAATACTTTTTCTCTTCAAGTGCTATATATGTCAAACTCTTTTTCTTTTTTCTTTTTCCAACACTGCCCTTCTGAAAATCTTTTCTTCCTTTTTTTGTTGTTGTTGTTGTATAATTGCTTTTTCCTCACTGACACGCGTAGATCCTCGTGTTGGTGCTCGTCGCCATATTTTGTAAAGACCACTCCACACACTGAGAATGATTCTTGCGAGCTTCTTTATTATATGCACCAACACAGGCTCCAAGACATTCGGAGCACAACAGATGCTACCGTTCACCCGGCCACCAACTGTCAACATTCCAGTGATGACAGCTGGTGACGTAGGGAGCGCGGTATGGTGTCCTTGGGTGGACATATGGCAAACATAAGATACCTGCTCTTGAAACCTATGTGTACGCTGCAGGCCACTAATTTGTGTCAAAACTCTGTGGTCTGGTGGAGCCCTTGGGCCTTTCAAAGCAAGGCATGTGTGGGCTCAGCAGGAACTTGAAGACCTAGTATTAACTGCTTAGATACATGGCTTTTCTACTTCACATGTCTGCAGAATAATGAAGGTTGCAACCTGCTTCCAAGAGACTCCATGCTTCTGTATCGAGGACAGAAGTGTAGTGCGCCACTGCCTTTTGCAGGCGCCATCTTTGGAAGCTACCAATTCCCTCGAGGCGATAAAGGACCTTAGCCTTAGAAAAGGGTGAATAATATAGTTATTTTATAAATCAATTTAAGAGCTCAAAGCTTCAAGCAAACACGCTTAAAAACAATTGTCCTACGCAACTACCGCCGTTACACGAAATATGACCGGTTGCTCTGTCTACTTTCTGATGTTTGTAAACTCGCCGCTTGTGTGCTTCATGGCTAAACACTTATATGGTCCCTAAGGCGAGACCTGTTGGTAATGCCAATGCTTGTTGTTGGTATTTGGCCACGTGCTACAGGGTTGGACTTGGACCTGGACTTCCCTTACACTGTGCAGCCAACCCCCACTGTTTACATTCTTTACCTCTGAGAACTGACCAGCGTTGTTTGAGCATCGACAGCAGAACGATACAATGCGACCCTTTTCAACCATAGAAGGACCAGGTTGTAGAGAACGCAAATTTTCAGAATAATTTTTTACTTGTTTCGGAAGTCTGCTTTTTTTTTTTTTTTTTTTTTTTAACGTATTTGGTTGTTGAAGGAACTGGTTATGTCTGGTGGTTGGTTGTTTAAAAAAAATGGCACAAAATGACTAGCACAGTAGATTCGGTTATTTTGAGGAGGAGGGCAGCAATAGTTTCATCTTTGGAATAATAAGACTTCTTGTTGAGATTAGACCTCAAAGATTCTTACTTCAGTATTTCGAAGGGTCACAAGAATCACAAATTCCTAGGGTTTGTAGCTGTCAATTCTGTTTTGGCAGAGTGTACTTGTTCTAATTTGGTGTAATGGTGCCACCTCATGGTCAAAAAGCATCAAATCTATCTTACAGTACTTCCACTGTGTAATTCTAGTTCAGTATAATTTTAGTTTATTTACCCTGATCTCTTTTTTTTGTCATCCCGGTTTTTGCCTTGACACTTTTGTCCTCTTTAGGTTTTATGTTGGCAGTGCATATTGTACTTTGCTATGTTGTCTTGTATCCACGTTTCATCACTTAGGATTTTAATTCGACGACAGATCAGAGTGCTAATAACATAAGATTCATTGGCAATGCCAGTCGGTCTGGCTTTAAAGGAATGTTGTATGGTAAGGCGGAGCATTACAAGCAGATAGCATGGGAATGGCTATGTATTTGTGTGGAAGCAAATAACTGAAATAATATTGGTGTAGGTTAAAAGGTCAGTTGACAGTTGTACAGCCAAGCCAGACCTAAAAATCCATGTAGGTTAATGATTGCTCTCCTTCCATCTGTGGTTCTGTCATATAAAATGACCATGAAATATCTAGCTATTTAAGACACTTTAATAGCATTATTAGAATGTCCTGTGTGTTCCCCTGGAAGTTCAAACTATGGCAGCTGGATAAAGAATCAAAATTAAATCAGCTGTGTGGAATGCAAACACTATTTTGTGGCAGCACACAACTTCTACCCTATCAAAACACATTCTCCTAACTCAACATATGGGCGTAGCAAAATTCCTTCTCCTGGTGATTCTCACATAAGTGTCTGGAGACATCTGTGCTGTCCAGCCAGACCATAACTAGTGTTAATTGTATTCTCTGAGCTGTTTGTTTTTATTAAATTTTTGGTATGTTTTATCATTTTGTGCAGTTACCACCTTGTGTGCCTCTTTTCACTTTACTGTCCTAAATGTTATATATATTTTTATATATATGTCATCAAATCATGAGAACAAAATATCAAAGGACTCATACAAACCATTGAACACAAATTTATTACTCATGGCGCCATCTACAAGAGAATACTCTTTTTTTTTTTTTCTTCCTTTTTTTTCTTCTTTCTCATCCACACTAAACACAATACCGAATCAACAATATTTTTATTTCACAGAACATTTCCCAATCCCTACGCTCTGCTGATGTAGGCTCCATACTTACTTCAGATCATGCTCCTGTTTCGATTCAGTTGGATCTTCTAAGCCACTCCGCATCCCCCAAAAAATGGTGTTTCAATAACTCTTTACTCCTTGACCTTAAATTTAATTTGTCTTTTGTAGCCTTCTCTAGAGTTTTTTTCTCTATTAACCTAACGACAGATGTTTCCTTTCACACAGTATGGGATGCCTTCAAAGCTACTGCTAGAGACTTTATTATTAGATTTGTTTCAAACCAACGCAAAGCTTTCCGCATAACACACAACACACTTCTTGATCAGATTAAAAAGCTTGAACACTGTTTTCATACCTCCAAATCAAAGGAATCTCTCAAGGATCTCATTAATGCAAAGATCGCCTTTAATGAATCAAGCACTAAACAGGCCTCCCTATATTTACTTATCTTCAGCTGAGTACTATGGGGGCCAAAATAAGTCAGGCAAACTTCTGGCCAATTATTTGAAAATTAAACAACAAAAACTTCACATTGATTCCATCATAGATGACGATCAAATACCAAAACTTAAAGATCCTGAAATTCTCCAAAAATGTGTACACTTCTATAGGTCCCTTTACACACCAGAAAGCACACCTTCAGATACGGACCTTTCCCATTACTTTTCCACAATTCAAAAACAAATCAATGGATTTAACTATTCTGGAATCTGAACTTACGCAAGCAGAACTTTTCAATGCTTTGAGAACCCTGGCGGCTTTACAGTGGAATTTTACCTACACTTTGCTCATTTATTACTCCCACACTTATATTCTCTTATTTCTTCCTTCATCACTTCACATAAATCCATTGACTCTTTTTCTGAAGCCTTGATTTGATTAATTCCAAAGCTGATAAGGGCTTGCGCTTTTGCCAAAATTATAGACCGATCTCCTTAGTAAACATAGATTATAAAATCTTTTCCAAAGCTCTAGCTCTAAGACTAGAACCGCATCCTCCACTGTTAATTGGTAAGGAACAATCCGGTTTTGTCAAAGGTCGTAGTATCACAGATAACGCACGTCTATTTTTTGACATTATATCCAAATCATCACATTATTTGGATTCTCTGGCAGCAATTGCGTTGGACGTGGAAAAAGCCTTTGATCGGGTTTATTGGCCATTTATCTTCCACGCCCTCAAATGGTTCGGTTTTGGACCAAAAATCACATCCTTAATTGCCCTACTTTACTCTGATCCCAAAGCTGCAATATCAACTAATGGTCTTATCTCTCCTTACTTCAATCTCAAACGAGGTGTTCGTCAGGGTTGCCCCTTATCACCTTTTCTTTTTCATTTAGCTTTAGAACCCTTTCTGTCCAAAATTTGCCAAAATCATTCCATCACGAGCTTTGTCTCGGACCCTCAACAAATTAAATTTGCAACATTCGCTGACGATATTCTAGTTTTTCTCTCCCGTCCACAATCTGGCCTCACAGCCTTTCTAGGAGAAGTGGAAGATTATGGTCTGGTGTCAGGTTATAAATTGAACAAAGGGAAATGTGAGATTTTACCCTTAACTAAATACACCTTCAAGGAGGATTTTAAGATTTCTAATTTTGCCTTGTGCTCTAAACATATAAAATATCTCGGCATCTGGTTCTCTTCCTCCATTAAAACATCCATTTCTCTAAACATTGATAAATACTCTGCCTAACTTAAATCACTAACTGCAAGATGGCACCCCCTCCATTTATCTTGGTGGGGTCGCTTAGATACTATTTAAATGATGCCTGTAGTCCTATACATCCTTTCTAACATACCAACATCCATTCCATCTAACTTCTTTAAAAAAATTAATTCCATTCTAACTTCCTTTTTATGGAATGCTAAAAAATCATGAATGGCACTACAGAAATAGACCAAAATCCGAAGGAGTTAACTTTCCTCATTTCTCATTATAATAAAGCCTTCCAACTAAGACCACTGTCAAATTGGATTACTAAATCTGAAACTAGACCTCTTCGGGTGGATCTCGAATGCTCATTTTTAACCCCTTTCTCGTTCCAGGAATACCTTTCCTTTACCCGGAAGCCACAAAAGTGCTCTACTCCCATAATTAAGCAATCAAGTAAAATATAATCTATTGCACCTCACTTAGCTACACATAACCCAGAAACTTGTCTCAACTCCACAATTTGGCATAATAAATTGATCCTTTTTAAAGGGAAACCCATACACTGGAAGGTATGGAGGAATAAAGGTCTACTTTGGGTGCACCAATTTTTTTACCAAGGCTTGCCCATTCAATTTACACAAATGCAATCTCTATCACTTACCTTCTTCCTTTAAACCTAAATTTATGACTTTGCAGAATGTAATAGAGGCACGTGCGAAACTCACCACTCCACCCCCTTCACAATCCCATCTCATATTCCCATGGCACAATCATCTGCTCATAAACCCCAAAGCCTCCAATATTTATTCTCATCTAATGACACCTCCCGATAATAGAAAACTAAAGTAGAACTCTCATGAGAATCTGATCTGGAAACGAATTGGCACATTACTCTATGGAACAGAATTTGGATGAAACTCAGGAAATCCTCTAGAGCGGCCAGTACAACACAAACACTTTTCTTTATTTACAATAGTTTGTTTTTCACCCCAGTTTACCTAAACAAGATACACAACACAAATCCTAACACATGTTGGACATACTCCTGAGGCGACGCTGACTTCAAACACATGATATTTACATGCACACATGTTTTTAAATTTTGGAAACAAGTTTGGCACCAAATCAATGTTATTTTTCATACCAAAACACCCCTCTCCCTTAGCAACATTTTCCTAGGTAGTTTAGCACCGGAATGGGGGGGGGGGGGGGGGGACATCAACCCCAATTAAGACTTTTTGACTTGCTATTGGCTGTAGCGTTTCAACAGATTTCAAAAAATTGAAGACTCTTCTAAATTGTCCTATTTAGCATGGTGGTATGCGGTATGCCATAACCATTGTTTAGATACAGCCCTTGTCCACCCCATCTCTTTAGCTATGAAAAGATTACACCTCTGGTCTCCTCATGCACTTTTCCAATACAACAGCAAAGAACACTTCTTCACCAGCTCCTTCAATGCAAGAAGTTACCAAGCCTCCCTGACTTCCTACTGTTGTTTTTACATAATTGTGCTCAATTTGTCACTTCCTATTACACCCTTTCAGTTGTATATTTTTTGACAGGCACTACTATTTACAATATCTATGAACCTTTGAATGTATTCATATCTTTCCTTAAGTTATATTATTACTACCTTGAAGATATTTGTATTTTAATAGTATTCTTAAATATCTTTTTCTGTTTACTATGCATCGGTAAATGATTGCCTGTACGAAGTTTTGTTTTTTGTAATAATTTATTTTCTAAATAAGCCTTTACTTGAACTTAAAAAAAACTAATATATTAAAGGACTTTGGTGCAAGCATGATCCACAAAACTATGAACACCGATTTTTATTTTTTTTTTGATTTTTTTTTTGTTTTGTTAATTTATGTATTTATTTATACCTTTTTGGAATCTTGCCTTAGGCTGTATCAATTACTCATTTCTTGGCAGCTCTTGACAGTTTTGTCATGAACACTTTTCTAGGCATAAAAATTCTCCTACATAAAAAATCTCCAGGGGGGCCGTGGAGTGATGCAAAGGGGATCGCGCCTTCCCAGTCACACTTCTGCACAGGCCCAAGGGCTTCAGCCCCCCCCCCCCCCCCCTCCGTCTTCCCCCAGTCCTGTGTCTCAGTCCGGGCTGCTGCAGTGAAACTCGAGCTGCTGGGGGCTCAGCTGGGCAGTGTCTGGAGTCTTATCTCCAGCACTCCTGTGTTTTTCACAGGTCTTTAAAGACCATTTGCATTTTTACATGCCTTTGCAAACTGGTTACAGAGGCTTAGGTTTTATCCCTGGTTCCAGTACCCCCTGTGGGTCCCCACTCAGCCTATTCCTTACATTTGTCTTTTACATTTATTGCTGTAGTGTGAGAATGCATTTCATGGAAAGGAATATAAAGTAGGTTTGCCAAAAGAAAAATGCCTACCGTGTTTTGTTTAAAGAGCCTGCAAAGATCTCCTCTTGGCACTAAATAGACTTCGAAATAAAAAAGTATGTATGCATTCGTTATGACTTTTCTGCCTTTTTTCTCTTTAATTATCAGTCATGGATCATTGAGGCAGCCCTAGAACACAATTAAAAGTGCTTTCTATTTATATTTGCTGTTCGAAGTATGCACAGATAAGTACTGAAAATACAGCTTTAGGTGACTGCTTTTTTTGTACCGACTTGGCCATCAAAATAATCTGCCGGCAACCCATACCATAGGGCTGGAAGTTTGTTGCAGGATCAGCACATTATTTATTTCCTTCACCCTCGATCCCCGATTAATACCGCAATAGTTTAACTTCTATCTTAAACTCTACGCCGCCGTCAATAACATGCGGAGTTACTTCATGGGACAACTCATTCCTCATTCTCGCCCTTCACTTTCACGCTCACCCTGCATGCACAGCGATCACAAGGCACTCGCACCATTCACCCGCTCACCTTGCACACAGTGATCACTCTGCACTCACAATGCACTTGTGCTGCTCACCCTATACCTCACCCTGCAGTCACACGAGTACACTACTCATCCTGCACTCATGTGACACTTCACTCACCTGTCCCCCTCACTACTCAATATGCAACTCACTCAAACAAGCCCATCAGTAATCGTACATTCATTCATCCCATTCTGAACTTGCATCCGCACCCAAATTCATACACCTCCTCACTCACCCTGCAGTCACTCCTCTTGCCCTACTCTCACACTGTTGCATCGCTCACCGTGCACTCACATGGGCACTCTTGTCACCCACACAGTGCAGAGGGTTAATGTGCCTGCTACAAAGAATATGTACCATGCAGATCACAGAAATGAGTGCGAGTAAACTATGAGTTGTGTTATAAAAAATGAAATGTTTGTCAGAAAGGTGCTATAGAGAGATGTGGTGCATTGTTGGTGAGTGGCAGTGAAGGAATTCATGGAGAAGGAGGAAACGGGGGTGGGGCATCAAAAAAGACTGTTGCACTGGGTGCGACCAGTGTTAGGACCAGCTCTGACTGGGAGTGTTAGCCCCTCCCCTGAAGTTCTGGTCTAGTGGCTCCCCTGCCTATTATTTTTTACATCTGTAATGCACTACTGTTACCAAAAGATGTCCTGGGGCTAATAACCATCTACTGCCTGGAGGCAAATGAAAAACACACATGCCTTCTTGAATTAGGGAAACAATAAGCAGTGGCACATGCCGAGAGGAGCATACGGGTCCGACCCGTATGCTTGGTGAGGAGAGATGAGAGGATGAGAGAGGACAGCAAGGGAGTGAGAGAATTTGATTGAAGAGGTCAGGGATGAGGAGAAATGTGAATTGCTGAAGAGAAGTGTGGACACGCAAGAAGTGAGTGTGATCCAAAGGTGAGGGCTTCTGTTAGAACAAAGGGGAGATGTGAAAGAGGAATGGGGGGACTGGAGAGGTGTAAGATACAAATAGATAAACATTTGAATGGAGAGACGAGGTGAATGAAGTGCTGAGGGGCACAGGAGGTGACAGGGCCAGAGAGGCCATGAGATAAATGTGAGAGACTGTTAGAGAGGAGGGCAGTGAAAGGACAGAATGGCAAGAGGTGATTAAAGGTGAAGTGAGAGGTTGAATGGGGAGAATTCAGAAGTTGTAAAAAGGGGTGAAAGAAAATGGCCTGCAAAGTGAGAGAGGGATCCGGGGTTAGGAGAGGAGAGAGGGATGGAAGGGAGGGGGTGAGAGGAAAGCTGCATGGGTAAACTGTTTAACTCTGCACAAAACTGCCAGGGTTTTAAGGGACCCCTGCTTCTCCCAGTCAGGGCCAGGTGAGCTTCTAATGTGGCAGCACTTATTGCTGCAGAGTGGAAGACCCTTCACAAAGGTTGACTTGAAATCTTTCTGATGATAATTGCTGTATTTTGGCTATAAATGGGTACTGATTGGGTGAAATCTTTCCTCTGTGTTACTGTGTGTAAAAAAATGTCAAAATAATGAAGCAATGCTATCCCAAAATACGCGGCATCACATAACCTCATTTACATTTTCATCCCACACAATTTAGTCAACCGGTTTAGAAATCTTTGTCAGGAGGGGGTCCTTACCCCTCAAAATGTTGACAGGGGGGTCTCGGCATCCAAAAGTTTGAAGACCTCTGTCCTACATCCTTCGTCACTCCTGCCATCATACTTTATTTGCATTCTTTTAGTTCGCATGATTACCATTTCTCATCCCTCCATGTCAGATACGTGAAATTCTTATCTCCTCAAACTCTCACCATTCCATGATCCATCTCTCTGCGGTGCTGGAGGCTAGTGTCCAAATAGAGCGTTGCCCAGCTCACTGTTTAGTTCGTGGATGTAGATGCTGGACTTCTCTTCTCAGGCATTTGTGTGCACTTATTCTGATACTGTGGCAGCAGTAACCTTTTCTTCTGATTCTTAGCCTAGGGAGTTTAGAATGTTATCTAGATCCACTGAGTAAACTTGTGCTTTTTTAATAAAAAAAACCCACAAAAAAAACCCACAATCTTAACCCTGGAAGTATAGCAGATTTTCCTCCTACCATTGGTCTCTCAGTAATTCCAAAGATCTTTTTATTTTCTTTTTTATTTTATTGAGCAGAGCATTAGGTACATGAAATGCATAGTATACTTAAAATCATTATTAAAACCAGTTTGTGCAAAAACCCAAAAAGACAGCTTCTTAATACATGATGAAAAAAGCTATGGCTGTAGCAGCTAGTCATATACTTATTCACAGATCAACAATGTATAAATGTAGTAATTTATTTTTATTTTTTGGAGAAAAGCAGCACTGAAAAAAGTTACTAGTGCATCTAAAGTCCAATACCAATAAAGTGCTAATGCTTTATTATCGCCTAAAACCATCATAACTACAACATCTTAAAAAAGATTATGGCTGTAGCAGCTAATAACATCCTTAACCGATAATACAGAATACATCATTCTATAAAGTGCGACAACTAGAAAAGTGCTAGTGCTTCTAAAATGCCATATAGCCCAAAATAAAAGTGCTAGTGCCTTATAATGAGAGCTGCTACATCAATTTTATAAACAAGAGTGTTGAGATCCCTCATTGGACTTTTCTAAATCATTAATAAAATTCCAATTTTTTTTTAATTTCCTAGTGGCCCCCACCCATCTAGCATTGGCTTCTTCGAATTTTCGAGTCCTTTTCATTTTATTGAACCATTTCAAATGAGAGGGAGCTTCAATAGGTTTCCAATTCTGCAGAATTAGAGAACAAGCTACCCTACAGGAAATAAATACAAAGGCTTTTTCGGCCTCGGATAACATCGTTCCATCTCTGCCAAGTCCAAACAAAGCGGCTTCGGCCTCAAACAAAACCCTCTTCCCGATTGCTTGCTCAATATCAGAAAAAACTGCCTCCCAAAAAGGCCTGAGCCGTGGACATGCATAAAAAGTATGGTGCCATCCACCTTCCAAAGGTCTTGATGGTGGTCTGTACTTCCTTAAAACCACCACACCACCTCTTGATTAACCTGCAAGTTTTGCCACTGATTCTCCTGAAAATGCATTTGTTTCTACTTAGAGCACAACCACTTTGCTTCTGCTCATCAATACCATGACCACACTCCTCCTAGGATCCTCTGCTGCGACAGTCTACGGTTCTGGTTTTCTATTGGAGGACATTAGATGCACCTTTGATCCTCTGATTGGACTATGCTTCTGTTTTTAGCACCTCACAATAACTTGTGAAGTTCATCAGTGGGTCTCTTCTCCTAGTTACCGCTCCCACTTAAAGCACTCTTTATGAATTTGGTCAATGCCTTTCACTTCTGTATGCTCAAAATATATCTTACCTTGATACCTGTGGTCTCCAAAAAGTGATGCAAGGTTTCAGACTCTATAGTAAGTGGAAAGTGAATACAAGAAATCCTAAACCCTTCTTTGGTGCACCTAATGTCTGATCAATTGGCTTTCCTCCATTCATACTTTATTTTCCTCAGGGTTGATCTATCTGTTTCAAACGACCTGTCAAATATGTCGGTTTTCCTTGATAACATCAAAACACATTGGGCAGTGCCCTTCAAAGACATTTCTTTCAGCTGTGCAGGGTGCAAGTGCTTTTGCTTGTAGCAGGACAAAACCCTGGCGATACCAATACGTAACTTTTTTCCAATTAATTGAATCGTGTTTTCAATAGCACAGACATTATAGCAAAATGTTCTGAATTTAGAAGAAATTTAAATATTTTGCATTGTTTTTAATTCGAGCCTAGACAACGCGAGTGCACGGTCTCTCGACATGCTCTATCTGCTTCTGTGGGCTTTCACCACGCCCCTCCATTTCTTTTGTTACGCCTTTCAAACTTCTTCTGGTTTATTTGATAAATGCTTTGTATGACCCCCCATTTTGGCTCTTTTGTTTACCGGGGCCTATCTAATGTGAACACTACACAAGCTGAAGTGTAGTTTACTGCAGAAAACAAAGGTCTTTCAAAGGTCTCTGCACAAAAGTAAAATCTTTTGGCGAAATATAGCGACCATTTTAGAATGACAGGAGCTTTTGTCATATGTGATTTATTATGGAACCTATGAGAGACCACTTTTCTGAAATCTTGCATTAATGAAACACAATTGCCCTACTATTCTCCCATCTTTGCTGTTGCTCTCTGTGCATGTAAAAGACAAGCAAAATTACTAATACATGTACAGTGTGCAAGCGTGTATTTTCCCAATTTAAAATCTGAGGTATTTTCTTACATAAGCATAGCTGACTTGCTCACACTTGCGGCCTTTGGCGTGCAGCAAGAGTCTCCAGGCCTTAGACTTGAGGGAGTAGAAGAAACGCAAAGGCAGATGGGACATTGAGGGTCTCTGACAGCTGTGCAGACTCTTTAATAGCAGCATGAGTCGATTTAAACTAACTCGGTCAGAAGACGTGGGTGCCTTTAGGCCAATATGTGCGTTTTAGGATGGACATTTTACATGCTATGGGCTCACAAAATTCTCCCAAGCTTTAATGTGCCCCAATGCTGTCTCATTCAAAATGAATGGTAAATCACTAAGGAGAAGGGAATCTACCATTTTATTTTTTGTAGTTTCATTTAGTGCGAACCCGACTCAAAGATATTGGAGCGCCTTATAGTTACAATACACAATGACACGTTCATAGCCATTCACCATACAGTCCAAATTTTGCAAGATTGATTAGAGAAACGTTTTGAAAGATTGTTATATTACTGCATTAGGTGTGTAGAGCCATAAGCGGGGTCTGAAAGATGAAGACTAATTGTAATGGGCAGGGAGAATGTGGCATTTTATTTTACATATTTTTGCAACAAAAATATAATTCTGTGCATTTCTATTAATTTAGGTGAAATGTGGGTTAACTAGTCTTTCAGTGAAATTAATTTTGAAAGATTTAGGGTCACAAACATTTTAAAGGCGGTTATTAATTAATCAATCATGCAGGCCACCTTAATATTTTGTCGGGTTGCTCATGAGAGATACGGTGCACTGCTGTGTTTGTGGCATAGTGATATGACGCTGCGCTGGCAATGAAAAGAACTAGAGCACAGTGGAGTGTTTTTTACCGCCAATCTAACCTAACGCATAAAATTATACTCCACACCACATACATCCACACCACTCCAAAAACACATGAGTAAAAGACCAGTCATTTACAACGCTAATAGCTCTAATTCTCAGATGCGAGACCTTTTGCTTTGCAAATGCTTGTTTTTAATGCATCCTAAATCTTGCTCAGAGTCAAAGTGAGACAAATGCTCCATAAATAAATACTGTCTGTACGGCTATTCATAGCACAAAAAGGGTACTTTGAAATCAACTATATGTAAAATATTATTTTTTTTTCATCCAAAAACCTGTTTTCTAAACTATTCAAATGCATTTTGTTTTTTTACCTTTGTGGCATTGTCGAATCTGTGCCTTACAATTCAAGCTGGCAGAGCAGTAACTCATGGATGTTGCCTGCTTTTATTCAGTGGAGTACAGAAACTACAAATAACCTCATTATAGATATCTAAAGGCACATACTTGAGGTGCTGACGTACCATGAGCTCTAGTATACATACATAATTACTCTGTACCCTGTAAATGTAGACTGTGATTACTTTTCCAGTTATACAAAGCATGCTTTCTGTTGAGGGTGGGAACTGCACTGGACACTAGGGTCAAGAGATCATCCTCTGGCCATGGTCAGCAGTTACGACAATTCTTTCATGGGCGACGAAGGGAGTGGCCACAGTGCACTCGGCACTGGATTGGCTGGCTCCAAGCGTTGAGCAGCTGTGCAGCAGGATTTCCAAGATGGTGTGTGGATCATAGAGCTGGATTCGAATGATTAGCAGCCGGGCCGTGGTAGGTTTTAGTTTGCAGCTAGGATATTGGAATTAAAATATTTGGCTACAGTGGATTTCAATATTTCTGAATTAAATTTAGCCTAGATTCCTGCCTAGAAGCTGGAATAGTCTGTTGGTGGATTGACACTGTGTTCACCAGGCAGTAATCGGACTGTTCTGCCTCACAAATCTGGGCGCGAGCTCAGTGTGTACAGGTATAAGAAATGTGTTGTAAAAGAGGTTTGGTACCAGAGTATGCTGGACTCAAAGTGAGTCTGACAGTCTGAACGTACTTCTCTTCAAATGCTAGACTTCATCGCTTTAGATTTGTTTTTTCGCTGCTTTTTTCACTGATCACGTGCATTACAGGCTTGGTCAGAATGTTCATCTCTGAATTTTTGTATGGGGTATTTACGTTTTGAAGTCATATATGACCGTTTCACATGATTGCAGAGGTAGTTTAATGTTTCCTGTTTTTTTACTTGAAGTTATATTTCTAAATGGAATATTAAAGCCTATCTAGACACCTTTTTAAGAACTGAACTGGCAGAATATTTTATGTTGCGTAAGTTACAAGAAGTGGCTTTTTTTTTTTTCTACTTGTGGCACCGGTTCCATCCTCTGTGCACCCCAAAGCTGTTGTCCATTGCTGGGATGGTTATCAAGCAAGTCCCAGTATGGTAGTTAGAGCCTTTGTAAACCAAATTCACTGATCCATGGAGTGGCCAAACCCATCAAGACTGATTACCTCTCACCCTAATACAGGCATTAAGACCCTGCAAGTGGTTTGCGTGTTAAACTACCTTATAGCCCAGGTTGCAACATAAACCACGATCTGAAGGTATGGGAGCAGAGGTTTACAATGAGGTGACTTGCCCTCCGGCTCCAACTAGGTACTGGTTGTGGTCCGGTCAAGGTCACATTTTGGTATAGGACATGTCTCTTGGGGAGCTATGTATTAAGATGGCGGTGTAATGAAACTGAAACCAGAAGTGGCCTACTGGACTTTCTGATTATGGTTGAACCTCGTCTTTCTTTCTTGCAGGGCAGATGAATGGATATCCGCTGCAATAGATTGCTTAGAGTATTTGCCAGATCCGATGGTTGTGGATGTGAGCAGGAAACTGCCAGAGCAACATGAGAAGGTGGAGAGGTGGAAGCAGCTACTGTTTGACACCATCAGCAGACACTATCAGGACAGGGAGCCGTTGTTTCGAAATCACTTCTTTGATATTCACACTGGGATTGCAGAACTTCTCGGTAAGTAGCTCTCTTACAGTGAGGTCCAATACAAAATGATTGATATTTAGTTTTGTTTGAACTCTACACTTAAAAGGCAAAATGGCATCTTGTATTTTCAACACTGAAGTAGAAGTTCAGTTTGGAATTTTTATTTATTAACACAGCTCGAAAGACCATATCATACACCAGCATTACCATTAGTACATTAGGTATCAGACGCACAAAAGCAATGACAGTATAACTATAAATTAAAGAGAACAGCACTGTCACCCTCTGACACCCTATTAATCCTCCTCCCCCAGCCCCTTGTAGTTTCGCCACGATGCCCACACCTTTTCCCACTTTTTGGCACATCTCCTACTTTTATACAGTCTCTTCTGCTCTCTGACACCAGTCAAGATCTCGCTTTCAAGCTTCCACCCGGGGGGGGGGGGTGTAGGCGCCCCCCAGCTCCTGGCTATGCTACGTTTTGCCACCCCGCAGATAGAGCCAGCCATATTTCCACGTATCTAGACCAATCTGTATCGCCCTGTATCATTAATAGAAGCCATTTCGGTTCCAATGGAATTGTTTCTCCCACAACTTCAGTCAGTGTCCGTGACTCCCCGCCAGTATCTGGCTATTTCGGGGCACCCCACAAAATGTGTATAAAGGTTCTGTCCTCCCCGCAGCCCCTTAGACACCGCGCTGACAATGCCCTACCCTAAGAGTATAGATGAGTGCGAGGATAGTAGGTGCAGTGAAGTATCTTTAGCTGCACTAGGCGAGATCTAGAGCGCATTGCAATTTCTCTAGGACTCTGGATTGCCTCTTGCCACTCCTCATCGTCTATGGTCCCCTGGTCCCCAGACCCGTAACCCAAGCTGCTCTAAGAGTAATCGGAGGATCCGGCATATTGTTTATCAGTTTACGACATATCGTGGAAGTTGGTTTCTCTGCAATGGGATCCAATAGTAACCTATCTTCTAGCGGAGAGTAATCTGGAATTGAATCCCCACTGTGTATGTGTGTGCGGAGAGCATGTATCAGTCGCAGGTACGAGTACCTCTGTGATTGGTGTAAGTTATACTCTTTCTGGAGTTCCTCAAATGCAAGGGGTGAGTCCCTTTTTCCATACATCCCCCCAAGTATTCTATACCGATCAATTTCAACCCTTTAAAGCCCATCCGCGCCGCGACCTTGCTTAAAGAGTTACCCACCCAGAGTGGGGTTCTTCCTGTCAATTTATCCGCCCATCCCAGGAATTTATTGGCTTCCCTCCAACACTAGATGACCACTTTGGTGTGTTCAGGCCACTCCTGGCGTGATCGTCGAGTACATGAGAGATTCACAATTCCCTCCAGGCATGACTGCTTTATCCACTCTGTAAACTGGCTCCTCCCTGCCCACCTGCACCAGAAATATTGATACAGAATACTTAAGTCTTGAACTTTCCCAAGGCTTTGACGTTTCCTCTGAAAGGAAACTGCTGGTTTTAAATCGGTTGATTGATTGCATGGATTACAGTAGAAACTGTTTTTTTTAGTTTTCAAAAATATTTATTGGAGACGTTTGAAGTACAGTCTATGTAATTCGCAAAGTAAAATCTTCTACTTGCCCATAAACATTAAGGCAGAAACCTACATGAACATTACGCTGTGGTTCAAAACTCGGAGTTAGAATATAACTTTCCTCTGTACTCTGCACGTCTCTCTCAAACTCATGCCTGGGGCTCGGGAAGAGACTGGGAAGGGCAGAGTAGCTTTGACTTGTGAACGTTTGCTCTTTTAGAAACGTTTTTGTAGCTGAAAAAATGTCAAATCTAAAGACCGCTTAACGAGCTCCCCTTTCCCTTTTTCAAGATATGAAGTATATGTCAGATAAGTAGATTGTCCCTGTGCGCCCACACCAGGGTTACAAAAAGAGGACCATTCATCAAAAATGATAAAGCCCATTCAGATGTCTGTGTGAGTTTTCACTGTCAATTAGCTTCTGGCTGAGTGAAATGGAATAACCTTTCCTCTTATTTCACGTTCATGTTTGTTGGAAAGCCTGCATTCCCTCTGTCAGGAGCTCTTTCCAGTCTGTAATTGCTGCTACCTAAGGTGCGTAGCACAACATTCTGGAAATATATGCACCATAACTTCTACTATGGTTAAATCAATGCTTTTTGTCATCATCTACTGATTGCTTTCCTTTGGACTGCTTTCCTTTGGACCAAGCTGCAACAGCTCTATCGGCACTGTTCCCAAGTCCTGTCCACACCAGCGAATCATCTAATAGATAATCTAGTAGGCCCCAGTGCCGCACTCTGAACAGAAGATTCTGGACCCAAAATCTCATTCTGCAATCTGTGTGCACTTTTTGACAAATATCTGATTCATTAATTGGAGACAATCCCATCTTTCTAAGCATGGGACTCTTGCTTCAAAATGCTTCTTATTGTCTGCTTCCTCCCTCTTTTTCTTTTTCTCTCAAGCCTCTTGAATCGCTAATCAAAACTACCCATCACCTTCCATTTGCTCACTCCTCTCCCCTTTGTATATACCGTCTCCTCCATAAGTATATTTTAGAATACATTTGACAGGTTGAATGCTGTCTCTCCATATTAATGTTTTTCTCACTGCCTCTCAGAATCTTCCTCCTTAGTTTCTTTGGCTGTCAATACATTGGGTAAATAAATTATCTTCCGTCCTTTTGTGCAGTGTGCCGATTCTCCATAGGAGAAGTGTTTCAAATATATAAAGACCACAAAATCCTCAGTCGTAGGACCTCACCATTCATTACTTAGCTTCCGCATGATTGCCAATTGCTTCTTTGTTGCATTACCAAATATCAATTGACTGTCACAAGCAGAGGTACCAGGCTTTTGAAGTACTCCACCTGGCCACCATGGAAGTCAGTGTCTCAATTGTTTTTGCACCACATCCTCACCAGTATCTGTATTCCCTGTGCACCAGTCTGCCAGAGTGCTTAGTATAACCTCCTTCCTTTATCCACTTCTTCATGATGATGAAACCTGTCCGCATTGGGCCACCACCATCTTGGCATTCACTTGCAGTAAGCGCAGCAAGTGGGGAGGGGAACAATCCCTTTTAATAGGCCTTATTCCAGTGAGCCAGACCTAGGCTGAACTACTGGTTGGGTTTGTCCAATTCTTCAACACTGTATAGCAGACCCATATACCAAAATAGAATAGAGCATGCTTTCTTAATCTGGAAACCCATGAGAAACCGGATCAAAAGATGTCTCGTCTTGGTTCAAGAAACTGCATGTGCTTAGCTGAAAATGAGTTCTTTGGGGCAAACCTTGGGACACAGTGTGCTCACATTGGAACTTTAGAAAGAATTGTAAAGTATTTTTCTCTTCCCACAACTTTACCAGGTGTGCAACAAGGCCCTGCAATAAGTCATTTGTGCTCTCTAGCTAATGTAACTGATATTTTAATTTAAAAAGCCAAAGACTGTCATACAAGAAATTTTGTCACTTGATAAGGACATCCACATTTTTTGTTATGCAGCCTTTGTGCCTCTTGAGCATATGCTATTAAATTGGGATCAATCCGGTTTTATTCCATGTCTAAACTGAATGCACTTTTTCAATATCGGAGCTGCTAACTGAAAGCAGACCCCACAACCCTACACCCTAAATAAGCTTGTATTGCTTATTTAGTTCTTTATATGGGGGTAGGGATGTCAATTGAATATCATTCTGCGTTTAGAAAAGTGCTATTTGCGGAGCCATCTGGAGCCTGACCTATGTAACAGATGACTGCCTTTTATTCCCTGCTGCTTACTCTGGTACTCGAGCCATATTCTCCACTAATTTGAGTGAGGTATGCACAGAGGAAAAATCCTCCTGGGGAAGCATAAGGTTTTGGTGTTGCTCTCTGCTGCCTTTATCAAAGCGAGGAAGTGAGACGCACTTAAAAGGGTCACTTCTACTTCCAAAGTTCATTCAATAAATCAGTCTAGGTGGGATTGGGGAGACTTGTAATTTTCCTCCCCTTAAACTCCTCAATCACGTTTAAGGCTTAGAATTCACATAGTTATGTCAAATGCAATAGAAATCAACCCCGCCCCCGCCCCCCATCTCCCCCCAGGGTTACTCGTGGCATTCTTCATCATGGAGTCCTTGTTCAGATGCCTACTGGATTTGAAAGTGCTTGATCTTTAGTCAAGGGAGCTCTTTAGTATTCTTTTGGAGGGATTAAATATTAAAATTGTCTTATACCCTAATGTTGGCTTAATAAAGACTACTATGATTGTTAAAAACAGATGGCAATGCTTACTTAGAAAACTTCTATTCTTCCTATTCAACTATTTTTGGGTGTTTAATACATCATCCATGCCATACATAAGTTGCCAAACCTAAAACTACTACTGTAATTCGTCAGTAGGGTGTCTGTTGTTTGAGAGATACCCTTAATAATGCCATAGCTATATATGCAGGTTGTATCACACAATGAGTATTGCACATTCAACGACCATCAACGTGAAGACCTAACAAGCCCGCAAGCAAAAGAGACGCTGTGCGGTGCTCTTGCACATCTGCTGTCCGGCCCCAAGCTGACATCGCCAGAGAAGAGACTGCGTGCACGTGCACATCAACTGTCCAGGCACGCACATGTCCTGTCCCCCTTCGCTCAGCAAACCGTCAACAATAGTCTCGCCAAGGCAATCAGTGCATGCGCTGCGTTGCTTCAGGAGACCCCCCAGACCTGGGGTAAAACAGGTGAAAAATCACCTGAGAGAAATACTGCAAACCTGTGCTGTGGGGACTGACTTGTGTGTGGGGGTGGTATTTGCAACGAAGGCTGTCCCACTGGTTTGGAAACACATATTCCTTCAGGTATTATCTGTAAATCAGACACAAACAGCACTGGCACCTGATGTCAGAGTTACTGGGGCTCCCTTAAACGAGGCTGCTGGCATCCATTCATTGCTCACAAGGACTTCATCAGCTACACAGTCAAACATGTGTGACTGGAAGCCATGCTGGGACCCTGTCCTGGGAATGTCTCCTTTCTGTTCATTTCTGCCCTAAAGCCTCCCTCAAGGTGCACACATAGTCAGGTCAGTGGACAGAGGCATGGGGAGAGAAGGGTTTGCCTAAGATCAATCAGTTGGTAAAGTTGGACACACGAGTTTGCACGGCAATACTGCATGTTCCAAAGACTATTTATTACTTTACCAGCATGCTAGAGTGTGGTGCATCGGCCATTATACCGGGCACAGTGTACACACCCTTCTCGGAGGCCGTCCAGTCCAGATTTCCCGTATTTGTATTTTTTTTTTTTAAACCCGAAAACGTACTAACAGCTTTTCGATTAATTCTAATCCTCCAATTCAACAAAATATGTAAATGTGAGCAGTAATAAACATTCCAAGCGACCATTTCTGACATTTTCTTAAGCATATTCCTAAATTCTGAGGAGTAACCAATGGAATCATCTCTTCTCCTGCTTAATGCAAGAACACTACCCAGCAGCAAGTGCCAGAGATGCTTCCAAAAATAAATGGTGTGGGCATTACAGGCCCACCTGCCACTCATTTCCGGAAGAGTTTAACAAGCTATGGAGGGCGGGAGGATGTCTGGTTTAACAGTTACCTCACAGTTTTCTCTTTCCCAAGAATTTCCGGTACTTTCAGGATAAACCGGATTGGTTGTAGCAAGAAACACATTTACATACTGCCGTGTGATTCAAACAGGAAGAAGTGACTTTGTTTTGAAAATGTTTCCTTATAGTATTCATGCAAATGAATGTCTTCATCTTAGATTTCCACTTCATTCTCTTGTCAAAACAAGTTCGTTCACACACTGCTCTCAAAGACACTGGTTTCAAGAGGTTACTCCGAGGTTAGCCTAAACCAAAACAGTTTGCATCTTTTTTAGGTTTCTGAGTCGCCTGATGATGACTCATGCACAGAGCTGGCAGGTAGCAACATGTCATGAGCTTTAGGCTTTTCTGGGTTGTTTTGGCATTTTACACTGTCGGCACATACTGAAAAATCTAAGTATAGGCGAAAAAGTTAAGACGAGCTGAAACTCACTCATGACACAGATCCACTGGTCAAGTATGTACATAAAACAGGTTTTTTTTTTTATAGCCTTTATTGACAGCGCACAATAATGAACACAGCCATTTGCCTACATCCCATCGGGCCAGCAGGGCAACCAACAGTGGTCATAACGAATAACTTCTGGGAGGTAATCACAGCAAGTCGCCTACAACCCCTGAGGGGCCGGCCGCATCAAGTGGGCAGACATTAGAAGTAAATAGCAACAAAGGCCACACATAAAACAAACGCCATCAAAACCCCATATACCATGATGATAAAGCCAACCGCACCGCGCACCCCAAAAGAACACCTCCCCCCCCCCCCCCCCCCCCCCTCCAAAGGTCACACCTCGGCCCAATTCCCATTCCCCTATCTATGCCTAGCGCAGGCCCCAGATACGGGAAGTCAGTCAGCACAGCCCAACCAGCCAGCCAGACATCCCCAATCCCCACACGAACCTCCGCAATCCTCAGCTGCAGCCCCCTCACCAAGTCGGATCAGTACTTGTATCAGCTGGTGTGGCGTGAGCAAACAAGTCCGTAGAGGATCCCAAATATCCCTAGGGCGAGAGGTAGTTGGCATCAGATTAGCATAAGTGTGCAACTGTTCCTGACAATAGATCAGATCAGCCAGCCAGTCCTTGAACTTAGGAGCTCGACCTCGCCCCCATTTACAAGCTATTCGTCTCTTTGCCATAAGGAGAACAAAGGAGACATACCTCCTCACCTTGACAGGGATTCTCTCAGTATAGCCGAGGAGGGCCGTAAGAGGGTCCTCGGGTACATGTATGCCTGTCATTTCATCCAGTGCCTGGAAAACTTCTCCCCAATATGCCCTGATCGGTGGACAGCCCCAAGCCAAGTGCCCAAAGGCCGCCCCCTCGGCCCCGCACCTAGCACAGTAATCAGTGTCCCGCAAGTGCAGGCGGTGAAGCCTGGCCGGCGTATAGTACAACCTGTGAAGATACTTATAATGTATAAGGCGCAGCCTACTGTTGGCGGATATGGCGCCAATCTGCCGACAACAAAAGCCCCACTGTTCAGTCGTAATGGACTCTCCTAACTCTGTCTCCCATTTACCCTTAGCCGGTGCCGGATCCCGCTCCCGCTCCCACTCCCTCTGTGTTGTATGGTACAAGCGTGATACCACCCAAGCTGGGGAGGGCTGTTGTAGCAGGATATGTAAAGGAAGAATAACAGTGGGCTCCAACTGGAAACGTAGCGTCGCAGAACGCACATCCTGTCGAAGCCGCACATAATAGAATAAGTCTAATGGCGTGGAGGAAATATCCCCGAAGAACTCCTCACTAGTAATGAAGCTCCCGTTTTTATACAATTGGCCCCAAGTGAGGCGAGGGAATTTGCACAACATTCGACTGCACCCCCCCCTTCCAACGCCACCGGCAGGTCGTGTCTCCCCTGCAGTGGCGCCAGAGGCGAATAGAGTACCTGACTCTGTAACCTACCAGCCAAATCATGCCAGGCACTGGTGGTGCATTGAACCGTGGTCGCAGCCCTATGCCGGGGGACAGCGGGAGTGCTTAGGTAGGCAGTGCAGGGTGTAGGCCGCATGTAACTATCTTCGATGGCAAGGTGGGGCATGTATGGAAGGGGGTGCATCCAGTAAGCCGCAAAGTGAGCCTGAGCGCATATAAAGTATAACTCCATGTCAGGGACCTCAAATCCCCCCGAGTCATAAGGGCGAGTGAGGACGTCCCAGGCAAGTCGCGGCTGTTTCCCACCCCAAATTAATCGGGCCATCTGAGCCTTGATACTTTTAAAAAAAAAAAAACGACTGGGGGCATGAGGAATGTTAGTGAAGAGGTACAAAAGTTTCGGCAGCACAACCATTTTAGTGAGGGATATCCTGGCCGCCATAGAGAGAGGCATCGCTATCCATCTGGTGACCTTATCCGTAATGGAATCCAGCGTGCGTCCATAATTCGCACGCATCAACTCCTCTCGACAGCGGGAAACATGAATTCCGAGATAAGTGAGGGTGTCCGCACACCACCCCAGGGAGAAATCAGTTCGGAACTCTGGGGTAGAATCTGTGAGGGGGAAGATCTGCGATTTACCCCAATACATAGTTATGCCAGACATATGTCCAAAGCGAACTAGCAGACGAAGAATGGGGTTGAGGCTGGCGGCAGGGTCTCGCAGATATAATGTAATGTCATCTGCATATAAAGAAATTAAAATCTGCCGCTCTGGGTATATCAGTACATATTCCCGGTAGTGTTGCCGTACCTTAGCTGCTAGTGGTTCAATGGCCAAGGCGAAGAGAAGAGGTGACAATGGGCACCCCTGACGGGTACCCCCGAATATAACCGATTCACCCAGGCCAGAAATGGAGCAGGAAATCCCATCCGCTGCAACACAAAAGCCAGATAATCCCATTCCAGGGAGTCAAACGCCTTAGTGGCGTTGAGAAATATAGCAGCCGCATTGACATCTGGGTCAATGTCCTGCAGCAGAGCGAACAGAGTTCTTAGGTTATGGGACGTCCCCCTCGTGGGCACGAATCCCAACTGGTCGGGAAGGACCAGGACCGACATCAGTGGACTGATTCGATTAGCAATTAACTTCGTAATGTAGATGCCAAAATATTGGCTAAGGGACAAAGGCCTATACGAGTCGCAAAGTTGGGGCGATTTACCCGGTTTCAACAGAGATGATGCGCGCCTCACTCATAGTAGGCAGCAATATCCCGGTCTCGCGTGCCTCCTCAAAGACGTCTCTAAGGATCGGGAAGAGTAGTGGATGAAACATTTTGTAAAATTCGGCCGGCAAGCCATCCGGCCCCGGCGCTTTTCCGGATTGCAATTGCATTATGGCTTTTATTATTTCCTTATCCTCATGATAGTGCAATAGGAACTCCCTCTGACCGTCCCCCAACCATGCAATCGCGGTATCCTCAAAGAAGGCATTGAAATCAACTGGGCAATCCCTGCGAGTTTTGTACAAGTCTTTGTAGAACCTACGGAACGTCTCTATCTCCGGAGAGGACTTGTGCACTCGCCCCTCGTCATCCTCCACCTCAAGGACTATATTAGAAAACAGCGGGGGGGCGAACAAGAGCCGCCAACACTCTTCCTGGCCTGTCTCCCTCACCGTACTGGCGAGCCCTAAAATATTTTCCCCGAAACCTACACTCTCGCTCAGCTGTCTCCTGATAGTCGCTGAGGACACTCCTAAGGCGAGCCTGCAGCTCCGGCGTAAGATGAGACTGCAAAGTAGCCTCAAGATTCTTAAGATCCGCTTCCAATTTGCGCAGGGTAGAGCGTATGTCCCTCAAGAACCCCCCCACTCTTCGCCACGCACAAGCCCTGTATGGTAGCCTTAAAGGCATCCCATACTGTGGAGTACTGCGAGACCTAGCCGACATTCCGGGAAAAGTATTCCGTAATCTCCTGCTCGAGCTCCCGCTGAAACACAGGGTCCAGCAGAGAAAGCGGATTGAGCCTCCAAGCCGAATAAGGGGACTCCACATGCGGAGGGCTGAGGACGACAAGCACCGGAGAGTGGTCGGAAAATGTCCGGGCAAGATGTGAGATGTGTGTGTAACCCAAGAGGCGAGGCCCTTGGTCGTAAGCCAGGCATCAATTCTGGACCATGAGGCCCGGGCAGTAGTGTAACAGGTGCCTTCCCTCCCCAATGGATGCATATGTCGCCAAGCATCCACCAATTCGTAATCGCGCATGATCGACTTGAGAGTAGACTGTGCATGCGAGTAATGATGCGGGTGTGGATGTGATCTATCCAACTCCGGGTTGACTGTAACATTGTAGTCCCCCCCGAGGAGATGTGTGGATCCCATCTCTAAGATCTTGCCACAAAGTATCCTGAAAAACTCAGGGTCATCAGTGTTCGCCCCTTAACAAGACACAAAAGTAAAGGAGTGATTAGCCAACCTACCCCACAGTATGGCGAACCCCCCCCCCCCTGCTTGTCCGTGACAGAGCCAATTGGGGTATAAGGGAGGGCTTTCCGAATGAGAATGCATGTTCCTCGCGCATATGACGAGTAGGAAGAGAAACATTTGTGACTGGCCCAACACGTGGCAAAGGAAGGAGGGGCAGTGGAACCAAAATGTGTTTCCTGTAGCATCGCGCAGTGTATTCCGTGCCGATCTAGATAGGAGAGTATGTGTCTGTGCTTACGGGGTTCGTTCCCTCAAGCCACGCACATTCCAAGTGAGGAAACGGAATGCTAAGGGGTTAGCGCTGTCAGTCATGATAGTCCCCCAAGCGTGTCATTAGTGAGAGAGGGCCAGGATCCCCCTGGTACCGGCGTCTGTGCAGTACGGTGCTCGGCGCAACATGGGCCCGTGGCTTAGCATTGGGTCTGGCGTAACACAAGCAAACAAACATCCCCCTCCACCCCCCTCCCACATCAGCAGCCCAAACCTGCTGTGAGTCTCAACCCCACCCCCCTTCATCCCCCATAACGCCATAGCCCTAACGAGGGAATATGGCTCAACCATTAACACCCCAACAACTAACCAACTGTCCTGGCAAGGGTTCGCCTACGGGGTAAAGTCCAGAGGGCAACCAGGAGCTTCCTCGCCCGGGCGAGGATGTTCGGGTGGTCTAACAGATATTCTGCTGGGTCCATATGCAGTGACATCTGATACGGTCAAAAACTGCTTCCATCCCCGCAACATAGTCTCTCCGATTAGCCAGCTCAGCGACTGGGCCAGGAGCCTGAGGTTCTGCGTCGTCTCATACTTCCCCCATAATAACTCCTCACTAAATCGATAAGCCGCACTCCACTAGGGGAATGAGGTCGTAAGCGACCCCCTCCAATATGGGTGGGTCTCCCGAATCATACCCCCGCCCCCGACTCTCAGCAGTGGCCCCAGTCAGGTTTTATGAGCACGAGCCGTAACGCAATATCACAAAAACTAGGACCGCGCTGATCTCCAGCATCAACAGACCTAGTTCATTCCACATCCGAGGCACCTCCACCTTCCGCCCCTCTGGGGGGCGGAGAGGAGCGGCCCGATCCAGTCCTCTGCAAAGTCTTGAGAAAATCTTGCACCAGCTGCGGGGAGTTGAAGAAATGGAGCTTGTTCTGATATGTCACTTTGAGCCGGGCGGGGAAGAGCATCGCATACGGAATATTGAGTTGCTGCAGCAGTCTTTTGACCGGTAGGAACTTCCTCCGCTGCTCCTACACGGCCATGGTGAAGTCAGGGTATATCGAAATATTCATGTCTTCAAATCGTAGGTGGCCGCGCTCTCTCTTGAAAGACGCAGAGCTGTGTCCCGATAATTAAGCACTCTGGCAATTATCGGACGTGGCGGCGCCCCCGGGACCGGGCAGGAAGCCAGCGATTGATGGGCCCGCTCCACCACCAGCACTGAAGAGAAGGCCTCTCTACCAAACAATGCGATGAGAAGGCGTTATATATTCCTCCATCCTGCCCGTCGCAGTGGTCTCCGGCACCCCCACGATGCAGAGGTTGTTCCGTCGAACGGGATTCCAAGTCCTCGTTTTTGGCCGCTATCACTTTTAGGACTTTCTCCATTTCATGCAGTTTTGAGGAAGTTGCGGCGGAGGTGTCCTCCACATCCGAGATCCGCCTTTCCGCGTCCGTCAGACGTTCCTCATGCTTATCGACACTGTGCGTCACCCCCTCCAATCGGGCATTCATGGAGTCCATCTTGGATTCAAAGGAAACCAGGCTAGATTGCATGGCCAACAACTACTCCTTCAGGTCCGCGGTGGAAGGTGCCGGAATGTCCACCGCCTCGTCCGCAGGCTCCATTTGAGAACGGATTCCTTTCCGCGCCTCAAAAGGTAGCTTTGACTGACGCCCATCTGTCTTCCCCATAGTGCCTAGGAGAGGGGGGCGGCGCACCCCAGCACCGTCCACAATCTCCGAACAGGATCCCCCCCAAGCCGTTAATGAAGAGGAGAGACCTCTGCACCGTTGCACCACTTACAGACCTCCTGGTATTCCCTTTAGATAGCTGTTAAGCGCCAAGGCCACCTCAGCAGACCCCAGCCGGCTACTCGGTAGGACTGCCCCACATATTTGGGCAACTCCTGATAGGGGACCGGCCAGTCAGTGTGCGGAGCAGAACGGATCCTCCCAAGACCTCCAGCGCGCCCACGACCAGCTAAGAGCCAATCGATACAGCGCCGCCACCGCTTAGTCACTTCACAAATGTCCGTTCAAATATAGCAGGCGATGAGGAGCAGGGCATAAGGAGGAGGCACAAAGCAGCCCAAACTCTATCCCACACTGGTCATGGAGTATTCCACATAGCATTGACCCAGTCAGTCAACATATGGGGCCAGCACATCTTCACGTGGCTTCCTGCACCTCGCCGCAGCTTTCGCATCTCACTCTTCCTCCAATGTACCGCCATCAGCGAGCGCCGCAGGCCGCTCCGATCCTGTCCCTCGCAGCTGCTGTCACCGCGCGGGAACAGCCCTCTGCCCCGATGAGAGGCAGCGCCCCCCCCCCCCCCCCCCCGGCTCCCAGCAGCAATGTTATAGCGTCCGCACCTAGTCCACTGCTCGACTCCGCCTCAGTCTCTTGGGGGCAGCGGACAGTCGCCAGAGGCAGCTCTCACCGGCTCTTGGGTGGCGCTCTTCCACGGACCTCCGCGCGGCCCCAACACGGCCCCTCACTTCACCGTTACTTCTGTCGGCCGTCACGCCACGGCAGCAGCGCCGCAACCCTCACAGCGGTAGGGAGCCCTGGGCAGACCGCAGGCACCGCCGCACTGCCAGCACTCCAGCAACGCGATCTGCAGGCGGCCACCGCGCACACCTCTCCCACTGCAAGCCGATCTTCTCCTTAGCCGCCGCCGCCATTTTGCGTACAGCCTCAGCAAGGATCTCCAGCGTCCGCAGCAAAGACCAGGTCAGATTTCGCTATATCTTTCACGCAGAGCTGTTGTCTATAGGTTCCGATGTCTGCTCAGCCCGTTGTCCACGCATCTCTGCCCCCACCCCAAACCCGAACAGCAAGAGCCTCACGCAAGTGCGGCCATCTTGCTTGGCGCCCTCTAGCGCCCCCCCCACATAAAACATGTTATGTACATTACTGTTCCATGGACATAGTTGCCAAGGTTTCAGACTGCTATGTGACATTTTCATAATTTCAGTGTTTGAGTGACATTTCGAGGACTATGAATGACACTTTCTCCCGAGTAAAATCAAGCAATGAAGACGAGGCAAACCTTTAAATATCAGAAATTGCACCCATTTGAACAAAAACTCTAAGAAGATCTTACAACTGCTGCAAAGCACCAGAATTGAACCGACACTTAGGAAGTAATGGGTTGGCAAGGGGCATCCTGAGTGGGAAAGAAGCGTTCAACCTCCCTGGTGGAAAGACTGAGCGGCATGGACAATGCACCTGACCTAGAGTGCCTGCTTCTACAGAAACAAAAAAAAGACCAGAGTCTCGGAGGGAGAGCAGAGTTATAGAAGTTATGACAGCGCTGTGATTATTCAGAGCCAGCAAAAACTGAGTTCACTGCAGCCTACCATGCCGAGGAGAGGAAAATAGTGTGGGTGTGGGGGGGATGCTTGGATTCTTGTAACCCCCCGATAGCATGGGGTGGAGGGAGAATGAGAAAAAGAGGCCTGGCTGGCAGGCAAACTACAGTTTCTGTGGCCCTTACCAGTGACAGGTTCATCTGCGTGCCTCCAGGCACTGGAGAGATTTGTGTGCTCTGAGATGTGTAAACATGTGAATGTGATCCCAGGCCTCCACGATTCCTGATTCCTAGAAGAAGAAAGACTCCGGGCTGTTTACAGAGTTGAACAGTTATTTCTGCTGAGCACCTGCTACTCAGAGTGCAGTGAGCATTAAATGAAATGAGGCCACAAATGCGTTTAACTGCTTGCAAACCATGACCCTTCAGAACTCTATTTTGGACATTAGAATACCAATATTTCAATTTTTAAACGGTACACGCTGAAGCTCCCTGTTCACAGCCACACTCGCAGTTGTCCTGCCCCTGACCCTTCGGCTCCCTTTATTTTTAAAGTGATCACAGCGGAGAGTTGAGCATCTGGGAAGGCCAGGGGAGGCAGCCGTTGACCGAAGGTGCGTGGCAGATCTGGGATGATGGAGACGACCGCCGCGGCCTAGACATAGGCATGCCTGGAAGGCCGATCAGCGATGCAGTGACGAGGGCTCTGAACGCTTGCATCCGACTTCGAAAGTGGGTGGGCAAGGTGAATACCGAAAGGGTCGCTGCAACCCCCCACCACCCAAAGGACGTTGTTGGTGGCATTGCTCATAAACCAGTGAGAAGGCATGTTTGAGGCCGGACATACAGGAGAACAAGCATTTGCAATGCTATGGGTCTCGCATTTGCGAAAGTTGGAGCCATTGGCATTGTAAATGACAATGCCTATTTTTCTGTTTTCAAAACCAACATATAAATAAAAGGCATTGTCATTTACAATGCCAATAGCTCAAACTCTTGCAAATGCGAGACCTATTGCATTGCAAATGCTTGTTTAGCTACGATGCTGATTTCCAACTCTGACAGTGCACTGAGTCCTGCTAACCAGACCCAGTGCCGTGGTCCTTCCTTAAAACAAAGTGATGTCTGATTGTTTCACAATTAGCTAAGGACTTTAGCATCCTAGTAAGTACTCCCGGTACCTAGGGCAGTGGTACTAAAGAGGGTCTCTAATGGTTTCCGCATACCTTATGTCGCCCTAAAGGACCCACACACAAAATCCACCCTGACTGCCATTGCAGGTTGCGTGACCTGGTGCAAACCATGTTTGAAAACATGACATTGCACACCCCTGTGTGCCATGCCAAAGACGCTGCATGGGCTATATGTAAATCACCTATACAGGAGGCCTTGGAGCCCTAAGACAGGGTGCATTGTACCACATGTGAGGACCTATCTGCATGAACAGATATGACCCTGTAATTTCTAGTTTCCTTGCTAGATATTACAAGTGAGCAGGGAAGCCATCTTTAGGTATGTACTGGGCACTGGTCATAACTAGTTGCCCAGCTACATAATGGCTTCACTGAAACCTATGGTGTTTGGTATCAAACCCCTTATATTAATAAACACTGATTCCAGTGATGGATTTAATACATGCAGCCAGAGGGTACCTTCGAGGTACCCCCTGATCCCTACTAGTCTCTTGTTCACGGTCTGACTGGTCCTGTCCAGCCTGCCTCCACAGATGGGTTTCTGACCCCCTGGAGGTGAGAGCCCCTGCTCTCTGAATTCAGAAACAATGCCTGCTCTGGCAGGTGTTGTCACCTCCTTCAAGCAGCATGACTGGTAATTAGCATATCAAAGCAGGAGGCTTCGAAGGCTTCCACCGCCTTTTATATGTGACCCTGGCTTTCCCCATACTGGGGAAATCCACCCCCGCCTAGGACCCATTTGGCACCAGGACTAATGGGAAAATTAGCTAGTCAGCGGTGTGTTCACCCTCAAGCTAGAACCACCCTTAAGGTGGGCTACCTGAATTGCACACTACTAGGAAACTTCCACCATTTTAGTTTTTGGTGGAATTGGGTCCGCTGGGTTGGGGTTATGCCCACTTCCTTCAAGAAGTGATCATTTAGAGGGTGTAGTCACCCTAAAGGTAGGTAGGCCATTGGCTTCTACCTGACATTCCCTGTAACCCATCTAAATTCAATATTTAGGTGGTACCCATGATGCCACGACCTCAGATTCTATGGACACAAACAATGAGTGGACAAAGAAGAGTGCTGACATGAGAAATGAGGAGCAACTACTGACTTGCCAGCAACCCTGCCGGCCTGCCTGCTGCCTCCCTTAATCATGGAGAAACCAACTCGTTCTCCCACTGTGCAGACTCCAAAAAAGAAAACCTGGAGGGCTGACAGTGCTTCACAAATCACCAGAGTACTCCTAGAGTAGAGGAGCTATTCCCCTGCAGCTGCTGCCACCAAACAAGTAAGGTCTGGTTCACCATCTGCCGCTTACCAGGATTATGACACTGCAGCCGCCCAGGAAGAGGTTGCTGTGCTGAACTGCCCTCTCGCCAGGTCTGGGACGCAAAGACCAACCGGAGCTTCACAGGTACTGAACCCCTTGGTGCAACCAAAGCTTATTGTGTCCAGACACCAACGCGGAGGAAGGCAGACCTGCACATCGCAGGAATTCAGGGAGAGTGAGACCCACAACGAGTGGCCCAGCGGTCCTGTTTGCCCCATTTCTGCAGAGCCAAGACAAGAGTGAGCCTTCGACCGCCGCCACCGGACACCTCAAAGTACCTCGGCACCCGCACCCCATGGCCCAAGTCCAAGGAAAGTGATGGTGCCAATGGGGTCCTGCGACCCCCTAAGAGCTGAGCCAACCCTTGGGTCTGCCCAGACTGGACTCCCAGTCGCACGCCTGCTGCCTCTTTCTGCAGGGACCGATTACAGAGTGTCTGCAGCAGCGTGAGCCTGCTGGATAAAGCCCCACTGCAAACGAGCCCCCTCTGGCCCGAGTTAGAGTGGACCAACGGTGCCCTTGCATGGACAGAACCCACAAGACCTTGAGCCCCCTTTTGGGTTAATCCGTACTGCCCCTCCCCACCAGTCCCAGCTTGCAGCCTTTTTCTGACTGAAACGAAGCACCCGACGCCGAAACGTACCTCTTGCACACGGTCGCCCCAGTGCTGCCTGAGATGACCTGTTCGGGCTGCCTTGGACCCTGTCCTGGTGAGGAGTCCCGTAAGTCGCTGATGAGTGCCCGAATGCAGTACATGGTTTTTTACTCATAGGATAACATTACGGCTCCAGAAATTGCACTTTGTAAACTTTTGAAACCTGTATTCCTATTTCAAAAACTACGTGCCAGATTCTTATGATCTTGGTATCTAAATTTTCATAAAAATCAGTTTTTTAAATAAATTGATGCCTTATTTCTTTGAGTGCGTCATACTTATGGCCTTTGTGTGTGCAATAAATGCTTAGCACTCTAAGTCTAACTGCTCACCCACACTACCACAAAAGAGCATTTGGGTTATCATTTTTGCTTCTGGACTCTTTACACAGTGTACCTCCTTTTGGTCCACTATATAAAAAGCCAGCTTCCTACAGGTATCCGCGTACAATGTTCGTGCTAAAGAACGATGTCACCCATTACTCCTCGTGTTAGGATGATTTTTTGCTTCTCTACCTCATTTTTGTTAACAATATTGCACACGCTACCAGCAATACAGAGCTAATTTTCCAGGATGTAAAAATGGTACCAGAGCAGGGTCCCTGGAGGACAGAAACCTCTAATAGTCACGGACAAGAATAATCTGCTCAAGTATGAGTCTCTACCCAGAACCATTAAGTGCAAAAATTGACTACAATAGATTAGAGGGTTTTTAAAGACCGGCAGGTACTCTAACAAAGAAACTTGTAGAAAGGGACTATCCAAAAAAAAAATATTCAAAGGTCAAAATAGAGAGAGAGGGGAGAGGAGTTGGCCTAATGGCAAGGGTGGTCGACCTCAAATATGGGGAACCGGGTTCGAGTCTTGGCAAAGACACCAACATCCTGTGATTCTGGGCAGATCACTTAATCTCCCCCGGTGCCAAAATGAATGTGTCCTCATGTAATGCAACTGGTGCTCATGTAAAGCGCTCTGATACCCGATATCTTTGGGTGGAAATTTGGCGCTATATAACTATGTAAAAAAAAAAAAAAAAAAGCATTGGCATAGCCAATAGGTCTCGCCTTTGGGACCTTATAAGTGTTTAGTTATCCAGCACAATATCCTTGGTGCAACAACATCAAGTGTTGCATGGCTAAACACTTATAAGGTCCCAAAGGCGAGACCTATTGGCTATGCCAATGCTGGTTTAGGACTTGTACCCTGATGTCAATGTATTGCAGGACATCTGAGGGACAGGGCTAAAAACAAGCAACCCCTAACTGGTGTGCCAGGCACATGTGTATCCCCATTTCTACTCCCCCCACCCCAAGTCTCCCTGCCAAGCCCAGGTGTAGCCATGTTGCAGTTTTCCTCTCCGGCCCTAGTATGGCCTAAGAATGCAGGATCTAAGTCTTAAAACATAAGTGTAAACTGTAAGGAATACAGACCCAACATGCAAGGTCTGAATCACCTTATGTCAGAGTCCAAGCCAAGAGCCCCTTGCACTCTGCAGGGCTCTCGGTGTTAGCTTTAATGGAGATGGGAGGCATTTGGTCATGACAAAGGAAGGGTCCAATCACTGGTACCCCAAATCTTGTGGCACCATTTCCGCAGCATTCTCACGCCATACAGAGGAAATATCAGGCATGGAAAAACTTCCAACCCCCTTCCTTAACACTAAGCAGCAGAATCCCCTGCTCCTTAGTTTTACACAGTCACCTGCCCACCGGTGGACGCCCCTAACCCTCTGTCCCTGGTTCTGCTCCAGGCCCCCTGCCCCCACCTTTCACTCCCACCCGCCGGCCCCGGAGCCTTTCCTCCCCAGCCCTAGCAAACAGCTGAGGCTGGAATTTCAGTCCGGAATCATTGCCCGTCGCCCCATCCTTCTGATGAAACTAATGCGTTGCACCACCAGGACTTGCAACCCTTCCACTATTAATCTGGCGTGGAGTGGGGGGCGTGAAGCAGATCGGAGGGGGATAACATGAGTGATGCATAATGTGGGTGGGAGGAGGGGGGGGTGGAACAGATTGCTTCATGCGCGTGGCTCCCAACTCAGAGCTGCAACTGAGGTATAGCGAGGAAAAAATCAGGTCTGGAAAGGATAGCTGACTAGCGATAATCTGTATTGTCCCAGCTGCTTAAGATCTGTGATTTAAGATGTCTCTATCCAAGCTCTTATATGCTACCAAGGATGCTGGGAGGACAGCAGAATCTTCCTGGGGCAGCCTCTCGCCTAATGGTACCCAGAGGAGACCGGCTGATTGTGTATGTATGTTCGAAGATAGCTGTGCCACGTCATTCACTGTGTATGTAGCCTGCACCCCTCCCCTGTCTCGGCTACTTATGCATTTATCTTCCAATGTAATATTAATATTTCATTTGTATTTCTTAGGTTCACACCAGTCAGTTCTTGCATTGGATTATTGCCCTGTAGATGCCGCCGGTCTGCTCTTACAATAGAAGGGAGCTTACATGATTGCGAAGAGGGCAGAAAAAAACGGAAAAGGAGAGAGGACGGAAATACAGCAGGGCTTTGTTTTGCCTTTATATAGCTGAAATAGATACTGCAAAGGAGAAGTTGAATTTTAAAAAAACGAAGCGAAGAAAAGGCGTTTAGTTAGACAAAGGGTGAAGAGAAAAACAGAAATTAAAGAAGCAAAGAAAAGGGAAAAGACGCGGAAATGCAGAAGGAAAGAAAAAAAAAATTTGAGCAGAGAAATGAAACAAGCCAGCGAGTGGTGCACGCCACAGCGAGCAATCTGTTTTAGATTATTGCGCCCGTGTCTGGGCACGATAATTCAAAACAGATGTCGCCTGTGCGGGTAACCACATTTAATAGGCCGTGGGCGGAGCAAAGGCAGGACATGCACCCGCCTTTGCCCAATTGCATGCTGTTTTTCTTAGAGAGACGCACGCAAAGCCCAATAGCCTGTAACTAAAAACAAAACACACGTACAAGCGTGTGGTGAGCTTTTGAAAGCCCCTTACTAAAAGTCTCACCAGAGCAGCGCATGCACGCTGCTACAGGCTCGACCTAAAAATGAGGAATCGGAATAAGGATTTGTATTTTCCCCCATCAGTGTGTGACAATAAGGTTCGCCCACCTCTATCAACCGTATAAGGCACGAACAGCTAATAATACCAGTCAGTTTTTCTCTAGGTGTTGAGCTTGAAAGATCCGTGAAAACGACTTGCAAATGTTTTTGGAAACCTTATAAAAAGGTCATTTTTTAAATGTTTGTGCACAGTACCACCACACCTTGATATTTGTCAAGTGTGCAGTGCTCACTGTATGAAACACAACATACGTGTATATATAGGTATGAAATAATTCATGATATCTCAATCAACAGATAACCTACTGAGTAATACAAACAGTAGGTTGGTATGTGTGGCACAAGAGATGAAGAAAATGCCCACAAATAGAGGGATGGTAGGAATAATACAAATAAACCTAAATTTGAGGTATCCAGCGAGCCAAAATTAGACTTGAAGAAAGCTAAATTACTCTGAGGCAGAACAGGTTGGCTAAAACAGGTCAACCCTCAGACGCTAGAGAGAAGTGTCATTAAGTGTCACTATCTGTTTTGAACATTGAGATGGTAGTCTAATAAACCAATGTTAGGACATTATAGGCCATTTTGATTTTGGATCGCTCCAAAAGAATACCAAAGAGCTCCCTTGACTTTCAAGGCTGATGCCATTAAAGTACATTAGATATCTGAACAAGTGCTCCATGTTGAAGTATCCCATTAGAAAGCCTACTTGACAAGTCCTATAAAACACTTGGGGGGGCCACCCTTCGAGATTAGGGTAAGAGGGTATTAGGAAACATAGAAGTGGTGCCCCTTTCTATTAATCTGTTGGTTTCTGATAACAATATATATTTTTTCTGCTAAAACTGATTACTATTTTATTTGACATTGCGACATGAATTCTAAGTCTAACGCGTTATTGGTTAGAAGTTTAAGGGAGGAAAACAACTAGTCTGACCTGTCCTACCCCAACAGGAATGTGCATCAATACCTCAATCCTATGAAGTCCTGATTGTGTGGTAGAGTGATGAGTTATGAGCTGGCACAAATAGGCATTTACAATGTAATAGTTCTTGCAATTGCGAGCTTTTGAGCTATTGGCATTGTAAATGGAAATGCCTTTTATAATACTAAAAGGCAGTATCATTTACAATACCAATAGTTCAAAGTTTTGCAAAAGCAATACTTATTGTATTGCATGCAGAGCGCAGTGTCCATGAAGCGGCCGCCACACTCACTATTGAAGTTTCACCCAAAAAGAGTGCATTGTCCCTGAAGTTTTGTAGACGCGAATTAAAGTTTTTTTTTTAGTTTTTTTTTTTAAACCTAGCTCAGTGCCCCTGAAGCGAGCGCCACGCTCAGCATGCAAGTTAGAGCGGCATAGCGCTGTATAGGAAAACAGGCCGCCACTGTCACCATCAGTGTAAATATACAAAATAGTGCTCACCCACTTATAATGCTGACCGGTTAACAAGCCAAGTAAAAAGTCCAGTTTTTATGGGCGGTAACAAATTCAGATAAGGCAGTACCAAGGAGGGACTAACAAGCTTATTTACAAATCAGATGCTAGCATTTACGAAGGACAATGACACAAGCCAATGACCAATATGGGCAGAGTGTGGGCGGGACTTCCAGTGCATACTCTAATACAGCACGCCTCGCACAGCGAGCAGTGCATGTGCGTTGCCACTAGGCTCGACCTAAAAAGGGTGGCTGTTATGTAATCCGAGTCATTGAAAGAAGGTTGACAAATGGATCAATTCTTGGGGAGCTTGAATATTGGGGTTCCCATAAGAAAAGGTATTGTCCCCATTTCTTTATTTTATTGCTAATAATAGTGAGGATGTTATTTCTTTACTACCCCAGCTCATTAACCATATCTGAGGCAGTATAGCTGCTCGGATAAAGTAGAACAATTTGAGTTTAACTATCATTAGCTTTGAGGTTGAGAACATAGAGATGGATTATTTATATCACACTTACCCTTCGCTTTCTGATTCAAAGCCAATCTTCAGACCTTTTGTAACACTGAGCAGACCAGGTCAATCTTCCAGTCCAATCTACTGTATGGTGTTTGGTCTAGGTTTTTGAGGCCTTCAACCCATTGATTTCAGCAAGGATTTTTTTTTTTTAACACCTTTATTTTTCACTTCTATTTAAAAAAAACACAACGCAGCAGTCGCTGATATGCATGGTGAGCAATAATACACACTTGATGCAATATGATATTGCGGCAAGCAAGGCCATTGGCCAAGTAAGGGCAGTCCCCAACCTGGGGAAATCAGGCATCGCTTACTAGTGCCCACCTCTCAGCGAGGAACTTCAAAGTAAACTTAAATATAGAATAGGTGGTTTTTTTTTCTCAATTTATTTCTTGCAACTATAGCTCCGTAGCCCTCCAAGCCTGTTGTCCAAGATCCATTTGGTTGTATATTTGTACCTTTTGTGTGAGCTGTTTTCTGATGACCTTACTTGGAGACCTTAAAATATGTTTGCAATATCTTCAGGTTAAAGGCAATCCGTTATCCCCGCCCTCAGTTCTGTTCCTCATACCTCCAGCTTACAAAGATACTGTGAATATGCCCCAGGCCACAGTAAAACTGTAGGTCTATGTAGGAAATTTTTTTCCCTAGCAAAGAACCGCACCTCATTCACTAGAATACAACTGTGAACTGTGGCTGAATCCAAGTTGTCGCTTTAGCAATCTCCCCTGTGTTGCATCTAGCTTGTTGTCTAATGTGATGATTTGATAGTGTCTCGTCCATGAGCTGTGTTCTCACACTGCGACATGGCATACTTAAACTGCTTGACCTATCACACTGATTAAGTTGGTGACACTTGTAGTCAGAAGGCCGCTGGCTGTGCCCCTCCCTGCTCTTGATGCCTAGTTTAAAGAGCTAATATTCACGTCCTAAAATAGATGAGCTATTTAGTCTGCTGTTAGCACCAAGGTGCAAACAGCATAGTATTTTGGGTGAGTTTTATTTTTTGCTTTTCTCTAGCTGTTGCTCATTTTTAGGGCTCGCGCCCTGAGTTGCGCTGCGCAGCAGTGCTCGCGCAGGCGAGAGTCCTTTTGTCCGAGGTTCTGAAACGGACCCTGGAAATGTACACGCTTGTGCGTGTTTTTTTTACTTTTGTGGCCTACTATTGGCCTTTGCCTGCAAGTTTTTAAAATAACACACAATAGGCCCATGGCCTATTGGTGTCTATTACGCGCATTCCTGCCATATGGTTTCATTTATCGTGCCCAGACACGGGCGCGATAATTGAAACCATATGGGGCGCGCGCCACTCGCGGCTTTGTTTTCAAAAGCGATCGCTTTCAGTTTCGCGATTTTTTTTAAATTTTTTTTTTTTTTCTCCATTGATGGGGCTGCGGGAGTCTCTCCTCATGCTGGTTTTAAGATTATCCTTCTCTGCTCTCCTGCTTTGGGCTTAGGCCCTGGATGTCTTCCTAATTCGTGTACGAACTATGAGCAGATCGCTCACCGCTGTTGCGCTATGCGATCTGCTCCAAGCTATCTCGCGCTGATCTTTTGCTTCAGGACAATCGTAAAATGTTGCCGTGATTATGAGAACAAACACTGAGCTGTCAGTTATCTGTCACAGGCTTTATGGCGCATATATATTAGGGGTGTTGTCGAGATCACTTAATTTTCTTTTGCATAATTATTTGAAATTTGGAGAAAATTGCACTAACAGTAATTTTTAGGGCTATTTTGTAAAGCATTTTGCGCTAAAATATAGACACTAATCGCATGTGAGGCGAACAGTAGCCACATGTGTTCTGTTTGTTCGCGTTGTTTCGGTGCTCTTGTGAAGAGATTTTTCTCTGAACTGACTGAAAATTACGCATCTTGGCACAATTTTGTAATATTGTATAAATAGAATTATTCAAAAGGCCAGAAATTATGCGGATTACGGCGGTGTAGCGACATTTTGCCCGGACATAATAACTGTGCATATTCTATTTCACAGTATACTCGGGACTGCTTTGTTTGTGAGAATACTTGTCTCTTGGAAGGGGGCTGTATTTATTTTATTTATTTACCCATTTTGTAGAGTGCACAAATACCCTTGGGTGTCTCTGCGCTGAGGACTGTGTAGAGGATCGAACCAGAGTTGGGGTGCTATTGATTAACAAGCATTGGCATAGCCAATAGGTATCACGTTTGGGATAGTAGAAGTGTTTAGCCATGCAACAGTTGATGTTGCACCAAGGATATTGTGCTGCATGATTAAATACGGTCCCAAAGACGAGACCTATTGGGTATGCCAATGCTTTTTTTTTTTTTTTTTTTTTGCTCTCAAATTCAACTATAGCACCGTGCAGGATAGCACTGTGTTAGGACAGATCATTACATCGGCGTTGTCTGTCACTATTATGTGATTCTGTGTGTTCAGCTCAGAATAAATATTGCTTGTCGCTGGTGATTTTGTGGTAGGACAGTCCTTGTGTAACTGAAGGATTCAGTGGTGCCTGTCTATTACATTGCTTTAGTAATGTAAAGGAAGGTGACCGCATACCCTCAAGGGAGGGTGTCAGAAGCAATACCATTGAAAGGATTTCCTTTTGAGACCTTTATTCAAAGTGATGGCTCCTATTCCGCAACAGCATATTTGAGTCACATGTTTATGTCCTATATTTTCCATATGAAGTTGTTGTGCATCCACCTTAATTACATTAAAATGCTCATGGATGCCTGACAAAACATGGTCTGCTATATAGGAGGATGGCTCTTGAAAGAACTGCTGCAAATATGAAAAGTTTTTTTTTCACATGGGCGTTGAGTTTCTCTGTAAATATATGTAAATATTTACTGGCTACATGAGAGTTGGCTGTGGTGCAGACAAGCTTGCAAATAACAGCAAGCCTTGATTGGCATTGTCTGAAAGATGGTTGAGTGGCTTGCACGGTTCATCAGCGTCGGCCATAGCTGCTGATTAGCATGGCTGCACTACAACTTGTCCCACACTCCTGCTATAGAGGGGTCAAGCTCAGACCTTTCCTCAGTTCATTCATTAGCTCACTACGTTCTATCCCCTACAAAGGGCTTCTCCCTGCTACTGCCACCACTTCCTTCACACTCCCTGCTGCAGGGCACATTCATGGAGCTCAACCCCAGACTTGTCCTTTCCATCTTCTACCATTGGGTGGGTGCAAACTTTCTAGCCTGACTGGAGCATAACCTCTATGCACATGTCCCCATGCAGGTAAAAGACGTTATTGCCTGGCATGTTTATGCTTCTCTGTGCTCCTTGCTGATAAGTCAAGAAGCCTATGAGCATGTACACTGGAATTATGTGATTCTGCATCTGCTGCGTTTTTCACTAATTATTGATTTTCCGTGTTTGTCACATAATCCCTAATTTGCGGGATAACCTGCAGATTTTAAGAAAAAAAATGTTTCGAACTCAAACGCATCAAAGTTTATTAAATATGTGGTGATGTGTCTCCATGTAGTGGAAAGACCGTTGCAAAGGTTGGCTGGTCATCTTTCAGTTGCCTATTGCTGTATTTTGGTGTTAAACGGGTGCTAATAAACTGATATCTTGGCCCAGACAGTGTTACCATGTGTAAAAATGACAAAATAATGAAGTAACACTATCATAAAATGTGCCGCATTGCACCGCATAATTTGCTTTTTCTTGCTGCATCATTTAGTAAACCCTGCCGCATGATTTGATCCTCACCTGCAATTTAATTCCAGTGGCCTTGAACATGTTTCACTTAATCCGAATAGTTTGTGGCACCCCCTTCAGTACCTCCTCTCTATTGTATGTCTAATTTCACCATACAATACCCCTATTGCTTCTTTAATCCGTCCACATTTTTTAAAATAGACTATTTGTATCTTCTTCTATCTCTTTACTATCCTTCCCTTTGCCGATTCTCTTCACTGCATCTTGTTGGACCTGCCCTGGTTCTGTTACACACTGAGTCCCCTCTCTCCTCTCACTTTTTTTTATTTATCTACTGTTTTCATCGCCCTCCACTCAAAGATCTTTTAGCGCTCTTTTATGTTTGGTACACATCTCCCACTCTTAACTGCATGCCTTTTTTGTGCATTTTTATAGATCACAAACTTGGTCCAAGGGTATTGGTGCACTTTACTTGAGAAACTGAGGTTTTATATGAGAACCATTAATTACCCATTTTCTTCTTATTCCTAATCCACTTCTTGGACTTTCTTACTATATATTTCCAAATCCTATTTTGCTGAATCTTTAAGTATAATAGAGTAATACAATCACAAGTAAATGTCGTATAACAAACCCCCTTACAACATCAGTGTGCTTCTGAAAAGGATCTAATGCAATGTTCATGATACAGTGTACTAAAGCATTAAGGCTTGGTGCGAAGTGGAAAATGGATGCCGGAGAAAAAACATATTTAAGGACATTAATATTTATCATACTTTTAACTTCATCCTCGTATTCTATCACTTCCTTGTTATCGATCATGGAGGCAGTTTGACAACTGTCTGAGGTCCCCGTGGGAATACTTTCCGCCACATAAAACCTCGTGCATGGACAAATGCTGTTGTGGCAGTAATGATGGTGATGGTATTGGAAATGGTTGTGGGGGGGGCAAAATGGCGGACACACCTGTGTCCTAGTGAGGTGGTCTCTAGCGCTCTCCAGGACTCTCCTCCCTGTTCGCCCTGTGTGTTTGCTTGTCTGCTGATGTTCGTGAGGAAGCTAAGGTGGTTAAGGCGGCTGCCGAGAGCGGGTTGCTCGATGCCGTCAAGTGTAGCGGAGATGAACAAGGAGCTCTGCAAGCAGGTTGTTACTGCGGTTACTAAACTCTTCATCTTGCGTTGACTACCTCGACTACCGTGAGGAGAGGCAAACGAGGAGTCTGGCATGAGGTGGCTGCTGCAGCTGCTTTCCACTACCCCCTACAAACGCCGAGTTGATCTACTTACTGCTGGGTTCGGTGGCTGCCGTCTCAGCGCTTGCGGTGGTGGCGGCGGCTCCGTGCCCGGACTCCGGCGGATGGGGGAAGAGAGGAGGCTCGCTGTGATCGGTTCCTGGGCTCAGTGATCTCAAAGCCCTGGAGTGGAGCGGCGACTCATCGAGGATGGGGCCCAAAAACGCCTACTCAGCTTCCAAATGTCCAAAGACTCGTGCGGCGGCCACTGCAACTACGAGTACAGCGCAACTGACTCTGCCTCAGGACCCCACTGGCACACCACTGATTGACCGTAATACACAGAAGGGCATTCGAACCACTATCGGGGTGGGACCCAAAGAACTACGTGATCCCTTGGCCAGTCCGGACTCTGCTGTCATGGATGTTGCTGGCTCAAGAATGGCTCAAGAATGGCAATTGCAAACACAGACAGATCAAGTTCCGACCTTACTGGCCTCGAACAGCAAGAATAAGGGTACTATTGCCGGTATAGCAAAAATGGCAACGAACTGTTTGGAGACTCTCCCCTCTGCTTTATCCTCTAACGACCATCTGAACCCCCTGTGCGCAAGTACTGTAGAACAGCTCAACAATGCCCATGGTTTACTCCACAGTCTAGCAGCTTCAGAACCTGTTGGCTTGGTAGTCGATAATCCGCTCCCTTTAGCAGAAGCTGCTGTAGAGGTGGACTCTTGCGGGTCCGGGGTGAAATTTTACTCTGTCAGATGTGTCTGTCGTCTCAGAGGGGGAAAGTGTGGATCTAGACTGGGCGGACGATAGAAGTGCAGCGAGCTCTGCACCTTTTGAGGAAGAGATTAGTATGTCATTGCAAGAGGGGAAAACACGGTGCGAAAGGCGCAAGGCGTATCTCGTCCTAGTAATCTTTTGCCAGGCCTGGTTACAACTAATGATGGCTCACCAATTTTAGACTCTTATACAACAGTACAAGTCAGTGCGACAAACCGTATTGCAGACCCGAGTCTTAACTTTGAAGAACCTGATAATGCCACTACTCTTATGAAAATATATCAAGCCATCATGTCGCACCGAGAGGAGACAAAGGCGGAGAGCTTGCGGGTCCAGGGTGCAGTGCGTAAACTACAAAATACGGTTCGACGTGTGGCTAAATCCTGTTCTGAGCAGTCAGCTAGAATGGGAGAAGCTGAAGGAAGGATTTCCTCATTGGAGGACGAGATGGTATCTCAGAAGGCTGATGTTTCTGCCCTTCAATCGATCCGCGATGACATAAATTGGAAGTTAATTGACATTGAAAACAGGTCAAGAAGAAATAACCTGCGTATACTTGGGGTCCCTGAGGGATTGGAAGGGAGAGACATTCGTCAATCCGTGATCGAATTATGTACTGATGCTTTCCCTGAGTTAACTAATTGGAAATGGGAGCTTGAGCTCCAAAGGGTCCACAGATTTCCCTTTCAGGTGCGGGCTGGTTCTAGAGGGGCAGCGGCCAAACCTAGGGCAATCCTGATTTGCTTGAGCAATTTTTTACTTCGTGAGTGCTTATATGATCTTGTACGGCCTAACCGTAAGCGGAGAGCTAAAGGTTGTGAGTTTTTTTTATGTCCCCTGACCATTGTCAGGCCACAGTACAACTAAGATTGCATCTTCGCCAATTGATCTTGCCACTGCAAGCGAAAGGAGCGCAAGCTTTTTTATTAAATCCCTCTAAGCTCAAGGTTATATTTAAAGATAAAACCTCATTTTTCTCTTCCGAGAAAGCTGCAAAAGAATTGTAAGGGATAATGTGCTTTAGTGATATTAGTGAAAGCTTCCTCTTCGATAACGTAGTCTGGTGTATATTCAGGGAGACGGGGTGGGGGAGCGCTCATTCCTCTCTATCCATCTCCAATAGGGACTATTCAGTCCCTTTGCCTCATTTGGGTGGGTTCAAGGGAAGGTGGGGGGGTATGGGTAGTAGTAGGGAGGAGGGTGTGGGGGGGTCTTGGGGCAAGGAACGTAGGGAACAGTGGTAGGGTGGAGGCATTTGACATTGCGCAAGCTATGGTCCATTAAACTCACCTTAGCCATATCTCTCCCTTTGGAGTCTCTGGCGGAAGTAAGCTTTATATATATATCAATATTTGGGGACGGTATTTGTGTGGTCTTTCAGCTATGATAAAACAAGCTTTGACTAAAGATGGGTAAATTCGCTATTTGTTCTTGGAATGTATGCGGATTGAACAGAAAAAAAAAGGGATTATGTCGCAGATTCTCAAAACAATGAAGGTAGAACTGCTATGTATTCAAGAAACACATATTGCGTGGAACAATAGGGTCGCCCTCAAAGATCTGGGTCTGGAGCTATTGTGCTGCACACGGCAAGGTTCGAATACAAGAGGTGTTGCTATCCTTAAAAAATACGAGTGGGGTGAGTGTAAACGTGTTAAGTCTGATCAATTTGGCCGGTGGGCTATCATCGAGCTGAGGATAGATGGCCTTCTTTTTACTTTATGTTCATTGTATGGGCCCAATTCTGATTACCCCGATATGCTGAATGATATCAGTATTGAACTGGCCTCGTGGCCTTCTCCTGTAATCCTATGTGGGGATTTAAATTTACACTTGCGAGGAGATGAAAACATTGGTAGTAACATTCAGTATAAGGGAAAAAAGAATAAGGTTTCCAAGGCTACCAAGGGTCGTCTTAACGATTTTGGTTTAGTAGATGTCTGGTGGCTGAAAAGATCTGATGACCCTGGCCATACATTTTTCTCCGCCCCTCATCAGAAACCTGTTCGACTGGATTATTTTTTTACATCTATAGAACTATTGACTAACGCTAGGATTGATATTCAACCGAAAATAATATCTGACCACAATCCAATTATTCTGGAATTAGAAATAGAAACATTGTATAGACCCTCTAAAAAAACCTTGGACATTTGAGCGTTGGTTACTGGTTGACCCTGTTTATCAGGAACAAATGTCTAAATGGATAGTGAAGTTTTTTTAATTTAATCGCGGGTCTGCCCCAATCGGTATGATATGGGACGCTTTTAAGGCCGGGTGCGGGACAGTCCCTTAGTTATTCTATCAATAAACAACGTAGAATGAAGGCAGAACAGGAGGAGGAGATGAACAAACAGTCTTAGAAGCTAAGTTTATGTTGGCTTTTACCACTAATCAGGATTATGATCAGATAGCAAAAGACTTGGCTGTTCAAAAAATGAGGGTTTATCAAAACTTCACTACTAAGTTAGCGGCCCAAATTGCAGTACATCGTTCTGACCTGTATGAGGTGGGAGAGAACTCGGGTCGTCTACTTGCTAAAAGATTACGGCAGAAAGAGGTTGCTAGGAGGATTTATTCAATCCAGGATGAACATGGGCAAATCCATACAGAACCCGCCAGAGTCCTGGAGATTTTTTTATAATTTTTATAGTCGGCTGTATTTAAATGAAGATATTATTGATATAGAAGGCAAACTTGCAGGGTTCGCGAGAGATAAGGAGTTCCCTAAATTAACCCCAGAACAAAAAGAAGAGCTAGAGGCCGACATCTCTTATGAGTAATTGGAGGTTGCAATTTTATCGCTCGCGGTGGGTAAGGCGGTTGGTCCAGATGGGATCCCGCTTGAATTCTTTAGAACTTTTTTGTCGGTCTTAAAAAACGAATTGCTGGCAACGTTTTTAAGTACTCAAAAGGGATTACCCCCTCCGTCCTGGCAGAAATCAATAATAACAGTGTTCCTAAAAAAAGATAAACCTCCTTTGTTACCTTCTTCTTACAGACCTATTTCATTAATCAATGCCGACAGTAAAATCTATTCCAAAATTTTAGCTGTTCGTCTGTCGAGTATTATTTCCACCCTTGTGTCACCATTTCAGCATGGGTTCATCCCTGGCCGCGACACAACTGATCACGTCCGGCGTGTGATAGCTTTAATGGACTGGGCAGAAGCTACGAAGACCTCTATTGGAATCATCCTGTTGGATGCCGAGAAGGCATTCGACAGGGTGTCGTGGCTATTTCTTTGGGAGGTTCTGCGCTTGAAGGGATTTGGACCTGGCATGATCCAAGCTATTAAGTCACTATATCAATTACCTATTGCCTGTATACGCCTGTCTGGTAGAGAGTCAGTCTTTCACAATCAGTCGCGGAACGCGGCAAGGCTGTCCCAGCTCACCTTAGTAATGACATTAAACCTGTGAAAGTGTGTGACATTAAGTATAGAGCTTTGGCATACGCAGACGATATTGTTGTTGTCACTACTGATACTCCCTCTGCCTTAACAACTGAAGACCTCGCTTCGCAGTTTGGGCTCTTGTCTGGCTATAAATTAAACCGAACTAAAACTCAGATTTTATGTTTTAGGGGTAACCCTCCGGACGGCATTTTTACCCTCTCGGAAGTTACCTATTTGGGAATCCAGTTGTGTTCACCTGTTAATAAGATTCCTGAAATTAACTTGAACCCAGTATTAGATAGAGTTGTCTACTTTAGAGAGAATAAACAATTTTCATTTGTCACTGCATGGAAGGTCAAATGTGTTCAAGATGCTTGTGTTGCCCAAACTTCTATACCTGTTCAGAACCATTCCACTTGAATTCCCAGTAGTATTTTTTAAAAGGTTGGAGAATATTGGCTCTAGATTCTTATGGGACCATAAAAGGCACAGCAGGGCATACAAAAAGATGGTGCTTCCTAGAACTTCTGGGGGATTCCGTATTTTTTGTTTTATTATTGGGCGGCAGCCCTGCAATTCATGTCCCCGTTGCTTGTTGGATAAAGGGCTAAGCTGTTGCCCTGCCATAGCCCATCAATTTACGAATTTAGACTGGGTGAAGAGGCAAATTGCTGCTTGGTTAAAATTTGTCGAACCCAGTTATTACAAAAAACTCAGTTTAAAATTTATAAGGCTGCTTTTGCTGTCTGGAGGCGAGTTAAGCGGCATCTAGGTCTCCCAAACGTAAATGCCTATATCCCTTTTGAAGCTGCAGGTGTACTTCCTCTTATTTTTCGAGAATACACTATTACTAGGTGGTTGCAGAAGGGGATCTGCCGCTTATAAGATCTTTGTCTAGATGGACAATTTTTATCTTTTACAGAGTTAAAACTACAATATGGTTTATCAAAATATGAGTTCGAGGCATATGAGCTGCAGATTGTACACTTAGCATCGGTCGCCATCTGGTGTTGGGCCCGGATGTTTGCAGTTTGTTTTTCTTCTTGGACCGTCTTTGGAAGTCACGAGTTTGGTGACTCCTCCTTCGGTCCGTACTGCGCATGGGCTTCGGCTCCATCCTCAGATTGTTTTTTTCCGCCATCGGGCTCGGATGTGATCCTTCGTACTCCGGCTTCGAACTTCTACGGTTCCAGCCTCGACGGAAAATCCTCGATTCTTCGAGTTCCTTCATCATCTTCATCTCTCGAAGCGGCACTTTTTCCATCCCGTACATCGACACCGGCCTTCGGGCCCTCCGCGACTCCGGTCCCGGCCGATGGAAAGGACTCCGTTTAAAAAGTGCCCAAAATGTGGGTCTAAATTTCCCCACACCGACCTCCATCAGGTGTGTAACCTTTGCCTCTCTCCGGAACACGAGGCTCGAGACTGCCCCGCCTGCAAGTCTTTTCGATCGAAGAAAACGATCCGAGATCGAAAGGCTCGACGCACCATGGCGCACTCATCCTCGACAGTTCCACCGGACATCTTCGGAGACGACGCCGAAGCTTCGGGGCAGACACACACCGAACTGGGAGAAGACATCGTCAGCGCTTCCGAGGCCGACGACTCCGACCTGGAGGACGTAACACCAGGACAGCGGGCCGTGAGTACAATGCCCCCTCCCAGCCCCGCACCGAAAACCAAAGAGACTCCGGTTACTCCCTCGCCTGCCGGCCTGGGCAAAACCAAAACCAAAGCCTCGATCACCCCACCTTCGGGCCCGGTGTCGAAGCACTCAAAGTCTCACGGCAGCTCGGGATCGAGCCAGCCGACGCCCGGTGCCGATAAACACCACTCGGCACCGAAGCCTGCAAAATCCAGCTCGACTCCGAAACCACCGGTGCCGAAGCCTGGACACTCGGCGCCGACCAAACACAAACAGAAATCGGTCGGCACCGACGCTCCGGCGCCGAAACAGCATTCGACGCCGAAACACACGGAGACCTCCAAAAAGCAGGGCGTACACAGAACATCGAAACCTCCGGTTCCGAAATCGCCGGTGCCGACAGACGACTCGGCGCCATTGGCTCTGTTTACACCAGACCCTTTACAAAAGACTTTGTCCAGAGATCCAAAGACTGGCCTTTTGACTGTGATTACTAAGAAGCGTCGCCTTGAGGCTCCGGCTCCTCCTCCTCCACCCAAAAAGAGGGACTCAGCTACTTCTCCCCTTAGAGTACCCTCCCCACTGCCACCCCCCCTCCCACCACCACCCCCTCCACCTTTACCTCACTACGATCCGGCCCCATCCCCAGACCCGGATGACGGGGACCCGGACAATGACCCAGGGGACGCCCCAATGGATCCCACTCCACCAGGGACCCCAGATCCATGGGAGGATTATAATAACCCTGATGTACCCAATGTACCTCAAGACGACCTATACCCATCAAGGCCGTCTCCTCCAGAGGACTCTTTAGGGTTTCACCATTTAGTGCAGAGAGCAGCACACTACCATGGGGTGGACATGCACACGGAACCAGTGGAAGAAGACTTCCTACTGGATACATTTGATTTACAAGATCGTTCCACTGCTATTTTACCCATGCTTAAGGGTGTCACCAAGCACGCTACAGAGGTATTCAAAGACCCTGTCAGAGCCAGAGTACTAAACCCTAGAATAGAGAAGTACAAGGCGGCACCCACAGACCCTGCATACATCAAGGGCCCTGCTCCTCTAGATTCCCTAGTTGTCTCCACAGCTAGAAAGAGGGCTAACTCCCAATCCTCAGGAGATGCCCCACCACCAGACAAGGAATCTAAACTTCTGGACGCGTCTGGTAAACGCACCGCCTACCAGGCTGCAAACATGTGGCGCATTGCAAATACACAAGCACTGCTTGCGCGATATGATAGAGCACACTATGATGAATTAGAGGCTCTTATGCAGCACCTTCCAGAGAAATACAAACGCCAAGCTCATGACCTGATACAGGAGGGCAAACTAATCACAAACACCTCCATTAAGTGTGCCCTCGATGCAGCAGACACTGCTTCTAGAGCCATAAACACCAGTGTCCTGCTTCGACGCCATGCCTGGCTCAGGATATCAGGGTTCAAGCCTGAGGTCCAGACATCAATACTTAATCACACCTTTGACCAGCAAACACTCTTTGGCCCAAAGGTAGACGAAGCGCTCGAAAAAATGAAGAAAGATACAGACACAGCGAAGTCTATGGGAGCGCTCCAGACCCAAGCCTCTAAGCGTTCCTTTCGACGCTCGTCCTTTCGTGGCACAGGTAGAGGCTCCTCCACCGATAATGCCTCTACCTCCTACAAATCCCCTCCTCAAAATACCTTTTCAAAGGGCAACCAAAGAGGTGGTTACAGAGGCAACAACAATAAGGGCAGGGGCAAAACCAACAATACCCGTTCTGCCACCCCACCCGCACAATGACTCCCCTTCGCTCCCCCCAGACCATTCCACTCCGGTCGGGGGCAGACTACAAGATTTTATCCACGTATGGGAGTCCATAACATCGGACAAATGGGTGACCCAAATCATTCGGTCAGGGTACTGCCTCGAGCTAACATCTACCCCACCCAATATCCCACCAAGGCACCGTCCAATGTCCCAAGAGCATTCCACACTGCTCAAACAAGAGGTACTCTCGCTCCTCCAGAAACACGCCATAGAGCAGGTACCCGACAATCAACGAAATCTAGGGGTCTACTCCCTATATTTCTTAATCCCAAAGAAAGACGAGACCCTCAGACCCATTCTGGATCTCCGGCCTCTAAATGCCTACATACATTCAGACCACTTTCACATGGTCACCTTACAACAAGTCCTCCCACTCCTCTGCCAGGGAGACTTTCTCACAACACTGGATCTGAAAGACGCGTACTTTCACATTCCAATACACCCCTCTCACAGAAAATACCTCAGGTTCGTGGTGGACGGGCAACATTACCAATTCAAGGTTCTCCCCTTCGGGGTCACCACTGCACCACGGGTGTTTACCAAATGCCTAGCAGTAGTAGCAGCACACCTCAGACGTCAACATGTTCACGTCTTCCCTTACTTAGACGACTGGCTCATAAAAGCCGCGTCCTACCACCAATGCGTGCAACATACAAACAGCACCATCCAACTGCTTCATCAGCTAGGCTTCACGGTGAACTACCAAAAGTCCCACCTCATACCATCTCACACAAAGCAATATCTCGGGGCCACCATAGACACCTCAAAAGGTATTGCCTATCCAAACTCAGCCAGAATCACAAGCATTCTAGCCTTACGCAAAATATTCCTTCCTCAACACTCTCTACCAGCAAGAGTGTTTATGAAGCTCATAGGGATGATGGCGTCTTGCATCTTCATAGTGCCCCATGCAAGACTCCACATGCGTCCACTTCAGGAGTGCCTAGCACAACAGTGGAACCAGGCCCAGGGTCAGCTGACGGATCTGGTGTTGGTGGACGGCCGCACACATCACTCTCTGCAGTGGTGGAACACCACAAACCTTTCCAAGGGACGGCCGTTCCTGGACCCGGTTCCCCAAGTGACTCTAACAGCGGACGCATCGCTCTCCGGCTGGGGAGCGCACCTCTTACACCTCACAATGCAAGGTCTATGGACGCCACAGCAAAAAACGCTCCACATCAACCATCTGGAGCTTTTGGCGATCTTTCTAGCCCTAAAATCTTTCCAAAAGCAGATTTCAGGCAAAGCAGTCCTCATTCGCACAGACAACATGACTGCGATGTATTATATACAGAAACAGGGGGGGACACACTCTCCCCAGCTCTCCCGCTTAGCCCAGAGCATATGGAGATGGGCAATTCCCCAAAACATTTTTCTCCTGGCACAACATGTTCCAGGCGTACAAAACACCATAGCAGATCTGCTCAGCAGACAGACTCAACAACTACACGAATGGGAACTGCATCCACAAGTTCTTCACCCATTCTTCCGACAGTGGGGGCATCCTCAAATAGACCTCTTCGCCACCCACGAAAACAAAAAATGCCCAAGCTTCGCCGCCAGATACCCACACCCATTGTCCAAGGGCAATGCGATATGGATGAACTGGTCAGGCAGATTTGCATACGCCTTTCCACCTCTCCCACTAATTCCATTAGTGGTCAGGAAACTACAACAGCACTCCCTCACACTCATTCTGGTAGCTCCGACGTGGGCCAGACAGCCGTGGTACACCACGCTACTACAACTATCAGTGGTACCACATCAAAAACTGCACCTTTCCCCATGCCTCCTAACCCAGAACCATGGAGAAATCAGGCACCCGGACCCAGCTCAGCTCAACCTGGCGATCTGGCTCCTGAAATCTTAGAATTCGGGTACCTTAACCTTCCCCCTGATTGCATGAACATCATCATGGAAGCCAGACGTCCTACCACTAGAGCATGCTATGCCGCAAAGTGGAAAAGATTTGTAATGTACTGCCGTAACAATACAATCAACCCTCTAGATGCATCCATACAACACATCATATGCTATCTGCTCCATCTTCACAGGTGTAACCTGGCGTATTCATCCATACGCCTACACCTAGCAGCGATCGCTGCCTATCTACAAAACAGACAGCATTTGTCACTCTTCAGAGTGCCCGCTATTAAAGCCTTCATGGAAGGCCTCAAACGAGTAATTCCTCCCAGGGCACCACCCTCCCCTGTATGGAATCTAAATTTGGTCCTTACACGACTAATGGGTCCGCCCTTCGAACCAATGCACAAATGTGAGCTACAATTTCTCACCTGGAAAACAGCTTTCCTTGTAGCTATCACTTCCCTTAGAAGGGTTGGTGAAATACAAGCGTTCACCATACAGGAACCTTACATACAAATGCATCACAGCAAGGTCATACTTCGAACTAATCCGAAGTTCCTGCCCAAAGTCATTACCCCCTTCCACCTCAATCAATCAGTGGAATTACCTGTCTTCTTTTCGCAACCCCAATCTGTTGCGGAAAGGGCCTTACACACACTAGATGTGAAAAGAGCGTTGCTATATTACATACAAAGAACGCAACCCTTCAGGAAGACCAAACAGTTGTTCGTCTCCTTTTCTCCACCACATAAAGGCAACCCCATCTCAAAATCAGGGATAGCTAGGTGGATTGTAAAATGCATACAAATTTGCTATCAGAAGGCAAAGAGAACATTATCTGTTCCCCCTAAAGCCCACTCTACAAGAAAGTTAGGGGCTTCTATGGCTTTTCTAGGGAATATACCCTTAGATGACATATGCAAGGCAGCCACATGGTCTACACCGCACACATTCACAAAACACTACTGTGTAGATGTGCATTCCCAGCAGCAAGCTAGGGTGGGCCAGGCTGTACTAAAAACACTCTTTCAAACAGCTGCAACGGATACCGGTGGTCGCCGCTAAGGTTGGGTACTGCTATATAATCTATGCTAAGTGTACAATCTGCAGCTCATATGCCTCGAACGGAATATGCTACTTACCAGTATGCATCTGTTCTTGGCATGTAGAGCTGCAGAGTTGTACACGCCCACCCGGCTACCTGTATCCGTTCCAGTCCATCTTATTTAGATACAACACACATGGGTTTCTCACTGTTATTACTACGCTCCATCATTTCCCTGTTGGCGAAAAACAATCTGAGGATGGAGCCGAAGCCCATGCGCAGTACGGACCGAAGGAGGAGTCACCAAACTCGTGACTTCCAAAGACGGTCCAAGAAGAAAAACAAACTGCAAACATCCGGGCCCAACACCAGATGGCGACCGATGCTAAGTGTACAACTCTGCAGCTCTACATGCCAAGAACAGATGCATACTGGTAAGTAGCATATTCCTTTCTTTAAATATCTGCAAATCCGTAGTTTTTTAAATACATTAGGGCCAGATGCTATGCACCAATTTAGAAAATTTCCTTTAATAGAACGGCTGGGGAAAGGGATGCCCATTGTTTTTTGTTTTTTTTACTCTATTTTGATAAAGCTATTACCAGACGACCTACAGTATTGTCAGGAAAAGTGGGCAAGGTAGTTAAACACAGAGAATTTCGCTAAACACTTCTATTGCCTTGGCAAATGATGTATTAATGACTGGTAGGATGCGTGCACAACATTATATGGCTATTTACGATTTATATTATACACTAGGTAAAATCGCTAAATGGGGTACAGGAGTTGGAACCAAATGTAATAGGTGTGGTACTTTAGCTGTAGATGCCGTGCATATGTTCTAATCGTGTTCCAAACTGGTGGATCTCTTATCTTCAATACAATCCTTTCTGGCAATATTAGTGGGATCGCCAGTCCGCATTACAGGGGAGATGGTACTGATAGGAATTAAGACAGAAGCTGAAGCGCAAATAAGATCTTAATCTATGACCTCTTTTCTGTTTATTTGTATGGCGATCTTGCGTGCTTGTATCACAAAAGACTGGATCTCCCCTGATCCTGTCATTTTTTGCTTGGAGGGCTAGACTTCTGGTGACGTTTAATTTGGAGTCTGCAATCTAAAAGACTAAGGGGTATAGAAAAAGAGTAAAGGGGGCAAAAATATGGGCTCTGGTTGCAGAATGGATTGAAGAGACTGTAAGATAGGGTATATTGTTTATCACAATCCCGTCTGATTAACCTCCATTCCTAGGATCTGCTCTTACTCTATTTATTTTGCCATGGTTAGCTTTTTTCTGTTTTTTGAATTTGCCCTGTGTACGTACTTGACTCTTATGTTTGTGTTGTCATATATGTCAAATATATATATTTTTTTTTCTCAGTTTTTTTGCAGTCTTGTGTTTTTTGTCTCCGACTACACACTGTTGTAGATATTGTAGATATTGAAATGTGATTTTTCCTTGCATAAAATTTTCACACAAAAAAAAAAAATGGTTGTGGGTGTCATAGTGGTAGTAATGGCTTATGCTTGAGGCCTGCCAAAAAACTGAGTCCACAGCAGTAAGAAAATTACACAAAAGATGGAATTCTGTATTCTATTAGATAAGCATTCATGTGTGATAATGAAGTGCATTTTCAGGCGTAAAGCAGTCTCTCCTGCTTTTCATGCGAGCACTTCATAGAAAGGGGTGATACACTTTACAGCAATTCGCTAAGGTGAGCCAGTAGTTCCTTTCCCCCTACCCCCACCTCCAAAGTCAACGCTGGGTATTTTAGAGAACTGTTAATAAGTCTTTAAGACAGACGTGCCTTCAAGGCAGAACTAACAAGCATTTGCAATGCAATAGGTCTCGCATTTTCGTGAGTTTGAGCTATTGACATTGTAAATGACAATGCCTTTTATTTTTGTTTGTTTTTAAAACATAAATAAAAGGCATGGTTATTTACAATGCCAATAGCTCATGTTTTATCTTGCAATGTCCACTATTTTTTACTTGGGTTTTTTGATGTGACATCGCCTTGATTACTTTGCTGTACTGTACATATTTATCATATCTGCATTATTCTCTTGAATAGATTGTTCATAATTGAAAGATATAGAAAATATATTTTTTGCATTTACTAAGTTTGGTTGGTGATTTGTATTACTTTTTGGATTAAACTCTACTCCAGTAAAACCATGAATGCTACATGATGATCCCACATCAAATAGTAAGACTAATTTTTGAATTATAGTAAATGGAAAAACGGAGCAAGCACTGGAGGCAACTCAGCTTTGCCTTAAACTTCTGGATCCTTCAACCCGAGAGGAGTTCAGAAGACTGCTATATTTCATCGCTGTTGCAGCCGATCCATCTGAATATAAACTGCAGAAAGAGGCAAGTGATTCCTATTTCTTTAAGCATAGTCGGGTAGTTTAGCTAGATAGAACTTGTATCCTATAGTATCACACAATTTGCAAAACAAAATGCAAGCAATTACGAATAACTTTTATTTCATTATAAATATTCTATTGAAGGAACGTTTTAAAGGAATCGTAGGTTAGGCAGAGGTTTCAAGTTTCTGCAGTTGTTTTGTGCATATACTTGGGATAGCAGATCCGTGCCTGTAGGAAGCTGGTTCTCTACACCATTTACCTCTTTTTGGTATATTCTATAGTGTCCCTAGGTATCCCTTACAAGTGAACAGGGATTGCTTTAACAATCCCAAAGTGCTCTTTTTGTTTAGTGTGGTCGAGCAGCATTAGGCTTATCAAGGAGAAGAGTTGGATATTTGTTGCATACACAGTCTCAAATAATACACACCCACTCAAAGGAGATCCACACCAACTTAGAAAAATAACACTTATTTTAATATATTTTTAGATACCAAAAACGTAGGCATCCGGTCGGTGCTGCATGATATGCTTGGGGTTGAGGGGGGCCTGCACAAAGAGGCTGCAGGCAGGAACTGGAAGTCCAGTCTGGGCAAGCCCATAGGGAGGTTCGACTCTGGAGGGTCTCAGGCCCTCGTTGGCCCACTTTGACTCACCTGGGGGGCACATGTGCAGTTTTGCATTCTAGTGGCTGGTTTTCGGTAGTCTGTAGTACTCGCAGGGTGCATGCAGGAAAGTAGCTTGACTACTCCACGGGAGATGCTGGTTACACCTTAAAGTGCTGGCAGTCTTCCCAGGCTTTTGGAGGTAGAGAACCTGCAGGATGAGTCTTTGGTGCAGTTGTCAGGGATAGCAGGCAGGCTAGCAGGGTCCGTCGCAGCTACTCAGTTCTTGCTCTTTGTCGCTCTTCGATGTTCTTCTTAGGTTGACAGAATCCGCTTTCCTGGTGTCGGGGGCTTCCCTAAACACTATAGTGAGGGGCGTTCAGGGGAGTGAAGGATGGGAGCCAATGGGCTACTTACCCTTGTGGTCATTACACTTCCTGTTGGAAGTAGGCATAACCTTGTACCAGAGCTCCTAAATCTGCCATCCCAAGATGGTGGAATTTTCCTAAAGGGGGCATATAAGGAAGCGAACCTTAGGGTTGTGACTGGCCTGGTGGTGTACCACGCCTCCCTGCATATCTAATTTTCCACATGTCCTGGTGCCAAATGCCCCCAGGGCAGGGGTGTTGGCATTTCCCCATGTCTTAGGAAGCTGTGGGCACACATCAAAGGCAGCAGAGGCCTTTGAAGCCTCCTGCCTTGATAAGCTAATTAATTAGCCCTCCTGCTTGAAGGAAGTGACAACCTATGGCCATAGCAGGCATTGTTTCTGCCCTCCGAGCCTAGACTCTCACCCGAAGGGGTTTTACCAGTGCGCTGCATGTGTACTAAATGATTTTGATGTCTAAGAATTAACTTGGACATCACTGGGACATATCTGCTCATGTAGGTATGTCCACACATGTAGTATAGTACACCCTGTCTCAGGACTGTAAGGCCTGCTGTAGGGGTGGTTTACCTATACTGCATGCAGTGTCTGCAGGCATGGCACACAGGGATGTGTGCCATGTCATGTTTCACTTTTATCTGCAACAGGACAAGCAGCCTGCAATGGCAGTTTGCGTGTTGGGGCTGAGGAGTCTCTTACAGTGGCACAATACATGCTGCAGCCCTGTGGGCGCTCTTATTAGCCTCCTTGCCCTAGGTACCCGGAGTGCCACTTACTAGGGACTAACGGGGGTTGCTGATGGCATTGCAAATTAGGTTTAGGGAAAGAGACCTGGCACAATGGAGGTGACCATGTCAAAAAGGAGCACTTTTCTACAATGCCATTTGAAGTTGGACAGGTCTTCTACACACGGTCACCACCTCATTGAGGCTGAGTGTGAATGTATCATTCATGCCCACTGGGTTGTAAAGTAGGCATGGCAGGCCAATACATTTTGAAAAATTATCTAGATAATTACATGTTCAAAGTCGTTAATCAAACAATGTCAATTTTTCTCTCCAAGGAAGGAATATGGACAATGTATTCAACAGGCTATTTTGGGCCTTTACAAAAAATAGACTAAAGATATTTTTCTGCCCTACAAGTGCATTGTACGCACTGAGATCCGTTCTGCCACCAGAACGCCAGTTTAAAGGTTTTTTGTATGTTTAGTTCAACTGCTGGAATTTGAAAACAATGTACTCCGGGAACCCAAAAATTTGGAAGTCAAGGTGTGGCAGAGGCAGGAGGTGGAATCACAAAGTGTGAAGCTTGGAAAGCAGAGTCTGACAGTCAACTTGAATATATATTTTAAAAATATCTGCTGCAAAGAAATTTGCAACAAGGTCCTATGCAGCAGTAAATTTCATCTAAGTTACTTATTTGGTTGCAAAGAGGTTGCATTTTAAAATATCTTACTCGGTTAAAACACTTGCTGATGAGATCATTGTGTGCCCAGACATTTTGAGGACGTAACCGCGATAAAATAACTTGAGTGCTTAAAACAGTTCGAGGGTTCATGTGCCTACTGCAAAGCACATTGCATAACATGAAGATCACAAATTATTTTTTATGTAGATAGTTAAGTGGGCTACTGCATTTTAACACCAAGATCAATGTGTTACTTTCTGTTCATAGGTTGCAGTCCATCCCATATAGTACAGTGATCTATTTTCTGGCATCAGGAGTTGCATGCGAACTAAGGGCCTGATTTAATTGCCGGACAGGTTATGCTGTCACAATGGTGACGGATATCCCGTCCGCTGAAATATAAATCCCATTGGATATATTTATATTTCGGCAGACGGGATCTCCATCACCATTGTGACGGAGTAACCTTCCACCAAGATTTAAATCAGACCCCAAGTCATGGTTTTAGATCCTTATTGTGTTTTTTTCCCTCAATCTGTTATTCTTCTACGATGACAAAAAAGGATTCATTTTGGAAGTAATAGTCTTATTAGTACAGACACCACCATCATGGCGTATGGTTTTATATCCTTACTTTGGGTTTCTCCCAACTGTTCACTTTTTTTCTTTTGTCAAACTTGTTTTTATTAAATTTTTCAGGGCATTCATCATCAAACATGATAATACCTTTAATCCTTATACTTGCATACAGCTGTTGGCAATCTATTTCCTTGTACAGAGTCTATCGGGTGATCCGAGTCATGTCCCCTTCTAGTATCTGTTCTGGTATTACCTTGAAGCATACATTACATTTAAAACATTTTTTTTTTTAAATCACTTAAAAATAAAACCTCCCTTCCTCCTGAAGACCGCCCCCCACCTCCCATGAATCTATTACCCTTGAAAGAGGTATTGCAATACTGCTTCCACTTGTAGGTAGAAGACAGTAGGGTGCGGCAGAAAACCCAAACTGAATTTAGGAAGGGAAAGGAAAATAAACTAAGAAAAAAAACAATAACCTGGGCTAACCGGGGTCCTGGGTGACTTGGAGGTAAGAGTCTGACTCTGGAGTAGGCTCTGGCGGGGATGGTGGCCCTGCTTAGAATTGAAATGGGTGTAGTGCTCTAACACTCTTCGGACATTTAGTCAGCGGGAGACCGCTAGGTAGATAGACTAGGTGGCCCCAGGTGTATTCAAAATCTTTTGAACTCGTCCCTGTAGATGTCGCTCATATGTTCCATAGTGAGTGCTTGCCATAGACGTGTGTGCCATTGTGTTATGGCTGGAGCTTCTTTCTTCTTGGTGACGGTTATTGCTGTCTTGGCCGCCCCCAGATAAAGCCGCATTATAGCTTGGTCAGTTGTTTGGTATTTCAAACCCGGGTCTCGAAGACCAAGAAGCGTGAAATCTGAAGAGTTTGGGATGGGATAACCTAATATCTTTGATTTGGGCCAGGACTATGGACCAGAAGGGGCGATTTGTTGGTCAATCCCTCTATATGTAGCGGAGGTCGCCAAGAAGGCCACACCCTCTTCACAGAGGTTTGATCTGTTAGCAAATATCTTTTTTAATTTCATAGGGTATAGATACCAGTCGTAGAGTATCTTGTAGTGGGCTTCACATTGGCCTAGGGAGTGGTTGTGGCGTCCTATATCTTTCCACAAGGCTTTCCACTTTCTCTGATATCATGGCCTAGTGTGCGTTCCTAGAATTCGAGATGGCGTGGGCACTGAGATGGGAGTGTATGTAGCAGTAGGGAATAAAGAAAAAAGATGGCCCCTTTTACCGAGCCTGCCTCCTTCACATAGCGCTCTAGTGTTGTGAGTTCTCTTGTCGCCCCTTCTCTAATCTCGATTTGCAGGGCCCTGTGGCGCAATTGGAGATGGTGAAAGTATTCTGTTAGGCAGTTGGAAATCTCTTTGACAATGTTCAAAATTTAATATATCCCAGTTAAGAAAAATGTCAGCTAGGGTGAGGCAAGCTCCCCCTCCATGCGTCGAAGGGTCCCACCTGTAATGCTGGTGGGAAAGTTGGTTTGTAGTGTAAAGGAGTGAACAGTGAAGGGAACGTTGTCCATTCAGACTGTCTTAGTACGTCGTCCCAGGTTTTTAGAGTTGTTCTAGTGGCAGTACTTACGTAGGCGTTAGCCGTTTCATCCGAATTTGGTTTCCCTAGGAGATCCCATATCACCTTTCCCGTAATCGCTTGATCCATGTGTAGCCAGTGTTTATCTGAATCACGTTGGGACCATTAGACTATGACTCAGAGGTGTGCTGCTTTATAATAGAGGTTCAGATCGGGCATCGCCAAACCTCCTTCATCGGTGGGCTTCTGCAGAAGATTGAAAGGGAGCCTCGGTATTTTAGTTTGCCATATACATTTCTATCAGCGTGTGGACTCCGTGTAGGAAGTCTCTCTCAACGTCAATGGGCAGACTCTGAAATAGATGCAAGAATTTCGGGAGCACCACTGTCTTAATGGCATGTATTCTGCTGATCCAAGAGAGATATAGCGGCGCCCAATGCCTAAGGTCGGCTTGAAGCTGACAAAGGAGTAGCGGATAGTTGGCTCCAAATATCCCTGCGATTTTGAGGGTCAATTTTATACCCATCTATGTTAATTCCCTCTTGGCACACTGAAAAGGGGTTTAAGCCACCAGATCCTATCTGCTTCTGCTAATGTTAGGTTGAGGAGGAAGGATTTAGGCAGGTTAATTCGGAGTCTTGCTACCCCTTCAAAGCGTCCCAGCTCCTCCCAGAGTTTTCAAAGATCGCTGCAGATCAGATACTGTCATTAGGATGTCATCGGCGAACAGGAAAATCTTATGTTCGTCGGATCTGAAATTTACCCCTCTGATCCTCCGATTACCTCTAATTTTTCGGCCAATGGTTCAGTGCTAAGTGCAAGGAGTGGAGGTAGGGGACACCCCTGTCTCATTCCCCTCCCCAGGAAAAAAGGATCCAATGCTACTCTATTAACCACAATTCTAGCACTTGGAGCTGCAAAGTTAGCCTTTATCATGTTTATAAACGTCTCGCAGAACCGCTGGAGGGCCCGAAAGAGGAAGGGCCAGTCTACCCTATCAAACTCCTTCTCAGCGTCCAAGCTGAGAACTGCAGAGACCTGGTTTTTTTAGTTGTCTTTTCTATTAAATGAATCACTCTGTGCACATTGTTGTGCATCTGCCTGCTCTTAATGAAACTCGATTGGTCCGGGTGTGTCAGCTCCGGCATCAGGTTCTCTAGTCGAGAGGCCAAAATTTTAGAATATAATTTGCCGTCTAGATTAAGGAGCGCTATATTGAGAAGGGCGGTAAGCTCCTGTAAGCTGTGGGTCTTTACCAGTTTTGGGTATCACGGTGATAAGTGATTGACGCATGGTGTGCGTCACCTGTTTGGCATCTGTGATTGAAAAGAGCGGTCAGTGAGGGATGAATTCTGTGCTGAAAGTTTTATGGAAATGCTTTATCATGCCGTCAGGTCCTGGAGACATGTGCAGCTTCAGACCCCGACTGCCTTCTGTACCTCCTCCTGTTATAGGTTCTCCCAATTGTTCATTTTGGGTTGTTGTGACCTGAGGGAGCTCCACTGCACTAAGGTAATCTGCTTGTGCCTGAGAGTAGGGTTTGTCTGCTGTATATAGTGTGCTGTAGATATACCTAAATATTCGCACTTTCCCAGACTCTTCCCGTGTCTGTGTTCTTGAGGGGTCCTGTATGTTTCCAGTGTAGTCCTTTTCCCTCTTCACTCGCAACTGTCGTACCAGATGCGCTCCCACTTTGTTACCCTGTGCATATGATGTCTGCTTAAGTCGAAGTAATGTCAGCTCTACCCTACAAGAGTAAATCGCCTGTAGCTTCCCTTTCAGGGCTGTGACCTTTCTTTGGAGTGTTGACATGGGGTTGGCCTTGTGTGCTTATTCTAATGTTTTCAATTCCCCCTCCAGGCTCAGTCTTTTCATCACGCTCTCTTTATTGAGGGCAGCCATTAGCGTCGGACATTGGACCCTAACCACTGCTTTAAACACATCCCAGTTATTTGCCAGGGATGTCTCGAGGGTTGATTTATTTGAAAGAATTCCCTGATGGTTGTGCGTAGTGCATCGCGCAGTGTTTTGTCGCGGGCCAATTCGTTGGGGAAGAACCACCTAACTTCACTCTTAATATAGAAGGTGCAGAAATCGCATACCATCCATACTTGTAGTTATTAGAAGTTATAACTCTCATTGTTTATGTATCATTTTCTGTGCATTGATTTACAAATGTATTTGATTTATTGTGCCTCTGCGTGTGATGTAAAGTGCTCAGAGACCCTACACTGGATGAATAGGCCTATAAAATGATTAAATAAAAGTACAAATAGATGGCATTTACTTCAATATTTGTGTAATTACTCATGCAGATAAAGTCAAAGAACTTTATTTGCATAATTAATTAAAACTATTACAAAATACACATAGTGAATACAATTATAATAAGTAAAATCTCTTTTTTTCCATTTTAAAAGGTAGTTAATACTGGAAATAAATAATTGGTCTTACTATCAGAAGATGTACTTATATTGTCCAGAATTTAAGAAAGGAGTTTCATTACTTCTTCGAAGAATTTAACTCCACGGCAAGCTAAAATAATCGAGGAGCCACTTAGCCAACAAGTGACTGCCTGTCTGCAAGATCGAATATTAAGCACCTTTAAAATTTGTTTCAGAAATTGGCGTCTGTTTTATCAGGGCCGGGCATATACAGAAAAGATGATCCAAAGTTTCTGTATAATACCCGCAGAGACGGCATTGTTTCGTCTGGTGCGGCGGTTTCCAAGACGGTAATAGGTCTTTTGAGACATGCATCCCCATCCTATAAGCAATAAATACGTTTTTAAGATGGGCATTGAAGTGGGAAGCTAGGTAGGGCAAAGGTTTTGAGGGTCTGAAAGAGTTCATGATTGTCCAACCATGCCGACGTTTTGCCAATGTCTTTGTCTTCCATAAAAGATTTCCTTTTGGCCGCCGCATTAGCTAGTTTACTAAACAGTGCCTTTTCAGACCCTGATTTCCAGACTGAATCCAACTCCAGCATTTCCACACACTGTTTCAAATACTGACCCCAAATGGTCGGCTTTTCAGATTCTCCGCGCTTTATTTCCTCCCAACTCAGCCAATCCAGTGTGTCTGTGTGAGCAGATCGAAGTTTATTACAAAGTTTCACAAAACTGCTCATACTCCGATGTTTCTGGTTTTGCAGTCCGAATTCAAGCCTAACTTGTGCGGCCGAAGCAGATTTTGGCAGGTTGAAGACCGCTTTATAGATTTTGGTCTGTAAGATGTTTAGTAGATCGGCCTCCTTCCCACACCATGTTACCAAACCTTAGGATAAAGTCGGAATTATCTGGGCTGCCATTACTTTTAGTTGGTGGCTGTAGTTGGGGCAATCCATTTTAGCTTTTATGGAGCGATGGGCGAAGATAAGGGCTTGTGCCTTTGTTTTTAATGCTGTTTTGTGATCGTTGTGACTGCCTCCTTTTGTTATTATTAGGCCCAAATATTTATAGTTCTCTTGTTCTTTTACTGGTAACCCTTGTGCCGTCCATTTATATTTTAGTTTCTTCGGGTCAACCAGCCGAACAACTTTTGTCTTTTCTTTATTTAATTCCAGACTTTCCTTTTCCAAGTATGAAGTTAGTTTGTTAATGGCTCTTTGTAAACCGATTGGGGTTTTACTCAACACTATGTCGTCAGCATATTGAATAAAGTGGATTGGGTTGTTAGCCAGGTGGGGGGGATGACAATCAGCTGACTCGATTGCCCTAGGGAGATCAGCCAGGAAGAGGTTGAAAAGGGTGGGTGCTAAAACACAGCCTTGTTTTAGACCTTCGTGCGTTGAGATGTATCCTGTTGTACAACCGCCATTTCCCAATTTCACCTTTGTCCAAGTATTTTCGTGTAAGGCTTGAATAGCTATTAAAAGCTGGAGAGGCAGCCCCCAATTCTCCAATTTACTCCATAAGCGCTCTCTATTTACTCGGTCAAAGGCGGACTTGATATCAATAAAACAAGCATATAGCCGCTTACCTTTTCCTGCGGCTTGATCTATAAGAATTGATAGGCAGGTTAAGTTTGTTATTGTTCCCATTCCTTGCCTGAATCCAGTTTGAAATTTTGGCATGATCTTCTTTTTTTCTGAGATCCAAGCTTGTAGTTGTGCTAAAATGCAAGAGGCATATAATTTGGCCTCCATATCTATTAGAGATATCAGTCTATAGTTCGAGGGGTTTCGGTGATCACCGTTCTTAAAAATGGGATTGATGATACTCCCTTTCCAGGATTTGGGTAACTCTGCATGTTTGAATATTTGGTTAAACATTGGTGCTAGTATCTCCGACCACAGGTCCGGGTCGTGCTTAAAAATTGCGTTTGGTAGCCCGTTGGGTCCAGCTGCCCCCTCTGTCCTTAGTCTTGAGATTATCAACCTTAGATTGTTTTTACAGGTTAGAGCATCTGATTCTGTTATCCCATTCTCCAAGTATTCCTGCTTGAATTCCCCTTTACTGATTTTATTGACTCTTTTTGATTTCACTACCCCGGGGATGTTGTTGTGACCTGCCTCCGTATTGCTGTATAGTGACAGTACATGTCTAGACCATATGTCTGCTCCAACCCCCGCTTCCTGCTGGAGTTTAGACCCTTGATTAAGATCATTTATGATGCCCCAAAAGTCCCGATTGTTCGGATTTTTTCCCGAGATAAGCAATTTGTGCCAGATCGATTCTTTATATGCATACTTTGCCGCATTCAGTGCCTTCCTATAAGTGCACCTTGCTTTCCGCAGACTAGACATATTTGTCGTTAGTCCTGCTTTTTTTTGGTATGCCAGGGCCCAGGCCTCCTTGGCCACTTTTCTTTTTTTTGTTCTGAGATCCATATTGAACCACCGCTCCTTTTTGTTGCAGATTATTCTGTGGTTTCCTGAGCTTGCTGGGAACTTGTGTTGCAAAACCTGAATCAGTTGTTCCCAGTTGGATACTCTGTCCACCTCCTTTTGGGGTCCAAAGACAGCCACCTGGGCTTTGACTGTGTCCATAATTTTACCCAGACCCTCCCCACGCCATTTTATTTTTTTCAAGTTAAAGTTAGATGCGTGTTGCACTAAAGAGGTCATTGTTGGAGCAAAACTTGGAGCAGAATTCAAACTACTATTCCAAACGCTTTAATCTTAGGAGTTAACTCATCACTTGTTATGGTGTAGTCAATTATTGATTGTGTCCTGCCACATAAATATGTGGCGGCAGCCGGCATGTCCTCCTTAATATTCCCGTTTAGAATTGACAAGCCGAGATCTTTAAGGCTTGATGCTAACTGTTTTCCTCCCTTGTCTTCTTTGATCTTCACCCTCGCCTTGTTTTGGTCAATTAGGACGGTGTTGAAGTCACCTGATACGACCAAGGGGTACAGTGAGTAAGTGTTTTGCAGGAACTTGATTAATGATATCAGGGTCACGTGTTTTTCTTTCTGTGACTGTCTGTCGGGGTGGATATAGACATTAAGAATTATCAGTTTCCAAGGGTCCATCCCCGGCGACTGGTTTCCAGTTATTCTGATTACTTGGACCCACTTCAGCCCCACGTCTATCTCCTCAGGTGCCCAATTGAACTTAAGGGTTACGTATGTTGAAAGACCACCCCGAGGGTGACCGTACGTGGCGACTCTTTCCGCATATATTTGAAATTCTTGGAAGCCTGGTATTGGGGATGATGCCATTTTCCAGGACTCCTGAATCAATATTATTTCCTGTCGTTGAAAAAAGGCTTGGGTTTCATGGTCGTGGGCCATTTCTCGAAATCCATGGACATTCCATGAACAGATTGAGACTATGGGCTTCTTTTTTGCTTTCTGGCTTGGCCACGGATGGCGTGTAATCTCTGTGGATATCGAAACGGGGTTAGGTAGCTTTATTGCTCAACACAGCGGGGATCCAGGACCAGTCCAATCTGTCTTTGTGATGACAATCCACTACTTGTACCTCTTGGGTTACACTAAAAGGCTCTGGTGTAAAGGCCCTTGCACCTCACAGACAAGTGGACGTTTGTCCTTTACTCTTTCTCCTTTACTTGATCCCTTCTACAACTTTGTAATGGGTATGGATATCTCGGGCGCTTGTGGCGTGTAATAGAAATTCCCCATGATTCGAACTGAGATCTTGCCAAATATATCCTGTCTGCCAGAACCTTTAAGGCCCATGTTGTCACTGTTTCTTCTGTATCTTTTTTATTTACGTTTTGCTGAAATTCCACGGAGAGGAGATCCTGGGAGGTGATACCTTTTAGATCCGATACTTCTTTGAACAGAGTCAACAGGTTGCCTCGATTCAGGACATCCTGACAACCCCTTGTCATGTATTCAGGAGTAAATATTAGTTTTTGCTCGTATCGGTCCGGGTAATTCATTCCCACCTTGATTTTTGTATCGGTTTTGCCAGGGATAAGGTTACGAACTTGTGGGCTGGATCTGACTGACTTGAACGGTTGTTGTTCTTGCTCACACTGATCAGAATTTAATGCTTGATTCTGTATAAAGTCTGAGTTTTTTGTCCTCAGCTCTGGCGTATTTTGCTCCCTTTGTGGAAGAGAGTATTTGCGTTCTTTTTCTAAGATGGTAACCCGCACAGGGGTCAGGACAGCAGTTTTTGAGACTGTTGGTGCTAAGCCGCTCGTTTTATCTCTATCGGGAAATATAACGAATTGTTGGACGTTAGAGGTTACTATTGCTGGATTTTGAAACTCTTTGAGTATTTTCTGTTATCAGACTGTTTATTGCCGAGGTTCGTATCCTACTGTGCTCCACGTGAGCTATGTTTTCTCCCCCATGAGATGGTTTTGCCTCATTATGTCCCCTGGCTTGTACTAAAGCGTGGTGGTTTATTATTGTAGCCTCTATGCATACGTCACTCATGGGCTGGTGTAGGCCTTGATCAACTTCTGGTCTGGGGCTTTCAACCCTGCGCGTGAGTGGCGGGTTTATTTTGTCACCTGGGTCTGCTGAATGACCCTCACCTCCTGGTGCATCGTTAGAAAGGCTAAGGTTATTTTCGAGGTGGAATTTGTTTTTAAATATAGGGAAGATTTTCTCCGGAGCCCCGTAAGGTTGTTTCTTATATTTAAGCCTTGCTTTTCTCGCCCTTTTCCTTTCTCTCTTTGTTAGTATTTTCTTGGGGCTTGCTCATGCAGATAAATGTTGCATTCTTACATTGCACAAATATTTCTTACTTTAGGAGGTGAACAAAGTTAAAAACTTGCCTCCAAATCATAGTGTCTCAACTACTTGTGAAGTGATCACATGCTTTGCACCTTTCTTTTCTTGCCTTCCTTTGCTTTGGTTCTAAGTGTTGAGCACCAGATGGCTCCCATCCATTATTATCTTCACACAAAATGAGGGCTGATAGCTCTTTAAATCAGGCCTTTGTTTTGGGCCCAGCTGGAAGTGTAAATAAGAAGCCTCCCTTGCTCCAAACGAAATGCAGACAACGTGCTGGTACTGCTGAAATGTGTTGCAAAATGACACCAGGACAAGTTCAGCATGTTTCCGTGGCTCAGCGGGATCCCAGGTCTGGCCAGAAACATCTGCCAGAAATGCCCTGCATTCCAGGACTGTACGCTTCTATGTTGTAATACTCCCTTGTGAACTTTGCAAGCTTTAATGCCTTTGTGACAGCATCATATCAGCCAGAGAGGTTGATAAAGTCCATTGCAATGTTTCTCTTTGTGACATGGCTGACTGTACGCTTGATTTCTTTTACTTGAACGAGAATTTTTTTTTTTTCTTGCCGTCATTCTTCTGCTGCTTAGCGGATTCTTCAGTCTGTCTTAGAGCTCTTCAAATTCAGTGTAAAATTCAGCCCTCTGATTACTCCCTAATTTACAGTGACTTCGATGGAGGTAAATTCTCCGCAAAGGCTGTTTCTGTTTTGTATGCTAGTATAAGCTTAATTGTTTCAGTTGCCAATAAGATGTATACCTTGTCATGGATGCAGCCCTCAGCCGCTTTTTTATTTTTATCAAACATTTCAGGCTAGCTACTGTTGGCTACAGCCAGGAACGCATTCTACATAATTTCTTTGTTCCAGTTCAATGATGCACAAGTTGGCCAGGAAGTTCAGGAATGTGTCGACCCGCCTGGATATTCGAGGTGATTCTTGAGTTGAGCTCTATTGAGTGTAATGGGAAGCTTAGCATAGTAGTGAGCAAAGTTTTGTTGGTCTTGTTTTACTTTATTTTCAAGCAGACTACTCTTGTCCTATATCTTAAATGCTATTGCTCTCTTAATAATTGCTATCAACATTCCACATAAGTGGCTTGAAAGAGAGCTGAGCAGTACACAGCTGACCAACAATAGGAATTTGGGTGAGTGGGAAATGTACTAAACAGAATGCTACATATGTACAATGCTGGCTATTTGCAAGTTTGGATCTCAAGAGTTTAAGCGGTTTCTGGTTCTTCTGGTAGTTGGTGGCTGTAAGAATGTGGCTCTGTATATACTGTTCCCAAATAGGTACAGTGTGCACAGAGTCCACAGTCCCCAGAGGTTTGGCAGAGGCTAAAGTTAGATATAACCTTACTCTCCAAAGTGGTAGCTTGGTCGAGCAGTAAGGCCGTATCGGAGGACAGTGTAAAGCATTTGTTGTACACACTGTCAGCAAATGGTCTCACACACTCAAGAACTGAACTCTAGGCCAATGGTTTTGTATCAAAATATATAGTTTTATTTTAGAACCGACAATAGGTATCAAAATGTACTTTCTCAGCATGAGATCCTTTAGATAAATACTTTCAATAGGCAATAGACTTTTGAAGGCAATAGATAGTTGTTGCAATAGGCAACACAATTTCAAACACAATTTCAATCACAATTATACATTGAGCTCAATGGGAATTTCTAATTAAATGCAATTGATTACTTTCTGGATTACTTTTCTTACCACAGGACTGGATCCTGTATTCAGTCCTGGGACATCTCATGTAAACAGATGAGTAAAAACGTTTTGGTTACAGTTGTTTTTAAGGAATAGTATTGTATTTTAAACGTTGACACTTTCGCACATAGAATCACCAATGTTATCCTATGGGAGGAAATTCACCTAGCAAGTAAGTAGGGTTATCGTTACTTTTTCTAACTGTGTTGGATCCTGGATCCAGCACTGGTGCATCTCCTGTAAACAGTTGAAAGAATGAGTTTTTGTTATACAGGCTATTTTTAATGAATATTTGTAAGTTTGCAAAATGGAAACTTAGAAGAATTTCTGGCAAAAACCACGCAATGTTATCCTATGGAGGAAAATCAAGTTAGTGGTAAGTACGGTTGTAATTACTTTGCAGGGTCTGTGCTGGGCACCAAGATCCAGCACTGGGATCTCTCCTGATAGCAGGTGAGTAAATTCGTTTTCGTTATTCGGTTTATTTTAGATGAATATTTTAAAGTTTCAAAACTCGACACTTGGAAGAATTTCTAAGTGAAACCAGTCAATGTTACCCTTTGGAAGAAAAGTGAGGTATCGGCTTTTGGGTAAGTACTCGACTGGCAGAGTTTAGGTTCTGGGCATAGACTCGGGGGGGGGGGGGGGGGTCTCCCAGGGTCAGGTAGGTACAGTTGTTACACCCTCAGCGGCACAGGGGCAGCCGGGTGCAGAGTGAGTTAGGCCCAATGTTATCCTATGGGAGGCAGGGGGCCTTTGGTTGGTGGCTGCTGGCAAGCAGGCCTTTCGGCTGTGGGAGCTGGGCTCCTGGTCACTTGCTCAGGGCAAATGGGGAAGTAGATTAGGACAGAGGTTGCACTCCCAGGGGCACTCGGGCGGCTGGGTGCAGGGTGCTTTTGAGCCTTCGGGCGCTCAATGGATTTTAATGGAGAAGCTCAAGGACGAACAAAGGCTGCAAGCTCGGGGACAAATTCTTCAGGTGGGACCACCACTTCGAGAGTTAAGTTGGGAAGTTGGAAGATAGGTAGGCACCCAGGAGCTGGGCAAAGGGCGCCGGGTACAGGGTTGTCTTTTCGCGTCGGGAAATCTTACCCTCAGCTGGTCGCGGTTGGAGGGGTCCCGGGTTCTGAGGCTGCAGGCGTCGTCGGGAGCGTCTAGGTGGGTCCTTGGGTGCTGATTCGGGGTCACAGTCGCCGGGGGGACGTCCTCGTGGTCTTTGTTCACTCCGGCACAGGCCAGGCTCGGTGGGTGCAGAGTGTGCAGGAGTCGCGGTTCCTGGCTGATGCCATGGGCTTGTTACTTGCTTTGGGCAGTACCACTGCTTGTGGAAGTCCCAGTTAGTCACAAGGCAGTCTGGTCCTCCGGGGATTTTGAGGTTGCTGGCCACTGGAGATGCAGGGGTTTAGCAGGAGCTGGTTCGAGGGTCGACAGGCCGGTAGGGCTGGGGCCAAATCAGTTGGTGTCTTCCTCTTGTTAGCAGCTGCTTCTTGATCTTCTTTCTTGTTTCGGAATCTGGATCTGAGGAAGGAAGGTTCAGGGTGCCCCTAAATATTACATTTAGGGGCGTTACAGATAGGTAAAGGGCAGGGACCAATGGGTCCCTTTCCTGGGGTGGGGACACCCCCTATCCTGCCACTCTCCTGTGGGAGGGGGGGCAGTAGCCTAATCCTGATTGTGCAGGGCTTCCCATCTTCAAGATGGCGAGAACCCAGAGATGTGCTTCACCTCGCCTCCCCCACCTGAGGGGTGGGGTTGGCAGAGGCTGGCACACCCCCTTTCCTTCCTTGGGGTTTCCTGCCAGTCTTCCCGCATGAGTGGGGGTCAGAACCGGTAGGGGCCAGTTGCTGAGTACAGCAAATGGCCTGGAGAAGCTCACAAAGGCTGCATGCCTTTGAAGCTTCCCCTGCCCATCCTGGGGGAGAAGACCTAGAACCTCACCCAGGATGTGCATTGTTGCAGGCCCAGGAGAGCGGATGGCTCTCTACCCAGGGTTCCAGCATCATGTCTGCTGTGTGGCAGCCTAGGCAGCCTCTCAGACAGGACGTGTATTGTAGGTTAGGTTCAGGGGGTAACTCTAAGTTGCCCTCTGTCGTGCATCTTACATTAAATACCACACTGGCATCAGTGCAAGTTTAATGTGTTGAAGTTTGATACCAAACTTCTCAGTCTTCAATGTAGCCATTATGGTGCTGTGGAGTTCGTGTTGACTACCTACCAGCACCATATACTCTTAAATGGCAGCACTGTACTTAGTGCCCAGGAATGGACCTGGGTACTGTAGGGGCACAGGGCTCATGCACCTGTACCCACACCACTAGCATAGGGCACCCAGCTAGTAGGGTGACTGAGGTATGCCAGGGCAGTATGTGTTGTGGGTATGGCACACAGGGATGTGTGCCAAGTCGACTCTCTGTTTTTTTTTTTTTTTCATCATCAGTCTTTATTCGATTTAAAATGAATCATAAAAGACACAAACATAAAAACAATAGCACAATTGTTGTGCCCACAATGGTACCAAACAGATATAAATACATTAAAAAGTATTAAGAGGAACATTAAATAAGTAATGTGCTGATGAATAGATCTTAAAATATTATAAAGGAAAAAAACACACTATCAGTACACGTCCTGGCTCACTAGACTAAAGGACCAGGCTGAACACACATTAATAGCCCATCTTCAGTGTTCTCTAGCAGAGCATCTGGGGAATTCCTAATTGCTTTTCTTCGTAAGGACCATGCCCAACCCAGATATTTAGCTAGGGCCACTGAAATAATTATTAGAGAACTAGTGCGCAAGATTCGAAGTGCCACAGCACTGCTCCTGGTACCAAGTGCCTTACACAAAGGGGAAAGCCAGACACGTCTTGGAGTAATAAGTGTCGGGCAAACAAACAGGAAATGAGCAATTGTTTCTAATTTAGCCCCACATACAGGGCACAATTCCTCCAATTTCCTATCCCATCTCCCTGTCAGGGATCTAAGGGGTAGAGACCCAGCTCTAAACTGGAAATAAAGTTTTCTGTCCCCCGTATTAGTAACCAGGTCCCAATATGACTCTAGAGCAGGGACAATTTTGACTCTGTTTTGTTCTGCACCAAGACACTCAGCCTGCAAAGGCAGTGTGTGTGTGCGCCAGGGTACAGGGCCTCTAAGGGTGGCACAATAAGTGCTGCAGCCCTTAGGGGCCTTCTCTGGTCACAAGGCCCTGGGTACCTAGGATACCATTTACCAGGGGCTGACATGTGGCCAGAAATGACAATTGGGTTTAGGCTTCATGTAGTTTTAGGGAAGGAACACAGGCCCTTGGCACCTGATTGGCAGGAGCCCAGGGCACACTCAGTCAAAGTACATCAGCAATTCAGCAAAAAGTGGGGGCATATCATGCAAGAAAGATGGCACTTTATCACAGTGGCATTTCACATTTTAGTAGATCCAGCGAGATCCTTTGATTACACTATTCAAGTCCCCACAAAGCTGATTTCCCATTAAGTTGCTTGTGGTGCTGTCAGGTGATTGATTCTTGTGGTCAGTTAATTAGCTGTGATGAGTTCCATTTCCTTGCCAAGAGCTCATGAAAATGATCCAAGAGATGTGCAGACTGGTGGAATTAGTGCCTGGGTTTTCTCTTTTTAGTTGCCTTTGAACTGTGAACAGGTGTAACTAGCTGTTGTGATTAAGAGTTCTTTATTTTGGATCAAACTTTGGATAGTGTTTGTGAGGGGGGAGAACTTAAAATATGTTTTGGAGTTAAAATGTTAAACATTTTTTTTTCATCAGGTTGAAAATCGAATGATTGTGAAGAGGACTTTCTCGGTGGCTATAGTCAACAGTAAAAGTTTGTCAAAGGGTAAAACGGATCTCCTTATCCTTTTCCTACTGGATCACCAAAAAGATGTGTTCAAGGTAATTTAAAAATTCTCACAATTTTGGCTAGCATTGGCACACTTCTCAACCATCAAATGGGGCTATTTTAATCATTCTTTTCTTTTGCAATTGAAGATCCCTGGATCCTTACATAAAATGGTTAGTGAAAAATTGGCAACGATTCAGCGTGGAGGAGATCCTGACAAAGACACAGGTAACTGCGATCCTAAAAAACATCTGACCCCTAGCCCCTTTTCTTGCCATCAATAAAGTGACTTACTAAACTACAGGTGCCAGATTGATAAACAAGATGCCATTCTGTCTTTTTAAGTCTAGCCTGATAAAACTAATTGGATGTTACAACAATTCTATATATAATATAAAGCTTAAAGGGACTTTAAGCCAGCTTTTTTTTTTTTTTTATCCATTGGTGAGTTGTCATTCACATTTTTCTATCACCAGCTCTAACAGTGGGTCAGTCCAATAGCTAACTTCATTGTAAGTGACAGTATTTTGCTCTTACACAAGGAGCACATCCACACAAATGAAGTTCTCTTCAGGGCCTGGGACTGCCATGGCAATGTATGAAAGAAGACCCCAAAGAATGGACTCTCCAAAGAACAAAAATATATGTTGTCAGCATTTGTGGCTGTAGATGCACATGCTCTGCATACTCCTGCCATCTTGGTCCCAGATGAGTGCAAGTTTTTTTCTTTGAAGAATTCTTGAGTCATTAGGTAGTATCACTCCACCTTCTTGCTTGCAATGCGCATGTGTGAGAAAGTGCCGTCTTTCTTGCATGGTATGCCCCCACTTTTTGCTGAATTGCTGATGTACTTTGACTGAGTGTGCCCTGGACTCCTGCCAATCAGGTCCCCAGGGCCTGTGTTCCTTCCCTAAAACTGCATTGAAGCCTAAACCCAATTCGCATCTCTGGCCACATGCCAGCCCCTGGTAAATGGTACCATAGGTACCCAGGGCACTGTGACCAGAGAAGGCCCCTAAGGGCTACAGCACTTATTGTGCCACCATTAGAGACCCTGTACCCTGACACACACACTGCCTTTGCAGGCTGAGTGTCTTGGTGCAGAACAAAACAGATGAAATCCTTGTGCCATGCCCACAAACACACTGCCCTGGCATACCTCAGTCACCCCTCTTGCTGGGTGCACTATGCAAGTGGTGTGGGTACGGGTGCATGAGCCTTGTACCCCTACAGTACCCAGGTCCATTCCTGGGCACTGTAAGTGCAGTGCTGCCATTAAGAGTATATGGTGCTGGGAGGTCGTCATCACGAACTCCACAGCACCATGATGGCTACACTGAAGACTGAAGTTTGGTATCAAACTTCTCAGCACATTAAACCCACACGGATGCCAGTGTAGGATTTAATGTAAAATGCACGACAGAGGGCATCTTAGAGATGCCCCCTGAGCCTAACCAACAACCAGCGTCCTGCCTGAGAGGCTACCTAGGCTGCCACCCAGCAGACTTGTTGCTGTACCCCTGGGTAGAGAGCCATCCACTCTCATTGATCTGCAACAATGCACATCCTGGGCAAGGTGCTCGGTCTCCTCCCCCAGGATGGGTAGGGTACGCTTCAAAGGCATCCCGCCTTTGTGAGCTTCTCCAGGCCATTTGCTGTACTCAGCCACTGGCCCCCACAGGTTCTGACCCCCGCTCTGGCGGAAAGATCGACAGGAAAACCCAAGTGAGGAAAGGGGGTGTGCCAGCCTCTGCCAACCCCACCCCTCACGTGGGTGAGGGGAGGTGGAGCACAACTCCGGGCTCTCGCCATCTTGAGGATGGGGAGCCCTAACCAATCGGGACTAGGCTTCTGCCCCCCTCCCACTGGAGTGGCAGGCTAGGGGGTGTACCCACTCCAGGGAAGGGACCCATTAGTCCCTGACCTCTCCCTACCTGTAACGCCCCTAAATTTAGTATTTAGGGGCATCCTGAACCTTCCTTCCTCAGATGCCTATTTTGAAACAAGTAGAAGAACGAAGAAAAGAAGACCTGCCGTGCAGCTGCTAACAAGAGGACGACACCAACTGACTTGGCCCCAGCCCTACAGGCCTGTCGACCCTCGAACCTGCTCCTGCTAAATCCCGGCATCTCCAGTGGTCAGCAACCTCGAAAACCCCGGAGGACTGGACTGCCTTGCTCATCTAAAAGACTGGGACTCCCACGAGCAGTAGTTCTGCTCAAAGCAAGCAACAACCCCTGGTGCCATCCAGGAACCGCAAATCCAGCACACCCTGCGCCTGCCGAGCCCGGCCTGTGCCTGAGTGGACAAAGACTACAAGGACATCCCCCTGGCGACTGAGACCCAGTATCCAGCACCCAAGGACCATCCTCGACACTCCTGACGACGCCTGCAGCCTTCCAACCAGGGACTCCTCCAACCGCGACCAGCAGAGGGTAAGATTTCCCAACGCTTAAAGGCACCCCTGCACCCGGCGCCCTGCAGCCCCCTCTGCCCAACTCCTGGGTGCCTACCTAACCTACAGCTTCCCAACTTACCTCTCAAAGTTGTGGTCGCACCTGAAGAATCTCCGTGCCCGAGCTTGCAGCCTTTGTTCATCTTGCAGCTTCTCCATTGAAATACATTGAGCGCCCGACTGCTCAAAAGCACCCTGCACCCAGCCGCCCAAGTTCCCCTGGAAGTGCAACACCTATCTTATCTTACTTCCCCACTTGCCCTGTGTAATTAACCAGGAGCCCAGCTCCGACAGCCACGTGGCCTGCCTGCAAGCAGCCACCAACCAACGGCCCCCCCTGCCCGCCATAGGCTACCATTGGGCCTAACTCTCTCTGCACCCAGCTGCCCCTGTGCCGCTGAGGGTGTAACAACTGTACCTACCTGACCCTGGGAGACCCCTGAGTCAATGCCCAGAACCTTAACTCTGCCAGTCGAGTACTTGAAAGCCGATAACCTACATCTTCCTTATAGGGTAACATTGACTGGTTTCACTTGGAAATTCTTCTAAGTGTCGAGTTTTGAAACTTTAAAATATTCACTAAAAATCAGCCGATCAACAAACAAAATGTTCGAGGCATATCAGCTGCAGATCACACACTTAGGATAGTAGATCGCCATCTGGTGTTGGGCTTGGATGCTTGCAGGTTGTTGTTGTCTTCGGAAAAAGTCTTTGGTCACAAGATAGGTGAATCCTCCCTTGGACGACAGTGCGCATGGGCATCAACTCCATCGTTGGATTGTTTTTTTCCGCCATTGGGTTCGGATGCAACTTTTCCGTTCCGGTTGGAAATATCAATTCCAAGTTTTTCGAAGTGAAAAACTTCACAACAAAACATCAAAGCACCTTCATCCTCGACCTCGATTACATCGGCTCGATTCCGGACGTCGACGCGGGCTGCTGGGTCTATCCTACGGCTCATGGAAAGGACGCCGTTCAAAAAATGCCCCCAGTGTGGAGCAAAATTTCCGCACAGTGACCACCACAAAGTCTGCAACCTGTGCCTATGACCGGAACACGACGAGTCCAGCTGGCCAGCCTGCGCATCCTTTCGATCCAAAAAGACCATTCGGGATCGAAAGGCTCAACGCCACATCATGGCACAAAGACCAGCTCCGGAACCAGAGGACATCTTTGATGAAGGCTCCGATGTCCCGGAAGAAGATTCCGAAGATCTGCAAATAATTTCCGAAGCAGACGACTCAGACGACCCCATCACTCCTGGGCAACGTGTGAGTACTACTGCCCATGCCCCAACCCCACCAAAACCAAAGGCATTTGTCGAGACTTCACCTGCTGGCCCCAGTCGAGACCGAAAACATCCTTCAGAAGCCCCGCCTCCGGGCTCGGCTCCGAAGAAACATAAGCCTTCCGGTAGCTCTGGACTGAGCAAACCGCATGTCATTGTCCAACCAGAACCATCGGCACCGAAGACAAAAGACCACTCTGCACTGAAATTGGCTCCAAAGCCCTCTGCCCCGAAAACACCAAAGCCAATAGACACACCGGCACCGAAGGTTCCCAAGCCCACAGATACACCTTCAGCTCCGAAAACCAAATCGGCACCGAAACCATCATCGGTACCGAAACCACCGGCTAAGGACTCTCATACGACTCCTAAAGCCAAACAAGCTACCGATCAACCAAAACCTCGATCTGAACCGAAAAAATCGGTACCAAAGACTGTTCCTGAAGAACAAGAACTTTTTCATTCCGACCCAAGGCAGAAAAAGATCTATATCAACCCCAAGACTGGACATGTCACCGCGAAGCCATGTAAAGAACAGAAAATGGACACCACCTGCCCCAGTTCCTGTAAATAGGACGGACTCTTCAAGATCCCCTATCCCTCCTTCCTCTCCTATACTGCCTCCTATCCCACCCCCTCTGCCTACACCACCCTTACCTATACCCTCTCCATCTCATACACCACCACCACAGGATGATTATGATGACCTAGGGGGTGGGGGTGATCCTAATGATCCGTTCACGGATCCAGACACCTCACCACTGGATGATTGGGTATTCCCCGTACCAGACATGCCTGACCCTCTGCCATATCCCTCAAAACCATCGCCTCCTGACGATCACCTGGAGTTTGGACAGTTATTAAATAGAGCAGCAATATACTACGGCGTCACAATGCACTCAGACGCACCAGAGGAAGACTTCCTATTAGACACTTTCGAACAGTCTCAACAGTCTGTACAAATTCTGCCCATGATTAAAGGAGTCATAAAACATGCCCCCGAAGTCTTTAAAGACCCTGTTCATGCCAGGGTTCTCAACCCACGGATCGAAAAGAAATATAGGCCTGCTCCTGAAGATCATAACTACATCAAGGGCCAACTCCCTTTGAATTCTTTGGTCGTTTCCAATGCTCGGAAACGCACCAACTCCCAAACCACAGGAGATACACCACCCCCAGACAAAGAATCCAAACTATTAGAAGCCTCTGGCAAAAGAGTAGCAGCACAAGCCGCTAATCACTGGCGTATTGCCAACACCCAAGCCCTACTAGCACGCTATGACCGGGCCCACTACGATCAATTAGAGACTCTCTTACATTTGCCAGACTAATACAAAACCCAGGCAAATGACCTCATTCAGGAGGGAAAGCTCATTCCAAATGCAGCAATTAAATGTGCACTTGACGCTGCAGACAACGCCTCTTAGCAATTAACACAAGTGTGCTCCTTTGACGACATGCATGGCTACGCATTTCAGGCTTTAAGCCAGAGGTACAAACTACCATACTTTGTCAGCCATTCAATCAGGAACAGCTCTTTGGGCCAGCAGTAGACGCTGCCCTTGAAAAAATAAAAAAGGACACAGACGGCTAAGTCCATGGGAGCATTACAATCTCCCCAACCACATGGCTCCTTTCGGCCCTCCTTCTATAGAGGAGCCTCCAAAAATATTGGAACTGACACCTCCTCTACATTCAAAACCACCACACCCATCCCCCAGTAGAGGATATTTTAGAGGCGGATACAGAGGAAACCACAACAAGGGGCAAGGTCGAGGTAATAACACTCACACCTCCCCTGCCACAAAACAGTGACTTTCCTCCACTCCCCCCAGACCATTCCACTCTGGTCAGGGGAGGACCAACACAGTTCCTACCTGTCTGGAACTTCATCACAACAGACAAGTGGGTAAAACAAATTATCCAGTATGGTTACTGCCTGGAACTCACAACTATCCCCCCCCCTCCCCACATACCACCCAAACAGCGTTCCATGTCACAAGACCATCTTACACTCCTCAAACAAGAGGTTCTCTCATTACTTCAAAAGCACGCAATAGAACCACTTCCCTTAGAACATCAGGGTACAGGGGTATACTCACTCTACTTCCTAATCCCCAAAAAGGACGCGACTCGAAGACCAATTCTCGACCTCGGACCCCTAAATCTGTATATCAACTCATATCATTTCCATATGATCACTCTTCAACAAGTGCTCCCACTACTGCAACAAGGCGATTTCCTTACCACACTAGATCTCAAGGACGCCTTCTTCCACATTCCCATACATCCTGCCCACAGGAGGTATTTAAGGTTTGTGGTGGACAGACAACACTACCAGTTTACAGTCCTCCCATTCGGGGTAACAACCGCACCCAGAGTATTCACAAAATGTCTAGCAGTAGTAGCAGCACATCTCAGACGGCAACAAATTCATGTCTTCCCATATCTAGACGACTGGCTAATAAAAGCCAAGTCATTCAACAAGTGTGTCCTACACACTCGCCAAACTATCCAAATTTTACACAACTTGGGATTCACAATAAACTATCCCAAATCTCACCTCCAACCTGCTCACATACATCAGTATCTAGGAGCCACCATAAACACCTCCACAGCCCTAGCATATCCCAATCCAGCCAGGATAGCCAATATGCAAGCTCTATTCGCAAAATTCCAAATCCAACACTCTCTTCCAGCAAGAGTGTTCATGCAACTCATAGGCATGATGGCGTCATGCATCTTCATTTTGCCTTATGCCAGTCTTCAAATGCGCCCCTTGCAAGAATGTCTAGCACGTCAGTGGAACCAGGCTCACGTACAACCTACGGATCTGGTGTTGGTGGACAGCCGCACACATCGCTTTCTCAAATGGTGGAACATAACAAACCTCTTCAAAGAGTGTGCTGACAACGGACGCATCGCTCACAGGATGGTGAACCCACCTCCTCGGCCACACCACTCAGGGCAAATGGACCACTCAACAAAAAATGTTCCATATCAGTTACCTGGAACTGCTAGCAGTGTTCCTAGCACTAAATTCATTCCAACTACATCTCCAAAATAAAACTGTCCTCATCCGGACAGACAACATGACAGCCATGTATTACATACAAAACAAGGAGGCACACATTCTCTCTAGCTGTCCCAGCTCGCACAGAACATTTGGAGATGGGCCATTCCCCAGAAAACATACCTACTTGCAGAACACCTTCCAGGGGTTCACAATCAGATTGCCGATCTGTTAAGTCAACACTCAACAGATCCACGAATGAGAACTACATCCCCAAGTTCTAATACCCTTTTTCCAACAATGGGGCCAGCCAGACCTAGATCTGTTCGCCACACACAAACGCAAAATGCCCAACCGTCGCCGCCAGATTTCCCCACCCGGAGTCAAAGGGCAATGCAATATGGACGAACTGGTCGGGCAGATTTGCGTATGCTTTTCCGCCTCTCCCACTCATTCCATGAGTGGTATGCAAGCTCAGGCAACAGTCTCTCAAACCAATCTTAGTAGCTCCCACATGAGCACGCCAACCGTGGTTCCCAACACTACTGGAACTCTCGCTAGTGCCCCACCAAAAACTGCATCTCTCCCCGTCCTTATTAACCCAGAACCGTGGAGAAATCAGACACCCAGATCCAGGTCAACTGAACCTGGCAATCTGGCTCCTGAAGTCCTAGAGTTCGGTTATCTCAACCTACCACCAGACTGCATGAATATTATAAGAGAGGCCAGACGACCTACCACTAGAGCCTGCTACGCTGCAAAATGGAAAAGATTTGCCATTTACTGCACTATCAATCATATAAACCCACTGGATGCATCCATCCAGGACATCATTTGCTACTTACTGCACTTGCAAAGATGTAATTTGGCATACTCATCCATGCGTCTCCACCTAGCAGCATTAGCAGCATAATTACAAAATAAACAACACTTGTCACTCTTTAGAGTACCTGCGATCAAAGCCTTCATGGAAGGACTAAAAATAATTATTCCTCCCAGATTACCACCCCTTCCAGTGTGGAATCTAAACATTGTTCTTACAAGGCTCATGGGACCCCCATTTGAACCTCTGCATAAATGCGAACTACAGTTCCTCACATGGAAAGTGGCTTTCCTTATCGCTATCACATCCCTCAGAAGGGTAAGGGAAATCCAGGCTTTAACCATACAAGAACCATTCTTACAATTACACCGTAACAAAATGGTTCTTAGAACAAATCCGAAATTCCTTCCAAAAGTCATATCTCCGTTCCATCTTAACCAATCAGTAGAGTTACCAGTGTTCTTCCAAAATCCCGACTCGGTAGCTGAAAGAGCTCTTCATACCTAGGACGTTAAAAGAGCCCTTCTTTACTACATTGACAGTACCAAATCATTCCGCAAAACAATTGTTTGTTGCTTTCTCTCCACCACATAAAGGCAACCCCATTTCCAAATCTGGGATAGCTAGGTGGATAGTTAAATGTATCCAAATAAGCTACCACAAGGCTAAACGCACACTAACTGTTCCCCCTAGAGCGCATTCCACACACAAAATAGGGGCTTCCATGGCATTCTTAGGAAACATTCCCCTAGAAGATATTTGTAAGGCAGCCACATGGTCTACAACACACACCTTCACTAAACACTATTGTGTTGACGTGCAAGCAAAGCAGCAAGCTTCTGTGGGTCAGGCTGTCCTTAAAACTTTATTTCAAACTGCTGCAACCGATACAGGTGACCACCGCTAGGGGAGATACTGCTATATAGTCTATCCTAAGTGTGTGATCTGCAGCTCATATGCCTCGAACGGAATATGCTACTTACCAGTATGTATCTGTTCTTGGCATGTAGAGCTGCAGAGTCACACACGCCCACCCACCTCCCCGGGACCTGTATCTGTTCCAGCATTGTCTTACTTAGACAACACACATGGACATCTCTCTCTTTTCTACAAACTCCATTTCCCATCATGGCGAAAAACAATCTAGCAATGGAGTTGATGCCCATGCGCACTGTCGTTCAAGGGAGGAGTCACCTATCTCGTGACCAAAGACTTCTTCCGAAGACAACAACCTGCAAGCATCCAAGCCCAACACCAGATGGCGATCTACTATCCTAAGTGTGTGACTCTGCAGCTCTACATGCCAAGAACAGATGCATACTGGTAAGTAGCATATTCCTACTCACCTGTTATAAGGAGAGATCCCAGTGCTGGATCTTGGTGCCCAGCACTGACCCTGAAAAGTAATTACAACTGTACTTACCGATAACTTGATTTTCCTCCATAGGATAACATTGCCTGGTTTTTGCCAGAAAGTGTTGCTTTTTGAAACATACAAATATTCCTTAAAAATCGCCTGTTTAACAAAAACGATTTTTCAACTGTTTACAGAAAATGCACCAGGGCTGAATCCAGGATCCAACCCTGAGTAAGAAAATCATACGCAAAGTAATTAAAATTGCATTTACTGAACAATTCCCATTGAGCTCAATGTTAGAATTGTGTTTAACTTGTGTTGCCTATTGCAACAACTTTAACTATTGCATTTAAAAGTCTAGTGCTTATTGAAATAAAGCATGTCATTCTGAGAAAGTATTTTGATACCCACTTGTGGTTCTAAAATAAAACTACTATATATTTTTATATACAAAACAATTGGCCTAGAGTTCAGTTCTTGAGTGTGAGAGACCATTTGCTGACTGAGTGTGTACAACAAATGCTTTACACTGTCCTCCGATACTGCCTTTCTGCTTGACCAAGCTTCCACTTTAGAGAGTAAGGTTCTATCTAACTTTAACCTCTGCCAAACCTCTGGGGACTGTGGACTCTGTACACCCTGTACGTATTTGGGTACAATATATACAGAGCCACTTTCTTACAGCATGGTCATCGGCTCCATTGTTAAATTGTTTTTTGGCCTTCATAGTTCCTCTTCCCCCCCTCGTTAATGTATTTGATCATGCTACCTTTCTCTCGTATCAGGAAAACGCCTGCAGTTTTTTCCAGGGCGGATCTCCAGTCGACCTGGGCCCTCGCCAGTCAGGCATTTTGCTTCAACTCTGTCTGCTCTCATCATGCCTTTCTTCTGATGGAAAGGATGCCTTCTCAGTACTACCCTTGATGTCACACAAAATATTCATAGGCTGACCTCCACCAGGTCTGTAATCTTTGCCTGTCACCCGAGCACAAAGCCTGCAATCCTTCAAATTAAAAAAGACTGTTCGACACTGCCAGACCCATCGACTCAAGCTGTCGCACAGAGGTCTTCTGCACCCCAGGCCTCAAGGGGGAACTTCATCCTGTCCCGTCTGCTGCACACGAGGACACTTTCTCACCTGAAGAGAGTTCTAGCTCCATCCTCAAGGACAATGACCTGCTGGCTTAACAGGTCAGAAGTACAGTTCCCACTCCCCCTTGACATTGCTCCGAGCGTCCACCCCACAAGGGATGCTGAGCCACTCTGGACCCACAGAGACATGCTCCTGGGCCATCATGGTTCTCAGGCCCTGGTCGGCTCCAACACTTAACTTCTAACCCCACACCCAGATTTGGCTCCACCTGGATGAAAATCTTGAAGCAGACTGTGTGCTGCCTGGTCCCGGCTCCGTACCGACGTGTACGTTGGACCCAAAACTATCGGCGTTAAAACCCTGGTTAGCGCTGACGCTGAAATAGTCGGTGGCAACGGTAAGGTTACCCATCTAGCCTGTTAAACCGGTACTCCAGAAACTGCAGGATGAACTCTGCATTCGGCAGAGGGAAATTGTCATTCACCCCAAGACTGTCCAAATTCTCACCCCGCATCCGGCACTAGGCACTCGTCCTTGAGACGGCTCCGCTTCGAGGAAGCTCTGAAGCCTTACCCAAAACACAGGCCGCTAAAAAAGCATGACAGTCACCAGTTCTCTTCTTGAGCCTGTCCATTACATCACTCAGGCTTCCAGCGTCACAATCCCTACCTCCTTATCTAACTGACCACGAGGGAGGGGAGGGGAAACTGTACAACATACCCCCACTAGGAAATCCATGGGATTCTTCAGATGTAGATCTACCAGGTGATACGCATCATGACCTTTACGCTAACCGCCCCGCCCCTCCCCTCCAGACAACATTGCCTCCTACTTTTGAAGGCTTTGGTAGGGCTGCATCATTTCAGTGGTAATGCACAAGGAGCTTGTTGAGGGAGATTACTTCTTTGAGACTCTCCACTGTTTCACGCAGTACCTACCCATGCTGAAAGGGATTGTCAGACTTGCTCCTAATATGTTCAAGGAGTTGGGTAAGGGTTAAGTTACCACTCCCTGGGTCCATAAAAAAATGCAAGACTTCCCCCTTCAGACCCCATTTATGTTAGGGGCCAACTTCCTTGTGGCAAATGGGCAAAGGCACTGGCAATGTCCCTTCGATGGGCAAAGAAAGTAAATGTATAAACGCTGCTTGCAAGTGCATCGTGGCAGTCTGCTGATTGTTGGCGTTTCGCCAACTCTATCGGCCTGCTTTCCAGGGACGACTGTGCCCACTGGAACGAGATGGAGAAGCTCCTCTAACATCTCCCAGGGGAGCACTGTACAAGGCCACAAGCTGGTATCAGAAGGCAAGCTGATTGTCAATACCAGCATTAGGTGTGCTTTGGATGCTGCTGACATGGCTGTTCAGGCTATCAACTCCAGCATTCTCCTTCAGACACGCCTGACTCCGTATCACTGCCTTCAAGCCAGACGGTCAACATCTCCTCAATTTGCTGTTTGACAGGAAACATCTCTTCGGGCCCCAGTTGGATGAGATGTTGGAGAAAATTAAAGACGGTGAGATGGCGAAGGCCATGGATGCCCTACAGGCGCCTACCCCTCATGGGTCCTTTTGCTGCTCAATGTATTGTGGAGGCTCCAAGACCACCTCCCCTGAATCTTCCACGTTCTTTCAACGTCCGCCATCCCAACAAACCTCCAAAAGGGTGATGTGATTCCAGTTCCACACGGTCTTAACCTTGCATATTCCTTTACCACATATGCTTTTACAACAAAATATTTGTTAACGCGTGTATGGCAGACATGCGTGGTTAAGACTTACCACTTAATTCTTACCCTGTGCCCCCACCCTGAGACCTAAAACTACCCTCTCCCTCCTGAAAACCAACCTCCTCCCACCCCCAGAGGCTTAAAAACTACCCTGCCCTACCCTAAGCCCTAAAAAGCCCCCCCCCCCCCCCCCCCCCGAAGGCCATTAAAAGTATCCCAATCCCACACCTGAGTCCTAAAACGGCTCCTCAAACCCTTGGGACCTAAAACTACCCTTTCCTCCTGAAAAACCAACCCTTCCTCCGAACACTAAAAAGTTCCCTGCCCCCGAACCATGAAAACTAACGCACCCTCCCCATAGCCCTAAAAACCAGTTTGGGGTTTGCTTGGACTCTAGACAGTGTACCTCTTTTTGGTCCACTATATAAAGAGGCCCCCACCCCTCTTGTGTGTCTCAGCCCGGGCTGCTGCAGCTGAAGCTTCTGTGAGCTCGGCTGGGGAGTGTCTGGGGTCTTATCTTCAGCACGCATATGTTTTTCACAGGTCTTTAAAGACGTAGATCTGAAAGACATTTGCATATTTACATTCCTTTGTAAACTTGTTACCGGGGCTTATTTTTTTGTTTCTGGTTAAAATCCCCTCTGGGCACCCACTATCCCTTACATTTGTATTTTACATTTACTGCCATTGTGTGAGAATGCATTTAATTAAAGTTAATCATCAGTCATGGATCATTCAGGCAGCCCTAGATCACAATTAAGTGCTTTCTATTTCTATTTGCTGTTCGAAGTATGCACAGATAAGTGCTGAAAATACGGCTTTGGGTGACTTTATTTTTGTACCGTCTGGGACATTGAATATTGAGCTGGCAACCCTAATCATAAGACTGGAAGTTTGTTGCAGGATCAGCACATTATTTTTGCAGCGTGAATCTTTCTGGATTCACTATGCTGCGCATTATTCCGCGATCTGGTGGTTGGGTCCGGATTCGTAGTCTTTCTTTTCATTTTTCTTTTTTTTTTTTTGTAGCCCAGGTGGGCGTCGACGTCCCACCATTTGGTGTACCTCTCGTGACGTCGGCGTGCTTCCTGCGGAAGTCCCACCTTTGGGGCGCCATCTTCAGATTCTTTTTTCCGCCGTTGGGTCTGGATCGTCATCGAGAAGCTCCAGAGTTTTTAACGAAGGAGGAAGAAAAATACACGAGTTTCATCGAAGGAGAATTTATAGAAGACTACAGAGAGGAAGAGCATACAGCCGGGACGACGAAGGAGGAGATCCTCAATCTTCGACGCCCATCGGAAAATGCGCACTCAGACTCTGAGCGCAATGGACAAGACACCCTGCCACCACAAATACGCGCAGAAGGACCAACATCCGGTCTGCAACCTTTGCCTGCCAATCGACCACGAGAGCAAGGACTGCAACGCCTGTTCCGTCTTCACGCCGAAGACACTCCGTGTGAGAGAAAGGCAGAGGAGAGCCATCTTCAACATGGAAGGCAAGGGTAAGGCCCCGTCGCTGTACGAACTGGGCCTCTCCACCGACGATGAAAACAAAATCGCCGAGGGACCTGATGTCTTCACGGTCGCAGAGACAGCTAAGAAAATGCCTGACAAGGTAGAGACACGTAAAGTACGAAACCCCCGAAAGGGCTCCGAAAATCTGAGTGACTCTCGAGTCAGTCCTCGAAAAAAACACCGGCGCCAAATTTCGACCGCGAGTGGATCCAAGGGCGAAAGGCCCAGCGGATCCTTCGAGAAGGACTCCCAGGTGCCGAAGACCGCCGAGAAACAGAGTTCGTCGAAGCAGGCCCATGAGGTGGGGCGTTCGGTGACAAAGGACAAGGCCTCGTCCACGCAAGCTCCGTCAAAGACCAGCGCTCAACGCCGAACATGCCTCCGAAATAGAGAAGAAAAAGAGCAGGCTCGAGGCGGAGATGGAGAGCATCCTTCAGAGGAAGGAGTTCGATGAAAAAATTCAAAATCCCAACGAAACAGTCGACGGATGTCGTGTCGATCGAGGAACAGGAAGAGTTTGACGCCGAAGAGCAGTCCAGAGATCCTGAAGAAGACCCCTACTATGAGGGAGAAGATGAGGAAGAGGAGCAGCAGTCGATCTACGGCTCGGCGCCGTCGACGACACATGAGCTGGAATGGCAGGACGAAGAGCCCGTTGAGACCTATCCTTCGAGGCCTTCGCCGCCAGGCGACATTGGGGCATACAACATGGTCGTCAAGAGCGCTGCAGCAGCTTTTGGCGTGAAATTGGACGAGGAGAAGCCGAAAGCAGATTTTCTACTCGAAACACTGCTCCACATCCAGACTAGGAGCCAGTTCCTCCCCATGCTCCAAAGCATAATGAACCAAGGGAAGGAGGCGTTCAAGGACCCAGGAACTTGCAGAACCATCACTCCCAGAACAGAGAAGAAATACAAGCACTCCTCACAGGACCCGCCGTATATCAAAGGATCAGGTCACAGCTGACTCCATCATTGCATCTGTGAGAAGTTGGCCTGATATATGATGTCATTAGTTCTAGTGTACACCTTGTATCAGTCCAAACAACCCTTATGGTGATTGGTTGTAAAGTCAACCTTATAGACCAGCTATCCTAGTGGTAGCATGGACAAGAGCAGTCTTAGGCTAAACTCTGTATGGCATGTGAAGCCAGCTGTTATACCATTTGCAAGCCCTTGAATACCAAATGAAAGGACACCACAACAGATATATTATAAAAATGGAATGTATTTATTCTAGTCAAAATACCCTCAGCACTCTTTATGAGATTCGAGGTAAGTACAACACAGTCTTATTTAAGCATACATAAGTCACACAGGTAAGTAATACAGTTAGGCCCTAGGGGCCACGCAAACCATATAATAAGTAAGTGGTATGAGAACCACTGTCACGAACACAGGTTAGGCCTAGGGAATTGCTGGGGCTACACTATCCTATCAGTTGCTAGGCAGTGGGAGGCCCACGGGATTCAGGCGCAGAGTGTAAACACTCACGCGTAATGCGTTAAAGTCGATAGAAATAGTAGTATTTAGAAATTAAGAGTTTTAGGACACTTGGGAAGGAACTAGGAGCTAGAGACTTGGAAACTAGACACTAGGATAGTCAATACCCTTGTGAGCACCGGAGTACTCAAGTTACCTAGCCCACGGGCTGCGGGTGCATAGGTGTGAACTTGCGTCGGGTTTCGTCGTCGACTCCTATGGATGCCTGAAGAAAAGATGCTGACAGGCAGTCAGTGAAGTGTCCGGTGGATTCCAAGGATGGAATCAAGGATACCTGCAAGCAGAGGGGACAGAGTCGAGGTCACCAGCCAGGAGCCGGGAATGAACCAGGAAGGAACCAGGCGATGTCGTGAAGATGCAGGTGAAGAGGTGAAGCTTGTCGCAGCAGCCACGGGTACCAGGAGGCGTCGAGGACTACCAGAACCAGGAGGCGAGCTGTCCCACGAGGGCTCTTGCTGTCGGCGGCGTCTGTCGTGTTGTGACACAACAAGCCTTGGCAAGCGCAACCCACGCAGAATGAAGGATTCGCTTCTGTTGCAGACCAGGAAGGACTGAGGTGCTTCTTTCACAGGGAAGCAAGGGCCAGTCTGGAGGAGCCAAACCAGCGGTGGATAGTCAAAGGTTTGTCGTCGCAGAGGTCACTAGCCAACGGGCAAGCAACCGGACAGACGCGTCGAGCAGGAAAATGCAGAAGGGCCCCACGCAGAACTCGTGGAGTGTGGAGGGCTGATCTTCAGTGCAGATGGTGCTCTGGGTTGGGGCTTCTCAATCCCCAGAGCACAACTTCGAGGATGCCTCAGAAGCTGCGCTGGAAGCAAATAGCCAATTTTCCCAGTTAGCCGGTCCCACGTCTCTCGTCGCCTCCACGGATCTCAGCTTTGCTGTGGATGTGGATCAGGGTCGGAGAAGTCCTGAAGTCAAGGCGCTGGTCGGGCTCTGCAGTCGGTTCCTCGTAGAACGTTGAGCAAAGCAAACGGCAGGTCGCTTGATGGTGCCTGTTTGCACAGGGTGGCCACAAGGGAGATTCTTCAGTCTTCTTCCGTAGTCGAATGTCGAAGGTCCAGAGTTTCTGTTCAGGTTTGTTATCCGGATAATCCAAAGTCCTAGGGACTCGGCTCCCACTCTGATACTAATCTGGGGGGCTGGGTTACCTGCTAGGTCCCTCCTATGGGTGGGGCCAGGGAGGGGGGTGGTAACACCCCCTTCCCTTTGTCCAGTTTCGCGCCAGGACTGGGGATGGAGTGCCCCAGCACCGGTTTGAACTGGACTATGCATGGGACACCTTGTGTGCCCCAGGCAGTGTCTCGTTTCATTCATCCCTCCCTGCCCCAATACACTAAGGCCTGTCTAGGGTGGTGCTAGCACCTCCCAAGGCAGGAAACCTATTGTCCAAGCCACCCTCGCTGGAAGGACTCCCAGCAGCAGGAGGTCAGACTTGTGTCTGTGGCAGCAGCATCCATTTTGTGATGCTGGGGCTCTGGTTAACTTTAACCGGGTAAGTAGGTTTCAACATGTCTTCTCCCTCTAGAAGGGAGGGATAATATCCTCATCCCCAGGAATGGGATGGGGGGTATTATTCCAAAGTGTTAAACACCTTACACAACATGTTTTGATAAAGCCAAACCATAGTTACCATAACCGTTTAAGATTATAAGGCACTTTAAGAGTATATGGTAGGCGATATCATAGAACAGCTATAAGGACATGGTTCCGAAAGCTGCAGACAGGCTCAGCTCATGCTAGAGCACCATCTCACATGTTACCAAGCACTCTGCCTTCAGGATTGTTATGGCCTACCATAGGAGTGACTGATAGGTTACCCATGTGTCTATATATAAGGTAGGTATAGGAATACTACACCTAAGCAAGGGGTGATTACACGACCTTGCCCCTGCTGAGTGATCAGCCAGTTGTCATAATGGAAGGCCAGCCAGGGGTGGCAGAATACATGCTGCAGCCCCTGGTAGGCCTAGGGTACACCTATGCCCTGGGTACCTAAGGTACACTGTACTGGGCCCTAGAAGGTGATCCTTACCAATTGGGTTATGTACCTAAAGTACATAGTGTGAATTTAGAGAGAGAACAGCTGGGCTGTGGGTCTGATTAGCAGGCCCACAGCCACATCTAAGTCGAAAACCAGTGAAGCAAAAGCAAAAAGTGGGGGTGAACATAGAAAGCAGACCCTACTCCTACAGCGTCCACGGCCAGGAAAAGGGCCAATGTACCGGCAACCTCAGGGCCGCCTCCTGACAAGGAGAGCAGAAGGATGGACCTCACCGGGAGAAAGGTTGAGAGAAATGCGGCAATGCACTGGCGCATGGCGAACTCCAATGCCCTATTGAACAGGCACCAGTACCAGCACTGGGACGAGATGGGAGAACTAATCAAACATCTCCCCGAGCAATACCAGCAGAGAGCTTCCCATCTGGTGGAGGAAGGGAAGAATATTGCAAACTCATGCATTAAGACCGCATTGGACGGGGCAGAGACATCGAGCAGACTGATGGCTATAGGAATCACTGAAAGGAGGCAGGCCTGGCTCAGAATTTCAGGATTCAAGTAAGAGGTCCAGAACAACATACTGAACACCCCTTTTAATGGTGAGACGCTGTTCGGTGCTCCGGTGGATGAAAAACTCACCCAACTGAAGAAAGAAAATGAGACGGCAAGGTCCATGGGGGCCCTGCAGTTCAGAGGGATGAGAAGAGGCACCCCAGCTCGGAGACCCTACGGAAGGGGAGGAAACCAGCCGGGAACGTCACACCAGACATTCCTGCAAGGACAGCAAGGTGAAAGTCGCGGCCAGCAGGGACAGCAGATACAAAACTGGCAGTACCAGCCTCGTCCAGTCCTTTCGCGGTAGGGAAAACGGATGTGGCCTGAGAAGAGGGGGAGACCAACCCTCATCCAAGTGACTTTGCATGGAAGAAGATGCTCACCCCCAGTATACCCCGAGGGGTGAAGCACAAAGTAAGCACAGTAAGGGGGGTACACAAACCAAACGCCTACAAGCATGCAACACCAGTAGGCGGAAGACTGGGACTTTACCTTCAAAAATGGCAAAAAATAACCTCAGACAAATGGATACTCAACGTCATACAGTACGGATACTGCATAGAGTTGGAGAAAAGACCTCCAAACAGGAAACCAAAGAGAAGACAACGCTCTGGTCAAGAGCTTGCTCAACTCAGAGAAGAGGCGCTACAACTACTCCAAAAGGAGGCCATAGAACCAGTGCCATGCAGAGAAAGGAACAAGGGAGTGTACTCAAACTACTTCCTGGTCCCAAAGGTGGACGAAACACTAAGACCCATCCTGGATCTAAGATTCCTAAACAAATTCATAAAGACGCAAAAATTCAAAATGACATCACTACAAGAAGTGCTACCTCAAATACGAGGCGGAGACTTCATGTCCACCGTGGATCTCAAAGATGCCTACCTGCACATCCCGATGAACAGGCGCCACAAAAACCTGTTAAGGTTCAACATCAACCAGGATCATTACCAATTCACAACCCTGGCATTCGGTCTAAAGTCCGCACCAAGGGTTTTCACAAAATGCCTTGCAGCAGTAGCAGCGTACCTACTGAGGGAAGGGATTCATGTGTATCCTTACCTAAACGACGGGCTAATCAAAGCAAGTACTCGCGACAAGTGCGAGGAGCACGCAGAGCGGGTGACAAGAACACTAACAAACCTGGGGTTCTCGATACACTGGGGGGTGGGGGGGGGGGAAGTCCTCAATGGAACCAGAACAGGTGAAGATCTTCCTGGAAGCGCAGATCAACACCTTAGACAAAACGGTCATGCCCAGCGACAGGAGAACAATAACCCTGGTGAAGGAGACGCGTCTCTACCAGAAGGGGCGAGCTCTGACGGTGAGAACAGCGAGCAAGATCATGGGCATGATGGCGTCATGCATTCACCTAGTCCCCAATGTACGGCTTCACATGAGACCGTTCCAGGAATGGCTGCAACAACAATGGTCAACAAGTAAACGGAAGTTGGGAGGATCTAGTGGTTGTTACGCACGCAGTGCAAGAGGAGATAGCATGGTGGAACAGGGAGTACATAACTATAGGAAAGCCCTTGACACCACCAAGCCCAACTGTGACCATTACCACAGACACATCCCAGATAGGATGGGGAGCGCACATGAACAAGCTCAGAGTGAGGGGTCTGTGGACTCCAGCAGATGCGGTCAGACACATCAACTACCTGGAATTGAAGACCATACTGCTAGCCCTGAAGGCCTTCCAGAGGCAGCTATACAACCAAAAAGTGTTGATACAGACTGACAATACTACCACAATGTTCTACATCAACAAGCAGGGAGGAACACAATCGTTCCCCCTTTCAACTCTGGCACAAGAGATTTGGAGATGGGCCATCCCACTCAAAATAGACCTGCTGGCGATACAGCTACCAGGGAAGGACAACGTGGAAGCCGATTGGCTCAGCAGGCAGACCTCGGCATCCCACGAGTGGGAGCTCAATGGACAGGAAACGCAAAGGCTATTCAAAAGGTGGGGTACACCGACAATAGACCTGTTTGCAACACACCTGAATGCAAAATGCCGAAACTTCGCATCCAGACAACCAGAAAAACAATCCCAGGGGAATGCCCTATGGATAAGTTGGTCAAGGACATTTGCATACGCTTTTCCACCAATACCACTGATGCACAGTGTACTCAACAAGTGCAAGACCAGCAATATGACAATGATCCTGGTGGCACCACAGTGGGCAAGACAGACCTGGTACTCACAAATAGTGGAGATGGCACAGGGACCTCCACACAAATTAGCAAAAAGAAAGGACTTGCTCTCCATGCAGAACGGAGAGGTTCTACACCCAGAGCCAGAGAGCCTCGGACTGGCAGCTTGGCTCCTGAAGACAGAGTTCGCACACCTTAAACTACCTCCAAGCACTATGCGAGTGCTGCGGGAGGCAAGGAGACCAACAACACGAAAATGTTATGGGGAAAAGTGGAAAAGATTCACAATGTGGTGCAGCAAAAATAAACTGCAAAATAAATTGACAAAGGAATCAACGGTGCTTAGATACCTCACACACCTTCTAAAGGCGAAACTATGCTCATCGTCGCTGAGGTTCCACCTAGCGGCGATCGTAGCTTACACGCGAGGTGAGACAGGAGGAAGCTTCTTTACGTCACGGGTAGTAAAGAGATTCCTGGAAGGGGCAAAAAGAATAGCGCCACCAAAGAGGATGCCGCCTCCGGCATGGAACCTCAACATAGTCCTGACGGAACTTATGAAGGCGCCCTTTGAGCCCATTCACAAGGCCTCCCTTCAAATGCTTACAATGAAGACAGCCTTTCTGGTGGCAATAACCTCACTGCGCAGAGTAAGCGAGCTGCAAGCGCTAATGTTGCAAGAGCCCTACATCCAGATACACAAGGACAGAGTCGTAATGAGAACGGACCCACACTTCATGCCAAAGGTGGTGTCAGCATTCCATATAAATCAAACAATTCAAATACCAAGTTTCTTTCAGAACCCAGCAACAAGCGCAGAGAGGGCACTGCACACTCTAGACGCTAGAAGGGCGGTGATGCACTACATCGAGAGGACAAAAGAACATAGGAAAACAAAGCAGTTTTTTGTGTCCTTCGCAACGAGCTTCCTGGGTAGATCAGTGACAAAAAGCACCATTGCACGATGGATTGCACTAACAATACAATTCTGCCACAAACAGGTGGGGCAAGAACTATCTGAGGGGCCACAGGCCCACTCCACAAGGAAGAAGGGAGCAACAATTACCTTTCTGGCAAATACACCCATTCAAGACATATGCCTGGCGGCAACATGGGCTTCGGTGCACATGTTCACCAAGCACTACTGCGTGGATATACAGATGAACAAGGAAGCACAAGTAGGACAGAAGGTGCTTCAACATATATTCAACGACCAACGCTCATCTTCCACCCAGCCGCCACAGAGATAACAAACCGCTACGAAATCTATGCACAGCATAGTGAATCCAGAAAGATTCACGCTGCAAAACGAATAGTTTCTTACCTGTCTGTGTAGTTTTGCAGCTTGAAGATCTTTCTGGATTCACTAGCGAACCCACCCACCTCTGCCAGGAAGATGAGGCAGGAGAAAAAAGGGTGGAAGGACAAAGACTGAAATAACAAGATAAACTGAAAGGATATATATAAGGAAATTACTTAACGCCTAGGGTTAAAAAAAAAAAGAGGAAAGGAAAAAAGAACCTGAAGATGGCGCCCCAAAGGTGGGACTTCCGCAGGAAGCACGCTGACGTCACGAGAGGTACACCAAATGGTGGGACGTCGACGCCCACCTGGGCTACAAAAAAATAAAACAAAAAAACAAGAGACTACGAATCCGGACCCAACCACCAGATCGCGGAATAATGCACAGCATAGTGAATCTAGAAAGATCTTCAAGCTGCAAAACTACACCGACAGGTAAGAAACTATTCGTTATTTCCTCCACCCTCTATCCCTGATTAATGCCATCATAGCAATAGTTTAACTTGTATCTGAAACCCTACACCGCTATCAATAACATGCTGAGTTACTTCAAGTATCTGGGAATGCACCCTGCTTTCAGACAACTCATTCTCGCCATTGACTTTCACGCTCACCCTGCACTCAGTGATTACAATGCACTCACATTGATCACCATCCACTCACCCTGCACTCACAGTGCACTTGTGCTGTTCACCCTGTAGCTCACCCTGCAGTTACACGAGCACACTAGTCACCCTACACTCATGTGACACTTCACTCACCTGTGCCCCTCACTGCTCAATCTGCAACCTCACTCAAACAAGCCCATCACAAACCATGCATTCATTCGTCCCACTCTGCACTTAAATCTCACCCGTATTCATATGGTTACTTCACTCCCCCCTGCAGTCACTCCTCTTACCCTCCTCTGACAGTCACATTGCTCACCGTGCACTCACATGGGCACGCCTGCCACACATACAGCGCGGAGGGTAAATGTGCCTGCTATAAAGAACGTATACCATGCAGATCACAGAACTGAGTGTGAGTAAACAATGAGTAGCGCTATAAAAAAAAAAGAAATGTTTTTCAGGAAGGTGCTATAGAGCGATGCAGTGCATTGTTGGTGAGTGGTAGTGAGGGAATACATGGAGAAGGAGGAAATTGGAGGGATGGGGTGCCAAAAAACTGTTGCATCGTGTGCAACCAGTGCTCGGGCCAGCCCTGGCTGGAAGTGTTAGCTCCCCTCCCCCGAAGTTCGTGTCTAATTGCGCCTCTGACTTAGTGTGCGATTGTTAGTAGTCGTGTTGATACTGTAATTGACCGCCCTGAAAGGGGCAATGGCTGATGCAAGCTGCAGTGGACTCCTAACAAGGGCCTTTGCACTTTTTAAAACAAAGTAAGCACTGTTAAGGATACAAGGCTGTGCAAACATTATACGCCTACAAGACCCTGCTGATAATGAGCCATGGGATGCGTAATAGACGCAGGGATCAGGGTGACCGGTTTAATTATTGAGAAAATGCGCACTCATCTGCGTTCATAATCTGCATCGGACACCTCTGTGCAGCAGGGAGGCAGATCGGAATAACAAGCAGCAGACCACAGCCCACAACTCCCACAGCTCTCGTGTTCAGTAGCTTTCATTTGATTTATTCACTTCCTTATATCCCATACCCTCTTAAATTCCGGGCCAGATCTGCCCTGCATTCTCCAGTCCCGTAGTGTCCTCGTCTCCTTACACACGTTGCATGTGAAAACTAGCATTGCACAGCCAATAGGTTTTGTGAAATCTGTTGGCTTTGCTTTTGTTTTAGCAGTGATGTATATTTGTCCAAAAGATTATTATATATTTTATTATAGCATGATTGTGTGATAACTTTTGTATGGTATGATCTGTCAGTTTATAGTATGGTATGCCTGTCACTGTATGGTACAGACCGTCACTGTATGGTATAGTATGCCTGATTTGTATGATGTGGTTTGTGATGGAATGGTATGGTATGCCTGTTATTCTATGGTATGGTATGGTGTGGTTTGTCAGAGTGAGACTGGTGGCTCACTCGAAGAGGAGTCACTCCACAGTTACAGGATCAATCAAGGGCCTGTCAATAGTGTACCTTATGGTGCATCTCTTTCCATCTCTTACCAGTCACTGGATGGTAGACCTTTTTTAGCAGGTCTCGCATTTCAAAGCATCCTAAGCGATCTCCCAACGATGACCCACTTTTCCCTGGTCACTGTGAAAAACAGCTGATTCACTGATAAAATATCCATCTGAAAGAGACACGTTCGTGATAGATTCCTTACATTAGAATATCCCCAGGCGTCAGACTGGATCCGGAAAGTTTTGCTAGCAGCACCCCTGCGCGTCAGTAGGTGGCGTTGTGCGGCTCCTCGTCCGTCGCTGGTGTCGTAAGCGCCGAGATGACGTCACAGACTACTTAGGCGCCACCCATACACGCTGACGTTAGTTCTTTTTTTTCCGCGCCAGAAAGTGCAGATCCGGTTAGAGCACACCGTAGTCACTTTTTGACAACCCTTTTTGAGACTTTTGTCTCCTGTACAATTTTGGTTTCCTTGGTGCACGTAGAGATGCCTGGATTTAAGTCTTGTGGGGCCTGCCGTTGCAATATGTCGGTGGTGGACCTCCACGATGTCTGCCTCGTACTGCCTGGAGACCGACCATGACTCCCGGGAATGTCGGGCCATGGCTCCGAAGGCCTTGAGGGAGTAGCACCGGAAGCTGCTGGATGTCCGGCACTCGTCCCAGCGCTGTTCCAGGTCCAGGGGCTGTTCCAGGGACCGCTCACGGGGCTGCAGTCGTCGCTCCTCGGGCTCCAAGTCTTCACCCTCGAATTCGTGACACACAAAAGAAGCCAAAGAAGCGTGTTCGCTCTCCGACGTCCCCCCGTTGGTCCCCGGATGCAGACAAGGGGGACAGGGGTTCTACCCCTGCGGCTCCTTCGGAGCCCGGGAGTCCCGCGGCCTACCCACCTTACCCGGGTCCGTTGGCGTCTCCAGAACAGGTGCAAGAATTTCTTGCTACCATGGACTGCCTCTTTAGGCCTCTGGCTCCCGCCGGCGTGCCTTCGGGCCCCGCGGTCCCATGTCCGGATCCGGTTGGGCTGCTGGCACTGTAGGTAGATCCGACTTCGGCGCCACAGAATCCTGCGCCGTTGGCTCCGGCCACGGCGCCACCAGGTCCAGCGCTTCCGGCCCTAGCGCCACCCTCTGCTCCGGCGCCGCAGTGGGTGAAATTTTTCCTGCCTTTGCCCAGGTTCCAGGACCATTTTGTTCCTACCTGGGATCCGCATTGGGACACTGCGCCAGCTCGGCCCCATCCAGCGCAGTTTTTGGCACCGGCGCAGTTTTTGGCACCAGCGCAGTTTTTGGCACCGGCGCAGTTTTTGGCACCGGCGCAGTTTTTGGCACCGGTCCCGGCGCCGTTCTCTGCACCTTTCCTGGCCGCGGTTTGTTCCCCATGCGGCGGAGGTGGAGGACGACGGAGGGGTCCGAGGACCCTCTTGCCCATCAGTGTGACTCCGAGCAGGACTGGGCGGACGACTTGGAGGAAGGCGGTGATCTCAACATCTCCTCTGACCCAGGGTTTACCTCTCCCCCACCTACCATGGAGGAGGGCGCCTCCTACACGATGGTGCTCCGTCGGGCAGCTGAGGTCCTCAACCTTGATCTCCCTACAGTGGCCCTCAAAACTAATGTCCTCACTAAAGTGCTCCAGACGGCGTCCACTTCGTCGGAGCCCCTGCTACCATTTAAGGACGCCCTCACTCACTTCTTGTTGGGCACTTGGTCGCGGCCAGCCACAGGGGCCCCTGTGGATAAGAATGTCGCCAGGCGTCACCGCCCGGCGCCCGCGCATTTCTGACCAGTCATCCTACGCCCGAGAGCCTGGTCATCCAAGCCTCTACGTCAGAGTGCCTTTCCCACAGCTCCGCCGGATAATGACTAAGAAGCTGGAGCAGTTCGGTAAGCGGCTGTTCTCTTCGGCTAGCTTGGGGCTGCGGTCGGTGAACACCGCAAGCCTGTTGGTCCGCTATTCCCACGTGGTGTGGGATACAGTTGCACAGGCGTTGCCTCAGTGTCCTGAAGAGACCCAAGCTGTGCTGTCCCAAGCTGTTGCCGAGGGTAAGGCTGCAGCTAGGTTCGCCATTTGGTGTGGTTTGGACACTGCGGACTCACTGGGTAGAGCGATTTCTACGACTGTGGCGCTTCATCGCCACGCCTCGTTGAGATCTACCCGGTTCTCACCAGATGTCTAAAGCTTACTCATGGACATGCCCTTCGCCTGTTTGGGGATAAGGCCGACAGTGCACTGGAGTGTTTTAAGGACTCACGGGCCACGGCCAAGTCCTTAGGTCTTTCCACAAAAAGCCCAGCCACTCCTGGTTTTCGTTCCTTTCGTGGCCACAGCGGAGGCGCCCAGGTACGTTCCTTCAGCAAGCCTGTGCAGAACCAGCCTCAACGCGTACGCGGCTTCTGCAGGGGCGGGTCTGGGAATCGGCGTGGGGGTCAATCCACCTCCGCCCCCGCTGCTTCTACCTCCAAACCTTCCTAATCTGAGCTTTGTGGAGCACCCCACGACAGTGGGTGGCAGGATCCGCCATCACCTCCCCCACTGGCATGCTATCACTTTGGACAAGAGGGTGTTGCAGATCATCCGCAAGTGTTACTCCCTTCCCTTTCAATCCACCCCTCCAGCTATGCCACCTCCGTTCCACCGCATGTCAGGGGACTACTTGGAAACTCTCCAGCAAGAAGTTACGGCCCTCTTGGCTAAGGGCGCCATCGAGTGCGTTCCGGGGCCGGAAGTACGGAGTGATTGTTGTTCCCACTACTTTCTGGTCCCCAAGAAGGACAAGGGGATTCTGCGTCCCATCTTGGATCTCCGGAACGTCAACCGCTTCCTCCGGAAGGAGAAGTTCAAAATGCTGACTCTAGCTCAGGTCTTGGCTGCCCTCAACCCTGGAGACTGGATGGTAGTGTTGGACTTGCAGGACGCATATTTTCACATCCCCAGTCCTGTCAGCCCACCTGTGTTACCTGTGGTTCACGGTAAGCCAGGAGCATTTTCAGTTTGCCGTGCTCCCCTTCGGCCTTACCAGCGCCCCTCGGATGTTCACGAAGGTGATGGCGGTGGTCGCAGCTCACCTGCGCAGGTCAGGGGTGTCAGTCTTCCCTTACCTCGACGACTGGTTACTGAAGGCAGGCTCGCCCCAGGCAGTTGTTAACCACCTTCAGACTGCGGCCGACCTGCATTTGCTGGGGTTCTCCAACGTACCGAAGTCGCACCAGAGTCCCTCTCAGAAACTCCCCTTCATCGGAGCGGTTCTGGATTCGACGCGGTTTCGAGTTTATCCTCCCGAGCAGCGATTCCGGGATATTCAGGCTATGATTCCGATCTTTCAGTCTCTATCCCGGGTTTGTCATGATGACCCGCCGGCTCCTGGCCCTGATGGCCTCCTGCATCCTGCTGGTGCCACATGCCAGATGGCATATGCGGGCTCTGCAGTGGTACCTGAAGTTCCAGTGGGCGCAGCATCAGGGCAACCTGTCTGATCATGTCCAGATCTCGGAGGGCATGCGTGACAATTGCAGTGGTGGCTCACAAATCGCAATTGGGTCAGTGGCAGATCCCTCTCCCTTCCCCAACCGAAGCACTCAGTGGTGACGGATGCATCCCTCCTGGGATGGGGTGGCCACATGGGAGAGGCGGAGATCAGAGTCCTCTAGTCTCCGGCGGAATCCCGACTCCATATCAACCTTTTGGAGCTTCGGGCGATCCATCTTGCACTGAAGGTATTCCTTCCCTCTGTCCGGGGAAGTGTGGTGCAGGTGTTCACGGACAACACCACCGCCATGTGGTATTGCAACAAACTGGGCAGGTGGGGTCCTGGACCCTATGTCAGGAGGCTCTACGCCTCTGGACATGGCTGGAACATCAAGGGATCACTTTGGTGGTTCAATACCTGGCAGGTTCTCTGAACGCCAGGGCGGACGAACTCTGCTGCTGGTGCTTGATGGATCACGAATGGCGTCTGAACTCTGACGTGGTGCAAGGTCTCTTTCAGCAGTGGGGAGAGCCTTGGTTAGATCTATTTGCCACCGAAGAGAACGCGCAGTGTCATCAGTTCTGCGCGTTGGAATTTCCAAGGCGGCACTCGCTAGGCGACGCTTTTCGGCGCGAGTGGAGTTGCGGTCTATTGTATGCCTTTCCGCCTATACCACTTCTGCCCAGACTGCTGAAGAAGATTCTGCACGACCGGGCCCAAGTCATCCTTGTGGCTCCGGATTGGGCATGGAGATACTGGTATCCCGAGCTACTCAGCATGGTGATCGATACACCTGCCTCTTCGGGAGGATCTTCTGTTGCAGCAGCAGGGGACGGTCCTCCACCCGAACCTGTCCAGCCTCCACCTCCATGCATGGAGATTGAGTGGCGACAGTTGACAGCTTTTGATCTTCCTCCCGAAGTTTGTGATGTCATTCTGGCAGTCAGGAGTCCCTCCACTAAAACGGTATACGCCTGCAGGTGGATCAAGTTTGTTGCATGGTGCACAGCTAAGGCTGTGGATCCCCTTTCTGCCCCTCTTTCCGAAGTCCTTCTGTTCCTTCTTTCTTTGGCCCAGCAGGGCTCTGCTCTGGGCACTATCAAAGGTTATCTTTCGGCCTTCTCTGCCTTTTTACGGCTTCCAGATCAGCCTTCTCTTTTTAAGTCCCCGGTTGTTAACCGTTTCCTAAAAGGCATTATGCACACGTTTCCTCCCGTGCCATTCATAATGCCACAATGGGACGTAAACCTTGTCTTGACATATCTGATGTGTGCTCCCTTCGAGCCCCTTCATACCTGTCCTTTGCGTCTTTTCACTCTCAAGACGGCTTTCCTGGTAGCTATCGCCTCTGCCAGAAGAGTGAGTGAGCGCCAATCTTTCTTCCAAACCTTTCCTTTCTGTTCATCCGGACAAGGTGATTTTAAGGACCCGTCCTTCTTTTTTGCCGAAGGCTGTCGCGCCCTTCCACATCGGGCAGACCATCACTTTGCCCACCTTGTTTCCGCCTCCGCATCCTTCGAAAGAGGAAGAGAGGCTCCACTGTCTGGACCCAAAATGTGCGCTCTCGTTCTACCTGCAGCGCACACGACCGTTCCGGGTGGATGACAAGCTCTTTGTTGGCTATGTGGGCGCCAAAAGAGGTCAGGCTGTGCACAAGCGGACCATGTCTCGGTGGGTTGTTCTCTGCATCAAGCCCTGTTACATATTGGCTAAGGAGGAGCCTCCTGTGGGGCTGCGTGTCCATTCTACCAGGGCGACGGCAGTCCCTACTGCCTTGGGACGCGGCGTCCCCTTGCAGGACATTTGTCAGGCAGCTACGTGGGCTTCACTGCACACGTTTACCAAGCATTACTGCCTTGACAGTCCGGTCTGGAGAGACGGCTTCTTTGGCTGTTCTGTTCTCCGTGACTTTCTGGTGTAATCTTTTTGCAGACCCTCCACCATGGGTGGTATTGCTGGAGTATCTATTCTAAGGTAAGGAATCTATCACCAATGTGTCTCTTTTCAGATGCACAAGTTACTACTTGTGTAACGATATATCTGTAAGAGACATTAGTTAGTGATAGATTCCTTCCCGCCCCACCCATCCTCCCCGTTCTGCGAACTGATTTCTAGGGTTAATGTCATACCTTTCAGGGCCCTAGTTTCTTGGCACCAGTGGTCAGTTTCTTGCATGGCTCTGCGTTCCTGGCACAAAGTCGTGTACAGAACTGACGTCAGCACGCATGGGTGGCACCTAAATCGTCTCCGTGAAGTCATCTCTGTGCTTACGACACCAGCGACCGATGCTGAGCCGCGTGACGCCACCTACTGACGCGCAGTGGTACTGCTATCAAAACTTTTCGGATCCAGTCTGACGCCTGGGGATATTCTAAGGTAAGGAATCGATCACTAACTAATGTCTCTTACAGATATATCGTTACACAAGTAGTAATGTGTGCACCAGCGCTGACGAGACCAAGATCTGGTATGTGGGCCAGTGAGTTAACTAAGCACTTTCCGAGAAAATAGAGGACTGTATGCAAAGCGTTCATTTGAAGTGCAAGGTGCCAGGCTTTCTACACTGTAGGATAGATGTCCAAATTGTTTCTTCTAGGCGGGCAAAATAAAACCAGAACAATTGTCATAAATGCTGTAGGGAATGAGATTTTTTTGTTTTGTTACAAATGCTATTTTTTAAATGTAAACCTTCGTATGCCACTTCTCAAATTATTTTCTTCTCAACTATATTTTGTCCTCTAAATGCATTGCTATGTGGCCATCTAATCAAAATACCACTACCCTTCCTGATTTGTACTAAAATCCGCTTTTCATGACAAATTATGTTGCTTTTAGTGTTATAAGGCTATGGAAAGCGCCCCTCACCTTCCCCGTCTCTCAGGGAAGGTAAGTGGAAACATGCCTTTTAGCTGTAACTCGCACAAAGCACATGTAGATCATATGGGCTAGTTACAAAATGTTGAAAAGGAAAGCTTTTCTTCTTCCCAACCACCACACAACGGAGTTATGCCATAAACAGATGAGATTAGGGGGTTGCTAAAAGTGAAAGGATCTAGGAAAGGCTGTACATGCAACCACACAGATCCCGCCAGCGCGACTGCCCCGCATCCAAACCCATTGATCTGCAGCAGTCTTAGAAAAGGAAGAGTGGTCAACTTTCCACCTTCAGTGAGAAGAAAAAGGGGAGAGATGTGGGGACTGGAGTAGTGCTTCAGCCTCACATGCTCAGTGCATTGTATGTTGACAGCATGCTGTGGGAGGATGGCCATGTGCCCATCGGACCTAGGTCTCCGCGCTTACAAGTGAATGCAGTTCTCTAGTACACTGCTTCTCATCACATTTTACCAGTTAAACTGTGGCACATACATTAAAGAAGAATATTGGCAAAGTCAATATTTCTTGGCTCTGCCAGAGGTACTGACTTTGCCAACGTTTTTTAGCCATGTTTCAGAGCGGCGCCGGCTGCTGGTAGGCATGGCTTAAAGTTAGTACAAAAAAAAATAAGAAACGCTGTGATGCAGGCAGTGCTGGCCACATTATAGTGCTTTTTTTTTTAGGTCTTGCCCAGGCAGGGCATGATCTGTCTCTTTGAGACATGCTGTATCTAGACTATGAGCTTAAAGCACAGCCCATCTTTCTGATTGGTTCCTTTTACTGCCCGTTCTAAATAGATGCTTTTTATCGATTAATATGCTCAATAGTCCCTTCTTTATTACTTTTGTGACCTCCCATGAGGACTGCCCCTGTTATATTTGCTCTAATTCTTTGTTAATTTACGATACTTGGAGAGCAATCTGTTTTTTTTCTTTTTGGCCTGCCTCTGCTTGTGCGTATTTTGTTTAATTACTGCAGGCTGAAAGGTTCCCGGACGATTAATTTGCCATGCTTGTTTTTAGGTCTCGCGTGGTGTTGCAGCGCGCAGCGCTGCCGCCTCAGCGAAATTTATTTTGAATGAGGATTTGCAGAAAAGGTCTTTAAGCCCCGCCCCTCATTTCCATTGGCTGGCGTTACCATTTATGCTAAACGGTGGCCTGCCATTGGAAATTAGGGTTTTTGGGTGACACCCTTTCGCCTCCGATTGGACTGGGTCACCTGCTTTTACTGCTGTCGCAAAGCACTTCTCTTTATGGTGCCATGTGTTTCTAATTAGGAACACATGGCCCCATTAAGACAAGAAATCTATGCTTGTTCCATTCATGCTCCGACTGCAGCGTGGTCCTCTTTCACTTTTGGGACCGCGCTTGATTATTAAATTAATTTGCCAGTTGGGCCGTTTTGACTTTTGCGGCCGGACGACGCTTGGACAGCTGTAATAGTAGCCTTTCACCTACAAATATTTGGAGAGCGCGTTTAGCCAACTAAACTATCTTGCATGCTATTACCATATGTTTTGACTTTGGACCACATCTTTGCCTTTAATTTTATTAACTACTAATTTTCCCCTGCAGCGCAGGGGGAGGTGGGGGCACCACCCTTCAGGGAGTCTGAGATATCGGCGCTTCAGGGTCCTCTCCCCACTGTTGCAAGGGGCTTCCATAATTGTATGTTAGGCTACTGTTCCAGTCCTCCCCGGCGTTTATGGAATGGGACATAATCAGGAAATACTGTTCTTCCAAAACCGCACTGCTGACATCGGCACATTTGTTAAACAAGACGACGCCCTGCCAAAGCATCGTGACATAGCGCATTGAGTTGAGCGCTACTTGCGGATATGTGCATGTAACTGGATTACATCTCTTTGTGACCCTGTCTACCATCCATCTTTATACATCGGTACAACGGATGCCTCTACTCTGGGTGTTGACACGTGTAATTCAATCAGCACCATGACGCGATTCAGTTTGTGCTTTTTGCTGCTGAAGTAAAAATGCCACTCAGTGCTCAGCACGGACATGTAAGAGTGGAGCCGTGCATGGCGTGGGCTTCCTCATACCCAGTAGAGATGGGCACCTTCCTTCCACCTGCTACAGTATTTTGTTTCTCTTACCGCTGCGAAGCTTGGGCATATGTGCGCTTTACAAACAATGAACGACAATAACAAGATTATAACTTTATGCTTTATGGAGAAAGTTGCCGCCTCCTGCATGTTAGGCAGGCACGTCAGTCCTGCACCGAGTACTGCTGCTGCTAAGCTGCTTGCCGCTACCCTGCTTGCTGACACACCACTAAGACAAGGACGAAATCCATTTGATCCCAAAGCGGAGTCACGTGGGTGGGGGGGGATAAGGTGGGTGCAACTAAAAGAAGTGGAGTAGGAGGAGGCAAGAGCTCTGATGTAAAACAACTAGCTCCGTAGAGCAGATGGACGACCAGGGGTGCTACCGGGTGGACGAGGCTTTACAGAGCAGATTAAGGCTGCTCGGCCCTCACTAAGGATAGTCGCAGGTGCAGGTAGAAGGGTTGTTTGGCAAGGATTGTAGGGGGAGAAGACATGGGAGAGTTACACGAATAGAACAAGCATTGAAAATGCAATAGGTCTCGCCTTTGATTAAGTTAAAGCCATTTGCTTTGGTAATGGTATTGTATAGCCAAGCAAATGGCTTTAATTTAATGAAAGGCGAGATCTGCTGCATTTTTAATGATTGTTTATTTTAGCCATGCTCCAGATCAGCGGTGGCTGCTGGGAAGCATGGCTAAAAGTTAGTAAAAATGCTGTGATGGGGACAGGACTGGCCGTGTAATAGTACCCCCCCACCCCTCCCATGGTGAAGGGGGGGGCGCACAACAAAGACAACCGGACTAAGTAAGGAGAAATGGAAGAAGCAACACAGGCATGAAGAAAAGGAGAAAGAAGCAGCAGCAACACAGTGAAAATGGAGGAGGAAACTGGGGTTGGTTCTGCTCTTTTAAAGTGAGTTTGACAAATATAGTGATTCTGAGGGAAATACAACACTCACTGGAATAGCTGCTCTTCAATCTGTAGGCTGGAAAGAGATACTACGCCAAAAGGCAGACCAAAAGTGTCAGAAAAATTGATACAGACCGGTAGATGATGCTGCAACTGAAGCAGTTAAGTCTTTATACATGATGTGTACAGTGCATACTGTCCCCTTGTACCTCTGCGCCCAATTTCCTGTTTAATAAAGCACACGCTTCTCAACAGGCCCAAGTATAAGCTCCACTCCCAAAGCGCACACGCTTCGAAGCACTTTTAACCCTGTACACAACTGAATTGCAGAGCAATGTAAAGTACTTGAGTAACAGACATTTGGATACAAAGCGTGCACATGGGAGAAGGTATTCTTGGTAGACGTAGAAATGCTGTACAAATGAACATGTGAGTTTGTTGGGCTGTGAGATGGCTCATTGTTAAAGCGGAGGTTAGCTTGTTTCTCTCACACTGAGATAGCGGTATTCAACACGCAGCACTGACAGAACGGTTAAGGAAGTTGATTTTAAAGGGATCAGTTTGCAGTAATTGGGATGTAAATTAGATCGTTTCAGCGACCATCTCACTCAAGGCAGCAAGTATGGCTCAGGATAATCTCTTCATGAGATCAGAGACACTTAACAGGCTGGAGGTCGATGGATCCAATCCCACAGCTCCGCTCTATTCCTCCTGGTTCATAAATCCGCACAGCATTATACACCATGGCCTCAGTTCTGCAGAGTTGTTTGTGGGCAAACAGCCTGCCTCTCTCTGATGCTCCAGCAGAGATGGCCTTATGGCAACATCTCAACACCTGCCCTCCGCACTGCGTCGCATATTCTGTTCCAAGACTAGCATTAGCAATGCCATTCGGTCTGGCTTATGAATGAACTGTCAAACCAGACCTAAAAAATCCATGTAGGTTGACTGTCCTCCTGCCAGAGAAACACCGTACATTATCCAGTTATCCAAGAGACTTTAATAGCATTGCAATGTCATGTCTGTGCCCCTGAAAGTTCAACCTCAGGCAGCTGGATAAGTAAAATGAGTCCAGCTGTGGGAGGGCAAGCACTTTTTTGTGGAAGCACACATCTTCTGCCAAAACAAAGCATACTCCTGGTTCCCACCATGTGGGCAGAACCAAAGCACCTTTTGTGATGCTCACATAATTTTCTGGTAGTAGCTGCACTGTCAAAGCCAGACCCTAAAAAGCAAGGACGGGGGCAGAGGATGGGGGTATGGCCGAGCAAGGTTGGCGGGGAGAGGTTTGGGGCACGGGGGCAGCAATATAGAAGTGGTGGGTTAGGGGGGAAAGCAGAAACACAGAGGTGGGTGGTATGGGGAAAAAAAGCAACAGACGAAAGTAAAAACAAAAAAAAAGTATCTCAATCCCAACACCACCAGCAGACTAAAATGAACTTAGAGAATCAATCTGCTTGACTCGTGCGACAGAGAAGAAACAAAGTGACTCCAAGCCTGCATTGGCCAATAAGGAGGCACCAATGAAGACAGTCACTGAAACCAACTAATGGTAAGTAATAAGTGGACTCGGAGCCCCTTATTGTAAACAATAAGTCTTGCAAGCGAAAGAGCCTGCACTAGCGCACGTTCATGCAGGCTCGACCTAAAAAACAAGTATTTGAACAGAACAAGGTGTGAACAGCTAGACACGGGGCACAAAACAAGTTCAGAACCAGTTATGAGCAGTGTTCATGAGCATTCCAACTATTCGGGACGGCATACCGTACCCAGGTGGGGAGAAGGGGTACTTTGCATGAAAGGTTGGGAGCCTAAATAAAAAGGTGTACACCTTTTTATTGTATTGTACAATACACTTTTTATTGTGAAAACGTATAGAAACGGAGTCTGGCGGCCGGCCGGATTACTCAAGGGATTAATGTGATACTCAAGGGAAGCAACACCTGTCCACGCACATGCATACCATCCCACCATGGAGTCCTGTGAACTCTGCAACACTTTAATAGTTAAGACACACATCCAGCCTCCATGCTAAGCTTGTGGCCTTATATAAGTCATTAACCCACTTATCCACCCCGGGTGACTCGCCGGTCTAGAACCTTGTCCTTGCATTCCTCCGTGTTTTCCACAACACTGCAGGATGCCTTCTAAACTATGTGGTTACTAGGTTTTCATTGCGTTGCGTACAGTTGGTTTCCTTTTTCGCGCGCAGGCCCCCAGCTTTACATTTTCTAATTTTTTGTGCGTAGTTAATTGCGAGATTTTGCCAAAGGCAGCAAACTGCTTGGGGACTTGTAAGTGAAACTGAACGAGTAGTGAAAATGTAGCAGACCTGCTGTCCGAGACCGTTTAGTCCACGTACAATGTCCGCAATTGCCCAGGGCCCCCACCTTCCAAGCCCCCCCACCCCGGAAAAGTGAGCTTCCTTGTTATGACACTTCTGTCTATTATGCTTCTCTAAAGCCCTCTCACTCTCTGCCTCCATGTACCCCTGACTTCCCTCTTTCTTTTAAGTGTCATCTTAAGCATTTTTCGGGTCGCAGGCCAAACTTATTTTAACAGTTTTTTTGTGACCCTGTTAAACTTTACCATATGTTTCAGTATTGCTTAGTATAAATGCCAGCTTGAATTTGCAGGAAATGGGTAAGAAAATTCAAATTTGTTCTGTACAGGGGCCCCCAAAATGTCTTGCTCGGGGGGCCTCAAAATCGCTAACGCTGCATGCTGTAAAATATGGGTTGCTGGGGTAGTTAGTGGACTTGTAACTTGAATTCCTTTTTTTAAACTACATCAGTACGTTTTACAATATTTGTTTGCATTCTTTGTGCTGCCTTCGGTTTTTGTTTCCTGGGTCTTTCTTCTGTAGTTGAATATTTAGTGTAGTGCCGGACCACATTAATTTACCTAGTGTTGGCACCAACATTACAGCAATAATGTTTTTCAAACATTTTCTTTCCCAAGGTTACACCTTCTGCCAAAGGATGGATAGCCGAGAGTATGACAACACTGCAGAGATTGCCACAAAAATGGAGCTTTGGACGTTGCTGAAAACTATTTATGAAAACACGAGACTTTCCTCAAAAGAAAAAAGGCGGTTACTGGGACAGTTTTATAAGAGTCACCCAGATATATACATTCAGTATTTTGGTGACAAGGCAACTAGTGTTTACACTTGAGTGAAATGCTGAACTTAAAATGTAAAGTTTGTAAAATTGTATAGATAATATATTTGATACTTTTTGGTTTATGTATTAAAATTAATAAAATATATGGTCTCTTTTGGTTACTGGGGAATTTGTTTTCTTGCTGATTAGCACTTTTACCGTGTCCGTGCCTTTTATAAGGCAGTGTTATTCAACCAAGATTATCCTTGGGCGGTTTGATTTTCTAATCTCCATTGTCCCTTCCCAAAAGAACGTTAAACGAACAAAAGTGCTTGTAAAGTGTGAATATTTTAGTTTTCCAAGCACTCCTGTTGACCAAAGCAGTTGGAGCAGAACCAAATCTAATAGGTACGCGGTCATTCAATTAGACCTCTTGGTAGACGTTAATGAAGCTGTTTCTAAAAACCAAGGCAATCAATAATGTTCTCTGTCCCAATTAGAAAAGTAAACTAGAAAATGTTAGCTATGGGACACCTTAGCCAATACGCTCTTCATAGAAGTCTAAAATGCTGGTTGCCCAACCCATACTGAAGAAACATCTGGAACAAAATCAAGGCAAGAGGTTCCATCCTTTTACTGATCCTACTCTGGACAATTGGTAGTAGGGCATTTATCGCTTGCCTTCAGCGATACAACTTTCTAAGTTGGTTAAACCACTAAAAACAACTTTTTGATGGATACTTCTAACTTCAGATTCCTCATCTTTTGAATATTCCCCAGGCTTCAGACAGGATTTAAAACTACAAAGCTGTACTCCTGCATGTCGATCAGTGCCATTATGCGACTCCGTACCAACTTAGTTCTGCTCCAGAAATAATGGGCAAAGCTTCTATAGAAGTGCCACTCATCTACGCTGATCTCGGTTTATTTCTTTCCCCTCTGTCAGATGTGGGTCCAATGCTGCTCCTTGGTTTTTTCTAAGTCTTTTTCACAATTTTTTCTCCAGTGTGCAAGGTAAAAAAAGATCCTCTTAAGACTAGTTTAAGCCTTGTAGGGACCCTCAAACCAGTATTTCTGGCAGGCCTTCATGATTCCAGCGCCCGTGACCACTGCTCCCAGATGAATCAGAAGGCCCTATGGGACTATGAGGTGAAGCTTTGTTGCCAAACATCTGAAGACTCCAGGTCGAAAGGAAGGTCCCATTCTTGTGGCAGATAATCTTCACGGTTAAAGTCCTTGGGCGAGTCCAAGAAAAAGCATAAGAAATTTAAGTGGAATCTGCCCCTTCCCGCCACTCTCGAACTTCAGAGAGCGTGTGAGGGCATCCATGTGCCACCTGGTCTTGTTCCTAATCTCCATTAGAGCCGATCTGGAGCCTAGCCCAACGCACTGAATATCTGTGACAATCCAGCAAGTGGAGGCCTTTAGAGCGGTTATGCTGCTCATTTTCAGCACTTTACCGGTTCCCGCTTGCATGCCTTTGGGCTCCAAGGATCTGCTGGAGCCTCCCGTCTGAATTCTGCTGGCGGGTCTGCCTTCTCACAAAATACCTATGGGTTCAGTGCCAACTTCTGTTCTAGTACCACAACATGGAAGATTCACAATCATTTGTGCTTGCCAAGCAGAATCCACTGCAACCTGTACTGAGGCCACACCCTGATCACACCAGAGTGCAGCCAGTCAGCAACTCTGATTTTGATACTTAGCTTTTTCTATGCGGTAGAGCTCAGACTCTCCACCACCTTTTTAGCACAGTTTCAGGCTTTGACAATTTTAATGAAGGGGATGATTTTGTTCCCCAGTATGATGAGGAAAATTGGCATTAAGAGCCACAAGAAGACAGCGGCATGGATACTGCTCTAGACACTGGCCTCGTTTTTTCTCGGGGCACTGGCAATAGAGAAAACGCCTCATTTGCTGTGACGCGGTGAGCGGCAGAAGTACTAGGCCTACTACTACCTACAATGGAGGTGAACACTAATGTTTTTACAGAGGTTCTCCAAGCTGATCAAGCACCTACAGAACCTCGTACCATTTGCCGAATCCCTTGCAGATATCCTCTTGGGTAAAACCATATTCAGGACCACCAGTCAATAAGCTTGTCCTTCTGTGCAATCGACAGGCACCAGACAACCCTTACTTTCTTGCACACCACCAACACACACGAGAGCTCTGTTCTGCAAGCGTCCACCAGTAAAGTGAATCCTTATGCCTACCCCACCTGATCGATGGAGACATTTGACAAGCACATCTTTTCCTCCAGGAGTTTGGTAAATGACAGCTTCTCTTTACACTTCTACTTTAATGCCCTTGTAACACAGTAGCATAAGGTCCAGGTGACCCAGCAAAGTCATGTATTCCTCACAGGCATTCATAAACTCAGCACATGCACTAATCCCACATGTACCAAGGTACACCTCTACTCCTGTACTGTACCCTTCCCAGGTACATATACAACCACACAGTCACTACTCCTACGCTAAGCAGCACTCAACAGCTCCCTGATTTAGGTTCAGGTTGAGTTAAACACACAGCAGCGGACCTTTAAAAAGGTGAGTGATTCTGTAGGCGGCACTCAAGTGACACAGGGTTAAAGGTCTTGTTCACTACTACTGATTGCGCTACACAGTATGCTACCACCACCGCACTGGTGCTCCTTAGCCTTCCACCACTAGGAAGGTAGTGCTTTGGGTGCCCCTCCTGGTCCAAAAACACTGCAATCTGAGACCGGTTTATGTCATGGCACACATACATGATCTGTTTTTGCCTATGACAAAATAGTCTGCTTTGGAGATCCAGACAACAGTACAGTTGGGTACTCCGGGCAGGGGTACACGTCTTTACAGAGAACTTTTCTGTATGAACTACAATGAGAGTTAAAGTAAATGGGAAAGTAGGTTTGGCTTAGTAACTGAGAAGGTTGGTATTTTTGAGCATATTAATATCTAGATGTTGTCATGTTAAGAGGTGTATTCTGGAGTGGTGAGAGCACTGTTTTGCCTACCAGTATCAATTTTTACGTGTCAGAAGACCGCGTGGGGCCAGGTTTTGAAACTGCCTCCCATGCAAGTCCTTTGCTGTGTGGCCAGGCATTGTCAACTTACCAAGCCCCATGGTCTTGCAGTGCCCCATGGTCTGCCCTCTTTTTTTATTCTGTATTTCAACCCGAAATTGCCCCAGGGGTGCTTGAATGTCACCAGTAGTACTGCAGGAAAAATATAACTTTTTTTTAATTTGACCTTCTGAGTACCCACCTCACAAGGGTCCGGGTACACCTACATTGCCCCTTTTTTTAGCCGAGCCTAGAGCCAGCGTGCATGCGCTGCTCTGCGAGACTTATTGTAGAGGAGTAGGGAATAGAAGCTCTCCCACTCTTTGTCCCTATTTGTCATTGTCCCTCCTAAATGCTGGCTTCTGATTCATCAACAGGCTTGTTGGTCCCTCCTTAGTACTGCCTCCTTCGTTTGTCACCTCCTATGGCGACTTGCCCCTTTACTTTGGTTGTTAGACAGTATGTGTTTAGACTCTGAGCACTAATTTCTTTAATGAGGTTCCCCTACTGCAGGCACGACATGCTTTGGTGCCTTCTTTACTCCCCACTCCTCCCTCCTGTTATTGTGCCTTCTCGCTCCCCCACGCGCCCTCCGGTTGTCCATGCCTTCTCGCCCCCCTGCCTTCTGGTCGTCCGTGCCTTGTCACCCTCCTCTTGTCTGTGCCTTCTCAAATTGTTTGTGCTCTCTGCCCCTGCCCTCCCTCCCGTAGTCCATGATACCAAGGTACCCCTCGTGGTCAGATTTTTTTTCATGCGGTTCTCGGCATCTCAGTTCTTTTATTAGTACGTAATGTGTTTCTTCAACTTTTTAAAACATTTTTGCTGTTATTTTCAATTGTAGCTTTTAGCATTTTCTTTGACTTTTCGGATAGTTATCTTTTAAAGTTAAACATTCCAGATTCTCAAACATTACATTGTGTGAGGGTGGATTTTTCTGTGCTGGGTTTGGTCGCTCGGTGGATTAATCAATCCATTCTTGGGATCTTTTTAGTCACAGGTTCAATCCCTGCAGGCCCATTCCGGCTTTCATCCTTATTAGGTAGTTAACAAGAGTACCACTGAATTGTGTGGCAATAACAATTATTTATTTAACAGTCCCCAAAAGACGCCACAATGAGTTAACGAACTCTGCATTTTTATGTCAACGAGAGAGTAAATGGCAGCCACTTTTAGCTATGAATATTCCCACATATCGATGGCCAGGGCTCTAATCCAGGTGCAATGTTACAGCAGGTTAGAGCAGGGTGCAACCGAAGTTGTGACGTGACGCAATACGGATCTCCAGACCTAGTATATCAAAGATTTTTCCATTCAATGTCCATGATGGGAAAAGCTTTGCTACATAAAGCCTCAGTGCTGCACTGCAAAATGTATTTTAGTGTGCTTACTGGCAGACTCACACGCACAAAGCCATATGGCTTTCAATGCTTCGAGGGGCTATTAAGCTCTATATGATTGCTATTTCAGTATGGCCGCCAGCGAGTGCAGCGACATGAGTCTGTTAATTTTGAGGCGAGATGGCCCACACCACCTTTAATATGGGTCGGAAAGAGGCCCCATGGAGGCGTGCCTCGTATCTTTGCCAAACTTACATACTGACTGTTGTGTCGCCATGCCTGACCATGTCCAGGACTTCCAGGTCAGGCGTGGCAGGAACTGGCTTGGTTGGGGGGGGGGGGGGGGCAGCACAAGTGCGCACAGCAGTTAAGGAGTGTAGCGAGTGAAATAAAGGAGCATAAAATACAGCTCGTGTCGGCGCGTTATATCAAGCGCGCGATATTAAACCTGGCGACGAGGGTGGGATTGAGGACCCCCCCCAGCTGTACACAAGTGAGGTACAGCGTCTGAAGAGCGCCCAGCCACAGAAGGAGGTGCACTGTTAGCCAAGTGGATGAGCGCCGCCGATCAGCTCAGTTTTGCAGCCCTGCGAGGCAAGTTCCTGAGGCCTGAAATAAATGAAAGGTGCACAGCACTGGGGTAAGAACTCTAGTTCCCCACCTCTCAAACTGGCATACAGGCATCGCGTCCGGTGGCCATTTTGAAGTCAGGTGCGCTCCATAGGAAGACATTGGCACCAGTCCTGCGGCCAGTTTGAAATCAGGCAAAGGACAGGACAAGCACCCTGAGCCCGCCAAAAGATTTTGAGGCCTTGCAAACGCTGTAGGAAGCGTCAGGAGGGACAGTGAAGATATCATTACATCATGTCCCCTCGACACGATTCCACGAAAAATACAACACCAGGTCCAGCCTCAGCCGCGCCACACGGGCCCATATTAATGGGGGTATCGTTCTTGCGCCCCCCCCCCCCCCCCCCAACCTCTAATACGGACTTCAGGAAACCACATGGGCTCCAAGTGGAAGAGCTGGATAGAAGATTTTGAAGATTTTATGAAAGGCTCAAGAGTAGATGACCCTGGCCATCAACTGATAGCACTAAGAAACCTAGTGGGTAAAGACATTGGACACATAATCAAAGAACTGGCCCCGGCAAACACTGCGTCGTATGCAGACGTGAAGGATGCTCTGAACAGAAAATTTCTCCACAAACGTAACCTAGATTATGAACGCTACACCTTCAATCTTGTGGTTCAAGAACGCGATGAATCCATGGGCGATTTCATTTCGCGACTAAAGTGTCTGGCACGATACTGCGAGTTTGACCACTTTAACACTGAAGACACGCTTCGTTTACGCATCATCGAAGGATGCCAGTCCAAATCACTGCGACGTCGACTACTCAAAAAAACACTACTCGCTCGATGACATTGAAGAACTTGCACGCAGAAATGATCAAGCTGAAGAACACGCAAAGAAAATGGAAGCTGGAAAAACGTGAACAAGCCCTCGGAGTTCAATCCCAGACAGAAATAAGACGCCGGCCAAATCATCGAAGGTCTGACAAACCCACGAACCAGTAAAACCCAGAAACAACTGCTGCACTTCTACCGCTGCGGCCTGGAATATCCTCATACTGGCACCTGCCTGGGTCAACAATGCCACCAATACGGGAGAGACCATCACTTCGAAGCTATGTGCCAAACCCGGCGTAAAGAAATCAGGCGAGTCAGACGAAGCGCCACCACGCGATGGCGGTGCATGGAAGAAGAGACCGTTCAAACAGCTCGTCCAGGTCCAGCACCCAGTCCCAGGCCTCGTATCTATCTCACCGGTCGACATAAAGAGAATTGTCCGCACTCACTCCCATATCACAAGACAGTGATGAATATGTATGCATGGTGGCCGACCCAGACCGGTTGAAGAAACGTCTCCGACTAGATATTCGAATGGGAAACTAGACTGCCAAGTTTGTTCTGGACACGGGGCAGCGTCACTGAATTATATCTGCACAACGGAATATAAAAAGATGTGCCCGAAACCGAAGCTAGAACCAGCCGCAGTGCGTGTCTACACATGAATTTCCAAGGAGCCACTACCATGTCTAGGACATTTTCCCACAACGCTAACCTACAAGAACAGGTCAATTTAGGCCCAAATCCATGTCATAGAAGGCCCTAAAGCTGCTGACTGTCTACTCAGCCTACCTACAGCGGAACGGTTGAAGCTGGTAGAGATCCTATTCAAACTGGATGACTCGCCTGACATGATCCACAAATTCCCGAAGCTGTTCTCAGGCCTAGGAAAATTAGCCAATGTCAAAGTTAAATTACACATCAATGAGCAAGTAACGCCAGTGGCCCAACACCACAGGAAAGTACCATTCCACCTCCAACAAGCGGTCGATGACGAGCTTCAAGACCTGCTGAGAGATGACATCATAGAACGGTCATCCGGACCCACTCCCTGGGTGTCACCTGTGGTAGTTGTGCCTACACGAGTTCATGAAAACAAATTGCGCCTGTGCGTGGACATGCGTGCCCCGAATACGGCCATAGAACGGGAAAGACATCCCGGACCTCATAATAGCGACATGATTACTCGCCTGAATGGAGCGACGGTATTTTCAAAATTAGACCTCAACAAAGGATACCACCAGCTCGAACTCCATGAGAAGTTGAGATATATCACTACGTTCACCACCCCTCAAGGACTCTTCAGATATAAATGCCTCAACTTTGGCATCTCGTCAGCGGCGGAAATCTTTCAAGCAGCCGTTCGGCGAGTGATCCACCACATTCCTAACTTATTCAACTACAGTGACGACATACTCGTATTTGCTACGACACGCGAAGACCATGACAAAGCCCTAGACCGCGTGTGCCATGCCCTTGTTAATGCCAACCTCACACTCAACAGACAAGTGTGAATTTCACAAGTCAACCCTCAAGTTCTACGGCCACATCTTCTCTAAAGATGGCATGAAACCAGACCCCGACAAAGTCTCAGCGCTTGCTGACACCCCGCAACCTCGCGATGTCAGTGACGTTTGGTCATTTCTGGGCATGGCCTGCTATTGTGCCAGATACATTAAAGACTATGCAACCATCAGCTATCCACTGCGAGAGCTAACGAGACAAGACAAACCATTTCAGTGATCCAAGGCATGCGAACATGCTTTATTTATTTTTTCAATTTGTAATGCGTAACAGCTACCTAAAAAGGGTTTCCCGGCGCAAAAGTAGATCAGAGACTTAGGTGAAATAGGCTTGCAGATTATTTGTTAAAAAGCCACGTCTTTAAAGATTTGCGAAATTGGAAATAATCGGTTTCGTTTCGAAGAGCTGTGGGCAGAGCATTCTATAGTGAGGGGCCTAGATATGGGAATGACCTTCCATCCGTCCGGGATAGTTTAATTTTGGGAGTAATGAATTTCCACTGGGTGGAAGAACTGAGGTTGCGAGAGGGGATGTAAGGGCAAACCAGAGATTGAAGGTATTGCGGGGCAGTTCCTGTTTTGCATATAGCTCAGGGCTTTGAACTTGATTTGGTTCTCCACCATGAGCCAGTGCAGGTTTCATAGATGATCGGAGATGGAGGCAGCTCTCTGGACCCGGCACAGAAGCCTAGCAGCAGAGTTTTGCACCATCTGTAGCCTGCAAGTCACTTCCTTGTTTGAGCCCAAGTAGAGAACATTCCCGTAGTCCAATCTTAAACGTAATCAAGGCATTGACCACAGTTTTCTGGGTGGACTCTGGTAGCATACAATTGATCTTTTTTTAACCACTTGAAAATGGTAAAACATGTGGCTGCTACTTTGACTGCTTGGGAGTGCATATTGAGCGAGTCATCAATAGTGACGCCCAGATTGCGAGCTTGGCGGGAGGGTGTGGGAAGAGTACCCATCTCACAAGGCCAGTGTTGAGGGCCCTAGAGTTCCTTGTTTTCCCCGAATATAAGGACCTTGGTTTTTTCCCCGTTGAGTTTGAGGTAATTTGATTGCATCCATTATTCTATTTTGCTCAGACCCAACTGAAGGGGAGAGGGACCGACTGTGCTCTTCATGGAGAGAGAAAATGATTTGCGAGTAGTCAGCGTAGGAAAATAGGGACAGCCCTGATTCTTCTGCCACATCGGCTAAGGGTCTGATGTATAAATTAAAAAGAGGACTGAGGATGGAACCTTGTGGTACCCCACGGGTAAAAGAGTGGATGTCGAAACTGGATGTGGGGGGAAAAAACTTGGAAGGTGCAATTAGTAAGAAATGAGGTGAGCCATTGCAGAGCTGAGCAGCGGATGCCCAACGATCTTAGAGTTTTAATTAACACGGTGTGAGACACCGTGTCAAATGCTGTGCTCAGATCCAACAAAATGAGCGCCACGGTGTCTCCTGCGTCCAGATGACAGCGCAGTCTTTCAGTTACCCCTAATAGGGTGGTTTCGGTGGAGAAGCCAGCTCTGAAACATGACTGGGAGGGTTGAAGAAATCTGAGTTTCCACAAACTGGGATAGCTGTGAGTTGACCTGTTTCTCCAAAATTTTCGAGAAGGCCGGTAGTAAAGAGAGGTCGGTAGTTCGAGGGTAAATCGGGGTCAGCGTTAGCCTTTTTGAGGAGAGGGAGTATCATGGCATGTTTCCAGTCAGGCGGAATGGTAGCTTCCTGCAAGGAGACATTTAAGAGATCCATGATCACGAGCAGCGATGGCGGGTCCAGCTTTCGAAGCACAGAAATGGGCAGACGATCCCTAGGTGATCCAGATTTGATACTGTTTAAGAGTTTTACTAGAGTGGATGCGTTTAACAGGGGCCATGTGTCCAAGTAGTTGTCGGGTGTGTTGGGCGTCTCATCTTGGTGAGGAATCAAGTAGTCTGCTGAGGGTGATGTGGGTGTTGTAGGAGGGGGGGGGGGGAGAGGTTGTCGTCCTGCACTTGCACTATGTCCTGGTATAGTTTCTCAACTTTCTGGACAAAGAAGGAAGCCAAAGCCTCACATTGCTGTTTGAGTGCTGGGGGCCTAGACTGGGTTTTGGAGCCAGCGAGCTCCTTTACCATGTTAAAGTGTTTTGGAGCGGTTCAACAAGATCAAGGGTGCTGTGAGTTCTGCCGCCCACTTGGCCTAGTTCAATCCCAAACCGAAAACGGAAGTCACTGTTGACGCCAGCCCCGTGGGCCTTGGTGCCATTCTTGCCCAGTATGATGACGAAAGAGACCAGCGTCACATCATAGCCTATGCCAGCTGCAGCCTCACCGACACGGAGAAGGTGTACTCGCAACCGGAGAAGGAAAGTCTGGCCGTCATGTGGGCATGCGAGCATTTCCACTTATTTGTCTACGGGAAGCACATCACACTTATTACTGACCATCAGGCCTTAATTACCATCTTTGGCAACCCACGAGCAAAGATGCTTCCAAGGATTCAGAGGTGGGGGATCCGCTGGCAGGACTACACCATTATTCACAAACCGGGTAAGGCAGAAAACCCAGCAGACTACATCCTCAAATACTTACACAAACCCGCACCTTGCTAGCCGAAGAATACCTTAACTTCGTGATTGATCAAGCGCGCCCACCTGCCATCCCACTAGACACCATTATAGAAGCCTCCCGGACAGTGTATGGCAACAAGTAGCTGTTAACTTCTTCGGCCCACTAAAATCTGGGAAATATGCCATCGTCATCAGGGACTAATATTCTCGTTTTCCCATTGCACACCAATTATCATCCACAAGAGCATCTGCCATCATAACCATCCTTGACGAAGTGTTGGCAGCATGGGGGTTTCCAACGATAGTAAAGACGGACAATGGACCACCTTTCAATGGACATGAGTTCACAGAATTCGCAGACCATCTGAACTTTAAACACCGGAAAATCACCCCCCTATGTCCCCAAGCCAATGGGATGGTTGAGCGCTTCATGGCCACCCTGAAGAAAACAATACAACAAGCTGAACTGTCCCAGCATAACATCCAACCAGCGCTCAAAGAAGTACTGAGAGCATACAGAACCACACAGCGCCACCAACAGGTGCCCGCTACCCTGATGCTCGGGAGAACCCCGCACACCAGGATCCCGACGTCAGATGCAGTCATACATTCCAGACTCCCGACCTCAGATCATGAGACACTGATGAACATTGATGGAGACAAGAAAGCAAAGATGAAAGAATTCGCTGACAATCGGCGCCATCCAAAGACGTCCAGCATCCAAGGAGATTGGGTATTAGTGAAGCAGGAACAGAGAACCAAAGCAGACAGCTGATATCATGCCCACCCGCTACAAGTAGTGAAGAGGAAAGGAACCATGATCACAGCAGCCTCCACAACAAAGGGGACCACGCGAAATGAATCACACTTCAAGAACTGCAATCCAGCAGCCTATAGTCGAGAAGATGAAACGGACAGAGAAACAGACACCTCAGACCCAGGAGCAGACAGCCTCGAAAAACGCCTTCGTGTCATTAACACGGATGAACTGGAGAACAACACCCTCCTCGCCGGCCACAGAGGACTACTCGAAGTCTGGTCCAACTCATTGAAGAACTTTAAAGAATATGATCTAGCGTAAATGACAATTTAAAAAAAAAAGGGGGGGAGGTGGGGGGGATGTTGTGTCTCCATGCCTGACTATGTCCAGGACTTCTGGATCAGGCATGGCAGTTAAGGAGTGTACCGAGTGACATAAAGGAGCATAAATTACAGCTCGTGTCGGTGCGTTATTTCAAGCGCGCAATATAAAACTGACCAGTTTCAAATGGTTTCTACTGCAGAAATTTGCAGCGTCTTGTCTTTTTATTTATTTATTTATTTATTTATATATATATATACACACACATTGGCCTTAATATAGCCTGCCGTCACTAGGCAAGGTCTTGGCCCGTATGTTACACTCCATCTCCAAGGCAACACAGAAGTCGATAAGATTGGGCTTCAACCAGTCGGCCTTCAGACCACCAGGGGACAAAGACCTGGGCTCCGTGTCCACTCAGAGTTGTTCACACAAGCAAGTATGAGAAGGGGTACTTTAAGGCATGGTCTGTTACTAGACTGGTTTGGTATTACACGAAGTGGTAGAGCCACCGTAGCGCTATGCTCCCATCTTTGGCAGTGGTTGTGATTTTACACTGAGCCTTTAATGGAACGTGCTGTTTTTGGTCAGAGAGGTAACGGACCGATTTTGTTGAAGTCTGCAAAAGAACTACCCACACATACTTCCAAAACAACACAGCCACAACAAAAAGCATATTGCAACTCATTGTCCTTCGGAAATGCTGGTTTCTGATTTAATCTTTTTTTTTTTTTTTGGTTCCTCCTTAGTACCGCCTTGTCTTCATTTGTAACCTCCCATGAGGACTGGCCCTTTTACACTGTGTTTCTGTTACACGGTGAGTCTTTTTTTTTGTTTTTTTTTTTGTTAGCACGATTTTCTTTAAATAGTTTCTCCTACTGCAGGCACAACATGCTTCCCTGCAACATTCAGCAAGCCATGCACGCGTTCCCTTTTAAGCAGCCCAGGAAAATGGCGGCCGCTTCTTTGAATAGGTCTTGCATTTACAAGAGTTTGAGCTATTGGCATTGTACTTGACAACGCCTTTTATTTATGTGTTAATTATCAAAACATATAAATAAAAGGCATTGTCATTTACAATGCCAAATGCTTAAACTCTGGCAAATAAGAGACCTATTTCATTGCAAATGCTTGTTTTATTTTATTTTTGATAATACTGATGTAAAGTACCTGGATCATAAAATAGCAATCGCAACTTTCTATGTTGCGTTCTACCAACCGGACCGCGACGGTTGAGCTCGCAGTACCATAGAACTCTGCAGGGGTACTGTATCGCTATATATAAGCAAATACTGGTAACCTTAATTTTTCAGCTATTGAATAGATTTCGTTTTCCTACATCACTTTGTAACCTGGTGACCTCAGTATATGTTGGTTTGTGTAGATCAGCAGTTATCTTAGAAAAAAGCAAAGTAATATCCTGCTCCTTATCTCCCAGATTGTTTTATCTTCACTGATAAGGGTTTTGTAGCTATTGGCAAATGTTGTGCATCAAAACATGCAAGGGTGTATATTGACTCTCCATTGTTGTCAGAGGATACGACAAAAACAGCTGAGCAGAATGCCACCAAATTTCACCTCTCATAAGGCCACTCAGTCACTTTTTACCGTTTTTTTAAAATCCCTTTGTCTTCAATAAAAACAATTATAGGTATCTATTCCTTCATAAAAAGGAACAGTCATATTTTTATGAGCTCTATTATGTGAGGGTGTTGTATGAAGCTCTTAGACTACAGCTTGGATAATAAAATTGGGGGGGACATTGTGATGGGGGAGTGGAATTGCAGAAGCCCATCCGCTGCCCAGGAAAATTCCATCCCCCCCATATCCCGAAAATGAGGCAGATATTTCATTCATTCAAATCAAACCTGGTGTGAGATATATTAATGTAACTCAACCTTATAAAACCTAACCCTCATTCAGTACAAGTATGTGCTGGCAGATTGAGACACGCCCGGACCTCAGAAACTAGTATTGCGTTTGTATGTATATATAATATATGTATATAAATAGCTTGTAACATTGGCCCTGGATGATGAACTGCAGGAAAAATTCTCAAGAGCAAAAAGTCCACTTAAGTTAGATCTTTGAAATCTATCTGCAGGTTGGTCTATTAACATGCCCAAGGAACATAGCAAGGCAGTCCTGGAACTGGGACAGCATGGTGCCAAAGGCTGTCCTTTAGGACCCATTGGGCCCCATCCAGAGGCTGTTGCTAATGGGTCATGTTGGATGGGGGAATGGCAAAAGGCCATGCCCTCTACCCAGTAAGTTTCTAAAAAAAAAAAAAGGGAAAATTCTTGAGAGCCAGTTTCAAATTTGCCACATTAGTTTCTCTGAAATCTTAATAACCGATTCAGATTTTCGGGATTTGGAGCCACATCCACTGATTTCAAATTCAGATTACTGAGTAGTCAACAATGACTAGAATGTGGCTCCTGTAGTGTCCTACCCGCGCCGGTAGCATTCAAATGATCATGCCACACACTGAGCTCTGTAATGCGCATCTTTAGTCTTCAGCGTGCTGCCGTTACACGCAATGCATCATAAATGTTATTAGACACACCCAACCGAATAAGTAATTCTCCTACGGAGTCAATTAGGGATCCAAAGGGTTTGGTTACTCATATTCACAAGACACTACAGCTAGCCTTATGTTAAATAAAATGTACAGATGTTACATATATACATTATAGTTCCTCAATCAATCGTCAAGGTGCACGAACCAATCTTCCTATCTTGTCATGTGAGGTTGAGGTGTAGTCGAGAGCCCAACCTTCGGTACAGATGATGCAGAGGCAGGTGTATGAGTTGGGCTTGCCGGACTCTCGGATGGACATGTCTCACATCTGAACATCGAGGCAGGTGCTTGAAATGGGACTAGTCTCTTGTGATGGAATTTCTGGGTCAGGGAGCGATTGCCATATGTACTTTGCTCATCACAACAGTCAGCTGGCCAGCATCAAACAGAATGTCAGACTTGTGTTTCTGATTTTGTTTGACCAGGACCTGGTCTCCTTTCTTGAAAACCACATCCTGAGCACATCAGCATTTGTCAGCGTAGATCTTCATCTGGACTTGTGAAAGGAATCCGTTGTACAGATCTCATCAGCATCATTCGACCGATTAGGGGTCCATTGTGGCAATTTTGTTCCCATGGCGCTCTCAAACTTCGAGGTGGCGGGGCTTTAACCTGTCGTGGAATTGGGGAGTTGACCTGTAAGCATGAAGGGCTGAACCTTAAGCTGACTTTTCTTATGTTTAACATTCATATTAGTGAGAAAGTCCTTAACCGCCCGGCTGTTGAAAGGTGGGCCATTGTCAGCCTTAAGAACGAAGGGAACACCCTGTGTTGCAAAAATGTCATTTAATGTCCCCATGACTTTATCATGTGTGGCTGAAGATAGGTCTTCCACAAGGGGGAAATCGGTAGTGCTCATCAAAGACTACAATGAGATGATGGCCATTGTTGAGGGGATCCAAAGAAATCAACTGCAATCCTCTTCCATGCTCGCTTCAGAAGATCAGACATAATTAGTGGATGCTGTGTTTTGGGAGATAAATGCAAAAACAACAATTGATGGACAGAATGCAGAACAATGTCATACATTCACCCCAGTACAGAGATCTGGGCCTAAATCCATCGTTTTTTTGCTCACCATGCCGTTCCAGTTTGAACCCAGCCATATGCAAATCAGTCTTGACCCTGTGCCTCATGGGAACAGTCCAGCCCGAACTGCCAAGCCAGGTCCTCCCTGGACTAGAAACAAGCATCCTAGGACCGGTTTCTGGCATTTTAGCCGTCTTCAGCCAGGCTTGCTTGATTTCCAGTGGCATGGAGAGCAAGGGACCCACGTCTGGGCATACTCTTCCCACTCGGGGTGACAAATGCAAAAACAACAATTGATGGACAGAATGCAGAACATGTCATACATTCACCCCAGTACAGAGATCTGGGCCTAAATCCATCGTTTTTTTGCTCACCATGCCGTTCCAGTTTGAACCCAGCCATATGCAAATCAGTCTTGACCCTGTGCCTCATGGGAACAGTCCAGCCCGAACTGCCAAGCCAGGTCCTCCCTGGACTAGAAACAAGCATCCTAGGACCGGTTTCTGGCATTTCAGCCAGGCTTGCTTGATTTCCAGTGGCATGGAGAGCAAGGGACCCACGTCTGGGCATACCCTTCCCACTCGGGGTGACAAATGCAAAAACAACAATTGATGGACAGAATGCAGAACAATGTCATACATTCACCCCAGTACAGAGATCACCCCCTTTTGTACCGCTTTGTTCGCCATAAGTTGGCAGGATATGCTCAGACGTGAGTCCCTTGCTCACTTTGCCACTGGATTCAAGCAAGCCTGGCTGAAGACGGCTGAAATGCCAGAAACCGGTCCTAGGAAGCTTGTTTCCGGTCCAGGGAAGACATGGCTTGGCAGTTCGGGCTGGACTGTTCCCATGAGGCACAGGGTCAGACTGATTTGCATATGGCCATGTCTGAACTGGGGTGGCAGAGTGGGCTAAAGAACGGTGATGGATTAAACCCAGATCTGTTGACTGGGTGTGAGTGTTTGAGTGGTTCTGATGCTCCGTCCATCACCACCCCCTTTTGTACCGCTTTGTTCGCCATAAGTTGGCAGGGTATGCTCAGACGTGAGTCCCTTGCTCACTTTGCCACTGGATTCAAGCAAGCCTGGCTGAAGACGGCTGAAATGCCAGAAACCGGTCCTAGGAAGCTTGTTTCCGGTCCAGGGAAGACATGGCTTGGCAGTTCGGGCTGGACTGTTCCCATGAGGCACAGGGTCAGACTGATTTGCATATGGCCATGTCTGAACTGGGGTGGCAGAGTGGGCTAAAGAACGGTGATGGATTAAACCCAGATCTGTTGACTGGGTGTGAGTGTTTGATTGGTTCTGATGCTCCGTCCATCACCACCCCCTTTTGTACCGCTTTGTTCGCCATAAGTTGGCAGGGTATGCTCAGACGTGAGTCCCTTGCTCACTTTGCCACTGGATTCAAGCAAGCCTGGCTGAAGACGGCTGAAATGCCAGAAACCGGTCCTAGGAAGCTTGTTTCCAGTCCAGGGAAGACATGGCTTGGCAGTTTGGGCTGGACTGTGACCATGAGGCACAGGGTCAGACTGATTTGTATATGGCCATGTCTGAACTGGGGTGGCAGAGTGGGCTGCAGAACGGTGATGGATTAAACCCAGATCTGTTGACTGGGTGTGAGTGTTTGATTGGTTCTGATGCTCCGTCCATCACCACCCCCTTTTGTACCGCTGTGTTTTGGGAGCTAAGCAGTTAAAAATGACAGGACTTTCATTCTCTTTCAACTCTTTAATCAAGGCGAGGAATCCACACTCTGTCTCATGCCACAAGGACCCTTATGTGCTAGTTGAATGACTTGTTGTCTCAGACTATCGAATGAAAATTCTTGAACCTCGTAATATAATGCCTTCTTGAGTAACAGAGTGCCTCTCTCACATTTTTGAACTTTTGATATTCAAAGTAATCTGTAAGAGTATGTTTATGATTTTCTGTGCAATAATGTCCTTGAAGGCAAGCATATCTCGGTCGGTGTTTGTAGTAGCAAGACATTTTTCGACAGATATAGCTGCAGGTGTGCTTGACTATGAAGTAAATATATGCCTCAGCCACTTTAGATGTACTGTTAGACTGCAATGGTACCCGTTAAGAATAGTCAGTGGGGTTTTGATCTTTCCCTGGCCTATACACAATAGTATAATCATACTCTTGTAGTCGCAATTCCCCACCTATTGATGCAAGGGGGCATCTTGGCTTTTGGATTTTCGAAACTGGTGAGGAACACCTGGTGATCCGTGACAAGGTGAAGCGCTTTCCATATAGAAACACATGGAATTGTTCACAAACCCACTCTACAGCTAGGCATTCTTTTTCAGGTTTGGAATAAGCACGTTTGGTCTGCAAAAGACTCCTGCTTGCATAAGCCACAATATGTGTCTGAGCATTGTTGTGTCCATTGTGCTGGGCAAGGATTGCACCTAGCCCCAACAGGCTTCCTTCTACCACAATCTCAGTATGTAGTTTTGGATCAAAATAGGCCATTTCAGTTGCGTTCTCAATTGCATGTTTGATTTTCTTAAAGCTCAGATCACATTCATGTGACCACTTCAACTTTCACTTTTGTTATATCTCTCAAAGGGGCACTGACTGTGGCAAAGTCCCAAAAGTACTGGGAACAGTAACTGGACATGTTAAGTAAAGATCGCAGCATGGTCACATCCTGTGGGGGACAAGTGGATGATGAGGCTTGCACTTTAGCCGGATCTGGTGTCATCCCCTTTTCACAGAAAATATGCCAGAAAAATTTGAGTTTTGTGAAACCCACACTTTTCTGCTTTCAAAGTGAGACCTGTGTCAGCAAGCAAATGGCATACTTGTGTAAGGGCTTTGTCATGTTCCTTTCGAGTGGCCTCAAATACCAATATATTGTCACTAATTAAAAGGATGTGTGACAGGCTATATTATACTGCAAATGACATCCTGAAAAGGTTCTGTAGCTGACGACACCCCCAAAACATAGTCTTTTATATCTGAACAAACCAACAAAGGTCAAAAAGGTAGTAATGCACCTGCAGTTTTCTTCTAGTTCGAGTTGATGATACCCCTTTTTCAGATCAAGGCGGGGAAAGACTTTAGTGCCATTCAGCTGCGTAATCATGTCTGCACTGTGGGTACCTGGATGTCGTTCTTTCTTGATTGCCTTGTTAGTTTGGCGCATATCAACACAAATGCGCACATTTCCACTGTCTTTTTTTGACACTATCACCATAGGCGAAACCCACGACGGGCTAGTAGAGCGTTCAATGAGATCATGCTTCAGCAGCGTTTTGAGTTTTCTGAACAGTTTTTACAGTAGATGCAAAGCAATTTGACGATGTCGTTAAGCAACAGGATGAATATTCTCATTATTGTGAAGTTGCACTTTCATTGTCTTAAGCTTTCCTAGTTCATGAAACAACGGAAATGGACTATTTCAGCATGTGCCTTCAGGTTATAATTGATAGAGATCAGTCCCATGTCAGCAGTAGTACTGAAACATGCAATTGATGAAGTACCTTGAAGAACATGAATTAGCACTTGTAACTTCTTGTGACTCATGGTTGACTCATGGTGACTTGTAACTTCTTGTGACTCATGGTTGCTACAAATGATCCTTGACTTTGCCATGGCTTGGAGGCAGCCCATGTGTATACCTTGGTCTTCAACTATGCGAGACCGGGCACTGGAAACAGTTTATTGTATTACTCTGCCGGCATGATGTTTACCGATGCACCACTGTCGATGATGAAAGGTATGGCGCAACCATTCACCCTTTGTGTAAACGTAGGGCACTGTCCAAATAAATTTGGTCGTTTCAAGTGGTGATCTCTTGGGCTCTTTTCAGCATGCAGCCAAACCCACATGTGCACGTTCTTTAACATTTATGTGACCCCTCTGGTCGAGTTGGTGAGACCATTTGGGTTCCAGGTGCTTTCCTATGTGGATGACACGCAAATCATTGTTTCCATCTCAAATGATTTACAATTGGTCACAGAGAAATTCAACCAGTACATGGCAAGCATGAACTGTTAAAGGGCCACTCCTTAAAAATGCTGACAAGACAGAGTTGCTGGTGTTTGGCTCGCAGAATTCCATCTGGTCAAATGCCTGGTGGCCAACAGACTGGTCCCCTTCCTGTCCCGGTTAGGACAGCAAAACAATTGGGGGTCACTTTCGACAAGGGTCTGACCTTTGCCGCTCAGGTCATCTGGACTGTCTGCACTTGTTTCTATATCTTAAAAACCCTTAGAAAGGTGCTACCGTATATTCCATCTGAACTGCATCGGTCCAACCTCATTGCACTAATCACCTCACGGCTTGACTACTGCAATGCTCTGTACCTCAACATGACTTCCCTGGAGAAGCTTCAGGTTGTTCAGGACGCCGCTGCCAGGCTGATCCTTAACATTCTGTAGCACCAATCAGCCAGGGAGGAGATTTGTGCCTTGTACTGGCTCCCCTTTAGGAAGTGCATTTCCTTCAAGGTCCTGAGCACAGTGTAGAAGGCCTTGCACAGTAAAGGCTTGCCGCAGCTGAAAGCCATGTACCAATGTTATACCCCCGAGAGGACCTTAAGATCCTCAATTCAGAAAAATCGATCTCCCCAAGATACTACAGGGCCAGATGGGACGGTTGCTCCTTTTCGGTAGCGGCCATGTAATTCTGGAACTCCCTGCCTTCCTCCATTCCAAACGCAGAATCTCTTACGGTTTTTATAAAGCTGCTGAAAACATGGCTAGTTTCATCCTAGTTGGCTGTTCCGTGCTTCTCTCCACTCCTCTATCTGCCCAGCATCGTGACACCCTCAGGTATAAGTGCGCTTTATACATTTTATACTATCCTATCTTTAGTGGTTGATATCGTTGCAACAGCAGAGAAAGTGTTGGATAGCGGAGGGGTAAAAATTACTATTCCCACTCCAGTGAGTGCAACCGCAGGGAAAGTGTTGGATAGCGGGGGGGTAGTAAAAATTACTATTCCTTCGCCAGTGAGGGCAACAGCAGAGAAAGTGTTGGATAGTGGAGGGGTAAAAATTACTATTACCACTCCAGTGAGTGCAACAGCAGGGAAAGTGTTGGATAGCGGAGGGGTAAAAATTACTATTCCCACTCCAGTGAGTGCAACCGCGGGGAAAGTGTCGGATGGGGGGGGGGGGGGGCGGGGGTGGTAAAAATTACTATTCCTTCTCCAGTGAGGGTAACAGCAGGGAAAGTGTTGGATAGCAAAGGGGTAAAAATTGCTATTCCCACTCCAGTGTATGCAACAGCAGGGAGAGTGTTGGATAGCGGAGGGGAAAAAAATTACTAGTCCCACTCCAGTAAGTGCAACAGTAGGGAAAGTGTTGGATACCACACAAATAAAAATCAACATTTTTATTTCCATAATTAATATTGAATTTGAATATATTATTCAAAAGAATAAACATTCATTAATTACACATTCTTTAACACTATAATATCCACAACACACACCTAAAATTAATTACACAATTACAATTACTAATTAATCAATTTAACTTAAATAATTAATAATCCATCAACAAAAAATAAATTAGTTCCCACCATATATACCTATAAACTCCACAACACAAGCCTAAAATTAAACAATTACCTTAATAATTAACTTAAATTAATTAACTATCAAACAATTTAGACATTTGTTTTACACCTTTAACTCTATAACATCACAATTATACAAATATGAATAAATATAAATTATTCAATAAATTTCATGTAATTAAACAACTTCCCACTCTATTCCCATATGAACCCACAACCCGCTACGGAACTAAAAACGCAAAATTCAACTAAAAAAAAATTAACTACTAAAATTTTAAAACATATAATCAAATTATAAACAATTCTCATACAAAAAACAAACCTCACACACATAAAATATATACTATAATATATAACATGAATAAAAAATCAATATTTTTAACATCTATATGTTTGCAAACGATATTAAACACTTCGATATTTTTTCATTCGATATCACTTACCTACAAATCGATATTCTTGACCACGATATTTTTTCTGTCTATTTCTGACCCATGATATTTTTACCTTGATATTTGTGCAAATCGATATTTGTACATTGATATTTTGGCTCTGCACCCAGTCAATGTATGTCGAACTTCTACTCTTTTTAAAGCAGTTGTTCCTTTGTATGTTTTTCCTGGTTGGACCATGAGTGAGAGTCTGGGGTTGCCTCACATCGCCTCTCTCGGGATGCTCTTCAGAGATTACAAAGCATGGTCCGGCACTGCCTACCCTGCCAAAATGCAGTGTAGGAAAACCTAAGGAGTGTTTGATTCCCCATTTAGTGTCATGTTTGTTCTCTTGCTACCTAGTTCTACCTGGATCACTGGGGGTGTTTGAGGAGTAATTGTCTTACTCCATAAAGTATGGAGCGAGTTTACGCTCCATAGCCAGTCGCACAGCAACATCCACAGTTATTCACTAGAATTTAACAAGCCATATTAATCACTCTTCATTCTTTGTTTGTCAAGTTATTCTTTTCCTTATTTTCCACATCGAAGGCATCATGTGCTTTTAGATATGCCTATCCAGGCCTTATACTATAGTCCGCAGAAATACATCATACATCCTTGGTAGCCAGATCCACATAACCCAATGCATTTCGGACTTGTCTGTCCTTCGTCAGGGGTAACTACAAAATTAAAAACACAACATTTGTTATTTGCTTAAGTTGTCCATGTCGAGCATAATATATATCTCACATGAATATTTACAAAAGTTCTGCTCCATGCATTTAAAGAAATCGCCCATTAATTGTGGGACAAGGCACGGACCAGGTCAGCACGCAAAACTTTAAAAAACTTCAAATCATTGAAATACAGAAAGAAGGTGTGCACTCTATCACGCATTTGAGTAATTGTCTTACAACAGACTCCCTGATTGTCGAAAGGATGTGATGATTGCAGTAACCCGTAAGCCTGGTAAGATTTCATGTCATATCAACTTTTATCAATGTTCAACATATGGGCCGTGTACATAAAAAGGGAGGAAGCCTTGCTGTTATCCAGGTTGTGCACAATAGGCAAGTAAGTAACCCTCCACTCTACTGAGCTTGATATGTCATTTTCCACTCTGAAACTCAGACCACCACCTTTCATCTCATCGACAGACTTCTTGCGCAGAACAGGACTTTATTGAATTTTCTAAACTCCTCACCACCTCATTTATTCAACATGCCCACACTATCCTCTTGAGTGACTTCAACTTCCCAGACACTGTAAGCTCAAACAAAGCAAGAAACACCCTTTCAACCATATCAATAGACTTGCAGCATGTCATACAACCAATTCACTCAAAAGATCACAGCCTAATTCTTGTCTTCTCTACATCACTAACAATCCAATGGAAACCACCCTTACCAATGGACTAGACTAGGCCCTTTGCCACCCTATCTCCCTGCTCAGTGTGCTACCGAGAAACCAAGGCCAACACAAAAGAGAAGACCAACACTTCATATCGTTCAGAGACTTCTCAATGGACAATCTAATCCTTGAACTTATTTGTCACTCCATCAACCCCACGTTCAACACCAAACACCCTTCCAAATAACTTCAACAATTTTTTTTTTAAACATCCACACCCCAATTACAACACGCAAGAGCTAACCTAATCCTTTGGCTCCCTTGTATTCTAATGACTCTGGTGACAAAAACCCGGTTGTCTGAAGACGGGAAGGAAAATGAAAAAAAGACAGACTTTGTCGTGACACGTGCAGGACATAAATGTAGAGTCTAATGTAAGTAAAGTTCTGGTTTGGGGTTGTAATTAGCTGCCCTTCTGGGCCAGTCTTCTTTTATCAATGATTGGCAGAATTGAATTAATTAAAATGACCATCCTTCCAAGATGCCTTTATTTGTTTCACAGGACTTTCTACCGGTTGCCGGGACAAGTTTTAGGGAACTGGGTACATTACTGGCATTATTTGGGTAGCCTTTGGAACCTGGCTTCTGCGGTCAACTCTCAAAATCCCAGTTCAAGGAATTGGTCTATGCACATGATTAAACTGGCTCACTTTCAGATCCCTGTCCCATTCAATTGTGCAAGTGCATCCTATTCTCAATGATTGTTCCCACCTCTACAAGGGCTCTCTGCAGCAACTTTATTACTTTACAAAGATAGACCTGCAGAGCGAAAGACCAAGAGAGAAATTTGTAAGATCAATAAGAGAGACTAAGTGCCTCATTATGATGTTGGTGGGTCCACCACCGACAGGCCATTGGTGGCGGTCCCACCGACAGAGAGTCCTTCGGTTTGACTGCCACATTACAGTGCTGGCGGATGGACTCTTGTCTGTCAGGGGACGGAACACCACCTCTGCCAGGATCAGTGATCCTGACAGGGCGGCGGTTGGAATCGTGATCCTGAATAGAGTCGGTGCTGGGGCAGGCACCGCTATCGGGATTACGATGTTCCTTTCTGACCGCCTCTACATGGCAGTCCGAACGCTATGAAAAGGCTGTTGGAAATGAGGTTTGTGAGCACCAATGGTGCTCATTTACACTGTGGCTTGTGCTGCGGCCATTTTTCTGGGATGTAGCAGAAGCCACCATGAAAGTGAGCACTTTGTGACTGCCAGTTCAGTGTTCGCATCGTAATTAAGCAGTCGGGCTGCCGCCTGCTTGTCAGGTGGTCTCCTGACTGCCTTGATAGCGGGCAGCGTTCCTTCCACCCAGGATCATAATAAGGGCCTATGTGAGAGAAATCCAGTAGTAATGCTTTAAAGTAAAAAATGTGTTCCTAAGTTGTCATGCTACGTATTGGAATACCTTGATCATCAAAAGGTTTCCTCAAAGCAGTAATGGTGGAGGAAGCATGACGCCTATAGAGAACCAGGGAAAAGAGAGATGAAAAACAACAAGGAAAGAGCTCAGATACAAGAAATGAGGAAGAATAATTTTCAATATAGTGCCTTCACAAAGATACAGAGACCTGCACTTGATGCAAAGCAATGCAAAAGACAGAATAAATTGTGTTGCGGTATGGTGCAATTGCAAACTATAGTTAATGTAGACCTCAGTTCTTAGTGGACAAAGCAATAGGGCCTAAGAGTATTTGGCCTGAAGCATCTAAACAACAGGTAGGCATGAGAATAAAACTAAATATAAAAGGAGACCAGGGCAAGAGAGATCATAGAGTTGAAACGGGTAGAAGAGAGTAATAAATAAGGGTGGACTGTTAAACAGATCAGAGAAAGGTCCACTGAGGCAGAAACTTGTGTGCCTACAGCATAAGAGGGAGAACGAGATAAGAAAAGCGGAAAGCAGGAAATCTTCTAGGAGAGAAGAGACATTCTGGGTTAAAGGCCACTTGTTCAACAAAGGCTAATGGGGTGTGTTACCCGGAATGTCAGTGCTTCAAATGTAAATAGTAAGTGGAAGAATGTACTGTCATGTCTGCTTCCTGCTGAGAAGATCCAGTAAACTGCCCCTGAAAATTAAATGAGGTTGAAAATAAGCTCCCAATGCCTATTTATTTTGCCCTCTTACCTGTCTGCTGCAACACAGTAGACTCTGTCTAACTCACCTATATCATCACACCAAATGCTCCCATTTGCCCAAAACCTTTTTAAATTACATTTCTAATTTTGCCCAACTATCCCTGTATGTAGCCAGTTTCTGGCCTTTACCTTTTTAACATCCAGTAGTCTGTTATGCTGCTACTGATCATTCCCTGAAAATGACTCCTAGTATGATACCATGCCTGTCACAAGCATTCCACTAAAATGCACTCATTATGGCAGCTGCAAAAATTCCAGACTTAAATTTTAGCAGAGTTGTTCTTCATGCAGTGTTGCAAAATATTTGCACAAGGAGTATTGCTATGTAACAATTTGCTGCTATTAATGCACATGGGTATGGTGTAAGTCTGGGTATTGATTCTGTCATGTGGTGGCACTTTGAATGATCCTTTGTGCTCAGTAACTGTACATCATTGTGTTACTACAGCAAATATCTTTCCAAATGTGTGCTACATTTTTGTGAGATTGCCCAAGCATATGATTACCAAGAATACCTGCTGTCAATTGAAACCCAGATTTACTATGTAGAACCATGGAGCACAGTTTCAACAATCTAAGTGTTAGATAATTTGAACTTGAGTCACCCCCGCTTGGCTGCAAGAGTTGTCCCCTGCACTAACATATATGTTGATAAATGCAGTATGAACAGAGCATTAACCAAAGCAATGTGCTTGAACAGCAGTATGTTATGTCTTGTTAGGCACAACCAGTGTCTATGTGTTTTAAAATACAATATTTCACAAATGTTTCCTAGAAAAACTGACTTTCCGTACTAATATTGTTCTCGTATAGTAATGGGACTCCTCCCCCTCGCGAAGCTTGGTTCTAGGTGCGCCCCTGCCTATTGGTCGCTGAGGAGATCACACCAAACAGGAAGATAGCAATTTTATTACATAGTTACAAATTATATGAGCAGGACCGATTTAGGTAATTGGCAGTAGTTAGTTAGAGTGGAAGAGGCTGACTTTGACAAATTCGAAGAAGCCATATGTGGTACTTGAAAGCTGCAAGTCCAATGGCGGTGCACTGAATCTGTGGTCGCTGCACGGTCCTGGTTTCTTTATTTAATGGTTTCAATCTTTAGCAGGAAATTGCAGCTGGATAAGTTATGGTGTAAATACACAAACTAAGGCTACAACAAGATTAATTATAGATAATGAGAATCCCTAGCTTTGCTGAGCTCAGAAGTCCTGCCAGAGATGAGAAGGAATCTGCTGAGTGGAGGAATGTGATCACCTCAGAGAACAAGCACAAGCAATGCCGGTCTGAGTTGCTTACTTACCTTTACATACAAACGAGAGCAAAATGGTATTGCCACGGCTTGATTATAGCAGTCTTCAACGTTTGCTGAGATCAATGTTGTATCTTTCATATTTATGTTGGAATATTATAGCGACCGCTAGGTGGCGATACAACACATGGTTAAAGGTGGCTCTGTTTTCTTAAAAGCAATGCAGTTTGGAGCCGGATGAATAAAGAATCCACTGATAAAACCTACAAGAATTTGCAATGCAATAGGTCTCGCATTTGTGAGAGTTTGAGCTATTGGCATAGTAAATGACAATGCCTTTTATTTATGTGTTTTGATAATTAACACATAAATTAAAAGGCATTGTCATTTACAATGCCAATAGCTCAAACTCTTGTGAATGCCAGACCTATTGCATTTCAAAGAAGGGGCCGCCATTGTCCCAGGCTGCTTGGAAAGTGAAAGCGCGCATGGCACACTGAATGCTGCAGGAAAGCATGTCCTGCCTGCAGTAAGAGAAACTCATTAAAGACGAGCATTAAAAATGCAATAGGTCTCGCCTTTTATTAAGTTAAAGCCATTTCCTTTGCTATACAATACCATTAGCAAAGCAAATGGCTTTAACTTAATCAAAGGCGAGACCTATTGCATTTTCAATGCTTGTTAAGTCAGGAATGCGTCCTCTAGCGGTCGGCTTTGGACGCCGCCCTGTCTCTTCCACTGTCTCTTTTCATGAGTGCGGTCATCTCTGGAACAGTTCACAAGATGCGGAAGTCTGCATCTTTATTCTGTGGATTGGCTGTACTCCAATGCTGCATGTCCTGTGGGTGCACTACAGAGGCGCCAAACATTACTCCTGGGCAAAATCATTCTGAAGTAGCTCCATTGGTTCCTGCAGACGCCAGGCAGGTTGCTCAGCTGTTGTGGCGGCTTCCGCACACACCGCATGTAGTGTCGCGGTCTAGTTGACGCGCGCACTACGTAAGGACGGCGATGTGCGTAGCGGCCATCTTGGACGCTACTGCGCATGCGCGGGAGTAGCGTGTTGCGAGAGATGGCGTTCGGAGCGTGTTGCCCGGCGCTCTCTCGGGAAATTGAGTTAAACGTTAATAAAGGCATCTACCTACCTACCAGAGCCTCCAGCAAGTTATTGGGGAATAGCAAGTAACAACCAGAGCACCTAGCATCATTACAGTGGCGACGAGACTGGGCTGGTGAGAACCCTGCGTGGAACAGGAGGAAGGTGCCCCCAACTTGCTTCAGAGAGGAGTGTCCACTAGGAGGGACGTCACCCCACGCGGTAAGAGGACCGAGGGGGTCGAGGACAGACGCCTACGCACCGGGAGAGCGCGGCAGAGGCAGATAGACGCCAGAAAGTGGCACGTGGGCAGTAAAGGAGCCGGCCACGAGGTAGAGGAAAATCGCAGGCGGACCGCGGAACGACAGAGGAGACCCTGGCGGAATCGGGGGACGACGGCGCAGCCAGCTCGAACGCAGTCCCAGGTACCCGAAGAAGGGGAGCGGGGACAGACGCGCCAGGTAGCCCAAGGAAACAAGCGGAAGCCAAAATGAGTGCACAGTCATCGACTCTAACAACGCCGATCCCATTCCTACCACGCCCGGGAGAACCCCTAATGAAGTGGGAAGACTGGAGGGAGTACTTCAAAAACTACCTGGAAGCGCTGGAAGATGAGAACGAGGAGGCGTTCTCCAGTGCCAGGAGGAAGAGGATACTCCTACACAACCTGGGACCAGAAGGAATACGGGTGTTTCAAAACCTCACACCGAGCGTCAGACAGGGAGGAGACACAGACGTGTTCTCTCACGCCATAGAAGACTTGGACAACCACTATCGGCCTGCAGTGTGCACCTCTATTGACCGCTATAACTTCCAGCAGAGGAAGCAAGAAGCGGGGGAATCCATAGATGACTACGTGGCGGCGCTGCGAAAACTCGCGATGACGTGCAAGTATGGAGGGCTACAGGATGAATTCATCAAGGACCAGATCGTAATGCATACGACAAGCAAGTCGGTGCAAGATAAACTGTGGGCGAGTGGGGATGCGACGCTGAACGAGGTGATCGCCATAGTGAAACGAGCGGAACTGACCAAACGCTGCGCGGAGGCGGCAAAGAGAGACCCGGCCCCCAGACTCACGGTCAATAAGGTGGATGATGCGGACCAGCACGGACGGGGAAAAACAGCGACGGGGGAGTACAGAGGAGCGCCCAAAGGGAAGGCAAAACCTGGACAGACATGGAAGCAAGAAAAGAGTGAAGCGATGAGATGCTACAGATGCGGAAGCTCGAGCCACGCAGCGCACGACAAACGGTGCCCCGCATTCAGAGCCAAGTGTGCGTTCTGCGGCCTAGTAGGTCATTACGAGAAAGTATGCCGAAGGAAAGGGAGACAGCATGCAGTGAAATTTGTGGCGCAGGACGCGGGGGAAGAAGCAGAAGGCCGGGAAGAAGACGATGAAGTCCTGTGTGTAGAGGACCAGGTGCTGGGCATCGATGGGAGAAGACCGCGCAAACCCCAGTGCGACATGATCATTGGAGGAGTAGGCATCACCATCGTGGCGGATTCAGGGTCTCCCTACACGATTGTTCAAAGATCGGTGTGGAACGAGAAGTTCAGACCCACGTGGGGCGCGCAGCTAGAACCCCCCGACATTCGACCGGTCACCTACACAGGGGACCTGATCAAAGAGCGGAGCGCCCTCTGCAAACTGTACGTCGCGGAGAAGGGACCGTCAGTCCTGGGCTGGATGGACCAAGGAGAGTTGGGCGTACAGCTGAACCCAGGAGGGGATACCCAGGTGATGGTGACCCTGGACGGAGAGGAGTCGACGGCGGAGAAATGGCGGAGTGGACACCCGAAGGTTTTCGGCGGGAAGATCGGGAAACTAGAGAAGTTCTCCCACAAAATCGTCCTTAAAGAAAACGCCCGGCCGGTAGCGCACAAAGTAAGGAACATACCAATTGCGGTGAGAGAGGCGGTACAACAGGAACTCCACCGACTGGAAGACGGGGGAATCATCGAGCCCATCGACAGTGCGGAGTGGTTGGCGCCTCTGGTAGTGGCCATGAAACCGTCAGGCAAGGTGCGTCTATGTGTGGACCTCAGAGAGTTAAACAAATGCATTGTGGTAGAAAAGTTCCCCTTACCACGCATAGAGGAAATGTTGGCCCGCACGAAAGGCGTAAAATGGTTCTCCACCATCGACCTGCAATCGGCATACCACCAGGTAGTGCTGCATTCGACAAGCAAAAAACTGACATCGTTCATCACGCCGTTTGGCTGCTACCAATTCTGCCGCATGCCCTTCGGTCTTGCCTCGGCAGCTGCGGTGTTCCAGAAGCTAATGGCCCGCCTATTCAAGGACATTGAGGGAGTGCAGTACTTCCAGGATGACATCCTAGTGATGGGGACAGAGCTGGAAGACCATGACAAGAAGCTGTCGGCGGTATTGAAGATCCTGGAGGAGAACGGCCTGACAGCAGAGTGGGAGAAATGTCACTTCGGGATGACATCAGTCACCTACCTGGGGCATGAGATAGGAGCGCAGGGGATAACACCGAAGAAAGGGAACGTGAAGGCCATCTGCGAAGCACCTCCGCCCACCTCCAAGGAAGAAGTACGGTCATTTCTAGGGATGGCGGAGTACTATAGCAAGTTCGTCCACCACTTCGCCACAAAAACCCACCACATGAGGCAACTCACGAGGGACAAGACGGCGTTTGTATGGACTGAAGAGACGCAGGAGGAGTTTGACAAAGTGAAACAGGAAATCAGTGGAGCGATCCCGCTGCAGGGGTACGATCCCCAGGGACGGTCCATATTGATGACGGACGCGAGTGACAAAGGGCTAGGAGCGGTGCTCATGCAAGAAAGACCAGAAGGAGGGACGGAGACGATCAGCTTCGCGTCCAGGACGTTGACGGCGTCGGAACAAAAGTTCAGTGTGATCGAGAAAGAGATGCTGGCGGTGGTATGGGCCATGGCGAAGTACCGTCAGTTCCTGTGGGGCACTAGATTTCAAGTGAAGACGGATCACAAGCCCCTAGTGAAGGTGTTGACATCGGATGGTCATGCCAGCGCCACACCCCGGATTGCGAAAATGACGCTGAAACTCCTGGAGTACCGACACGACGTGGAGTACATCCCGGGCTCAAGAAACAAGATAGCGGACTACCTCAGCAGGGCGTCCGCGATGGACAGTGCCTCCAATGGCATGGAAGACGACGACGAGATGGTAGCCCTGACAGACAACCCGGAAAAAGCCATCAGCAGGCAGGAGTGGAAAAACGCGTATGAGGCGGATGACGATATGGACGACATCAAGTCGTACATTGTACGAGGGTGGCCAGAAAGGAGAAGACAGAGACCCAAAGTCCAGCAGTTCTACGAGGTCAGAGAAGAGCTGTCGGTGGGAAACGACGGGGTGTTTGTCTACAGAGGTGACAGGGTGGTACCACCGGAGAACATAGTACCGGCCCTGCTAGCCATACTACATGAGGGTCACCTGGGAATCGTGAAGACAAAGGCCAGGACAAAACAAACGTACTGGTGGCCAGGAATGGACATGCATGTAGAGAGGCACGTGAGAGACTGTGTGCAGTGCCAGGGTGCGGACAAGATACTGAAGCCAATGAGACCACCCTTAGGGAAGTTCACGAACCCCAGTAACCCATGGGAAGAGGTAGCAGTGGACATATTAGGGCCTATACTAGACGATCAGGGGATCCCCAAATACCTCTGTGTGTTAGTAGACAAGTACTCGAAATGGCCAGAAGTGCACATCAACGAGATCATGGACACGGATGAGATACTGCGCTTCCTCAAGGCGGTGTTCCTCAGGGAAGGCATACCCAGGATCATAATCAGCGACAATGGCCCCCAGTTCACCTCCGACAAGTGGGTCACGTTTGCAAACAGGAACGGCATACTACTTAGACACACCTCGATATATCACCCGACCAGCAATGGACAAGTAGAAAGGTTCAACAGGGTGCTTATGGGCTCCATACAGGCGGCCATCATGAGGGGCAAAGACTGGGAGAAAGAAGTGCAAAGCACGATATGGGCGTACCGTATCACCCCCACCGGTACGGGGTACAGTCCCTTCCAGATCTTACGAGGAAGACAACCCTTCACCAGAGACAATGTTGCGTGGCAGGAGAAGACCATCACCAGCAAATGGTCTCCGGCGGTGGTGCACCACAACCTGGAGAAGGCACAACGCATCTATACGGAACACTACAACCGCCACAAGAGGGTGAAGGAGACGGCGTTGGAAAAAGGGGAGTGGGTCAGAGTGAAGCTGGCAGTCCTGAAGCGGAAGGGAGAAAGCAAGTACTCCCCACCCCTCAGAGTAGAAGAAGTGTACGACCGGGCAGCGTTGCTCAGTGACGGAAACGTGTGGTCACACGATCGCATGGCCAAGTGCAACAAGATCATACAATGGCCCCGAGAGGACGCGGAGGGGGAAACCCCGACGGAAGGGCCGATAAGGGACACAGATTCGTCCGAAAGAGGGCGAGGAGAGAATATGAGCGGAGAGCAGGAGAGAGAGAGAGACACACCAGGCGGATGGTCCCTGGGGGAAACGACCCGGGAAGACGGTGAGAAAAAAGAGAGAGAGGGCCAGGGCACTCCGGAAGGAACCGACGGAGGCCCGGTCGCAGAGGGAGGCCGAGAAGGACATTCCACTCCGGTAAGACACACCCGGGTGGGGAGAGCAGTGGTGAGACCATCCAGGTTTAGAGACTTTGAAATGGACTGACCACATGGTCGGGGATATTGTGTTGTGTGGTATGAAAAGGGGGAGCTATGTAGTGTCGCGGTCTAGTTGACGCGCGCACTACGTAAGGACGGCGATGTGCGTAGCGGCCATCTTGGACGCTACTGCGCATGCGCGGGAGTAGCGTGTTGCAAGAGACGGCGTTCGGAGCGTGTTGCCCGGCGCTCTCTCGGGAAATTGAGTTAAACATTAATAAAGGCATCTACCTACCTACCAGAGCCTCCAGCAAGTTATTGGGGAATAGCAAGTAACAACCAGAGCACCTAGCATCATTACACCGCATCCTCAGCAGCAGGGCTACAATGCTTGCAGCGCTGTTTTCTGCGTAGTACACTTACTACTCTCCCAACTTGTAGGCAAGCCGCAAGGACATGCTCTTCGCTTGCTCCTCATTGATGTCGACGCTCCTCCTCTCCCCACCAGGACAAAAGTCAGTTGCCCTGATCTGAGGAGGGCTGCAGCTGTTATCATAGCCGGCCATGATCTCGGTGACAGGTGGGATTCGACCACCTCGTTGCCCATGTTATGCAGTGGGTCAGAGGCCTACATGATAGATAATAATAACAACAAGGACACAAATAGTACACAGGTGTAACTGGCCCTGAGCTCGTGCATCCAGGCCTTTTTTATGAACATGGTCCCATAACCGTCTGGCTTCACCCCCGACCTTGCAGCCTTTCAGAGGAATTGTTGGGGATGCCGACAGTCTCCTTGCTGTATAAAGTCTACTGTAGCCACACTATGAGGGAGCGCTGTGATGCAAATACTAACACAATGCACCTACTTAATAAAGTCTCGCGACATCTTTCACCCATTAACGGAAGTGTCTGCTCTTTACCGTGTAACACATTTTCTTGATCCATTTGTTCACTTTGTCTGGTGCTCCATCATATATCTGCTGAATATGACGAACAAGTGCACCCCCTGGCCTCGGCGGCTCTTGCCAGACATTAAAGAACGCTGGATTTTACGGTCCTGCAAGCAGATGCAGATGCCTTCCCTTGGCAAAGGTCATAAATTTGTTCTGTCTCATTAAGTTAACACAGAGAACAGCGATGTGCAGTGTCATTGATTGACAGAGTTAACTTGTGATGTGCTGCCCTCTAGTGGACTCAGGACAAGATTCAGGGCGGGCGCACCTGAGTCAATCAAATTAGCTTAACAGACGCCAGAGAGGAGACGCCATGCGCGTGCACATCGCCTGAATGTGTGCGCACATGGTTTATCTCCCTTCGCTGACCAAACCGACAACAATAGTTTTGCCAAGGTGAAGTAGCGCATGTGCTGTGTTCACTAGGCGAAACCTAAAAAAAGGTGCTTTCAGCCTAAAAAAGACATACCAAGTAACAACAGAAGTAAAAGGGACAGTCCTCATGGGAGATTACAAATGAAGACAAAATACTAAGGAGGGACTAACAAGCCTATTAACAAATCGGAAGCCAGCATTTACAAAGGACAATGACACAAGCCAATGAAAAGAATGGGCGGAGCTTCAAGTCCATACTGAGCTTGCCCTGCCCAGTCTCAACCTAAAAAGCTCCTGTGGGAGGGTCATACACAGAAAGGGAGACAACTGAGATTGACAGGAAAACCATCCAATCTAGAGCAAGTATTGGCTCTGTCGTGTATTATATACAAAGTTATCTCTGACAGACAGCTGTAGCTGCTTTTAGCACGTCTGAAAAAGGAGAATGGGAGCCAGAGTTGTGTGTAGTGGTGATCCAGTAAAAAGACAAATGAGGAGAAGGGTGAAGGTGGTTGTATTTTTTTGTGTGCTGCAAGTGTGGGAGCACATCTCATCTTACAGCATCTATGTCTTGTTCTAGACAAGGAAAATAATGTGAATGTGGAAACTGTAAAGGTGTGCCAGAGTAGGAAGCCAGATACAGCTCAGAAAAGGGGTACTGGAGCAAGAGGAAAAACATGAGGACAAGATAAAGTTGAAATTCATCATGGCATGCCGATAGTGGGGAACTGCAGTGGTAGGTGTATGATTTAGGCAATGTGGCTTGCTTTGCATGGGTACAAGCCATGTCATTATGGTGGTTCGGCACTCAGACAGGGGCTGGGGGCACTGGGCATGTTCTCCACGCAGGCTGTAATGTAGCCTGGATGTAGAACATGAACAGTGTGCATGATGTTTTAGGTCCTAACAAGCAGTCATGCGCACTTGGAGTGGGCAAACCACTCCTTCCTTGCTCCTCTGTCCTCGGAGCAGCCCCGCCCCACCTGCAAAGCTTCTGGCACTTGCAAAAAATAAAATGATAATGACCTTGAGGTATTATTACTTTATTTTTCCTTTCTTTCACTGCTGCAAAGCAGTGGGGCAATGCTCCTCTGCCTTAGAGGAGGAGCCACCACTGCTTAGCTCACCTCTGGCACACCTCAGCTTACGCTGTGCTTAGGCAGATTAACCAACGCCTCCACACTGGTGACAGTTCTGCTCTCTCCATGCCTGCTTTCTGTTGTGTTACCACTTGCTGCTAATGTGGTGGGAGCTGTGTCAGGCATGGGACATCTGGTACAGACGTCATTCAGGGCCTTAAGTGGGACGGGTTCTGCCGGTGCTGAGCACCGGCAGTTCTAAAAAGAAAGTGCTGAGACGACTCCATATCAGGCTCTCCATTTTTGCCCTCACTCTCAGGGTGGAAAAAAAATCTTTACTCTGTAGCACTGCCACCCTTCACGGTCTTTGAGGTAATTTCAAAGAGACTTGTTATAGTTCTTTCATAGTCTCATCATGTCAGAACTGAAGCATTTTCAATGTTATATACAACAAATCCATAGTTGTTGATTATTTATCTTATGCAACTAACATCCATAGACAAGGCCAATAGTCCTGGCTTGTTGTAGGTGTAATGTTACTTGTTGTATTATATATCTTGATGGAATGACCAAAGCAGCAAAATATCAGTGGGGTGGCACACTATGCTAAACACAGATTTTTAGCTTACTGTTTAAGCAACGCACTTAATTATATCAGCCTTGCCCTCTTTGAAAGCCCCCCCGAGTATTTTTATCCCACTTAAAGCCCTAACGGCAGTTATGTGGAGAACAGGTAGTGCAGTTGTGTCACAATAATGCTGGGTTTGCACAGGTAATGCCGGTTCCTTTGTGTAGGTGATGCAAAAGAGAGATGAGAATGAAAGACGAGGGACCACTGCCATCACTAACTAGTGGGCACTATTCGTTCTGGGATGCTCATCAAGAAACCACCATAAGTAACGGAGAAGAACAGCACTAACGTAAAGTTGTCTATGACACAGCACGGTGGGAAATGCTTAGTGGGCTCAATTTTACTCACTCATGATGTCATCACTATTTAGCACCTATTCTAAGGTAAAATGCTGATTAATGCAAACAAATCATAATTTCATGGGGAAGCAAAAGCAGATACTTCTTGGAATCTTAATGCCATCACCAGCTCTATTTCAAAATGCTGCTCCTATGATGGAGCATTAAGAAGAAATATTACAGTGACTCTAAAGCTTCAGATGAAGCAAAACACCACCCCCTCAATTGTCCATCCAGGAGCAACACAGACCTAACCCTGGAGGAACTGTTAAGCGACCAAAGTGGACTCCACCAAGTAGCAAAGTAGTCAAACTACTGCCGGAGGCACTGTGAAGCTACCAGTAAAACACTTTATGGCTTCTCCCCCATGAGCAAAGAAAGGTAGACACTGTTAAGCCACCAGTAAGAAGCTATAGATTCCACACGGAATAAATAGAGGCCCAAACCCTTGAGTCACCTATAAGCCACCAGTAAACAACTATATGAAATCCATCTAAGATCTATAAACTCTTTACCCCCCAAAGACACTGCTAAGCCACCACCAAGACACTGAAGTGAGTCCACCCAGGAGCACTAGGTATCCATGTCATAGAGTTATTGTTACGCCACCAGGAATGTTGGGCTACCACGTTATAATCCTGGTGTAACCAACTAATTCACATATTGAGATGGTTAAGAGATGAGATCAATTTGGTCTGAGTGACAGGGCAGAGTTTCTGTCTGTTTGCACTTTCTAGGCCATAACAGGCAGAAACAGGGAAGACAAATGCAAAAAGAACAATTGATGAATGGAATGCTGAACAATGTCAAACTTTTAACTCCAGTTTCAGCGATCTGGGCCTAAATCCATCGTTTTTTTGCTCACCATGCCAGTCAAGTTTGGACCCAGTCAGTTCGGGCTGGACTGTTCCCTTGAGGAGCAGGGTCAAGACTGATTTGCATATGGCTGGGTCCAAACTTGGGTGACATAGTGAACAAAACAACAATGGATGTAACTCCGATCCATTGATTGGGGGGTGAATGTTTTCAGGATTCCGTCCATCATTTGTTTGCGTAGCATGAAACAGGGAAGATGCCACTGGAACATGCCTTTAACCTTCCGATATTCACCTTGGTGCTTGGCCTGAGACGGAAAGATGAGCGAGGTGTGAGGCACATAAAGGAGGGGCGATCATCTCAAGATGAGACTTCAGGCTGGAGAGAGCCCAATGGTATGGGAGTGGGAGATGTGGAAGCCCAAGCCCTACGACACCTGGTCCATGAATCTGGTTCAGAGAGCCTTTCTCAAAGCACAGCTAGCTTGAATCCAAACATCGGCATCACAGTCAAGACTAAACATTGTAGTTCGAAATTAACGATTGTTGTATAGGTCGCTGCATTCCAAGCCGTTCCACAACACAGGAGCCGCACTTCTTGGGTTAATCTTTCTAAAAAACACAAAACAGAAATCCCACATGACCATTCAAAGAAATAGGAGAGATGCACTACACAAGTAGCAATTCAACCCCCAAATTGTTCAATAAGTCAGATATTTCATATATGAGGTCCAAGACAAATAGTCAATACTCCATTCAAGTATTCATATAGTTAATAGGCTTTCATTCTTGACTTCAATTTACACTGGGAGTCCCTGTCTTCATCCTTCTGTGAAGTGTGTAGCCATGGTCACGTGTCAAAATGGAACATGCCACCATGGCTACACGCTTCACCTAAGGACGCAAAGACTATAAGAATACTTGAATGAATCAAAATAATGTCCCCTGAACTAGTCCCAATGCATATGCTTGTCTTTCATCTTCACATTAAAAGATGGGAATAAAGAATATAATTTTAACTATGTATGAATATCAGTTTATTTGGGGTATTGACTATTTGTCTTCATATATGAAATATCTGACTTCTTCTTGAAAAATGTAAGGGTTGAGTTATTATTTGCAGAGCGCCTCTCCCACATTTCTTTAGATGATCAAACACTGTAGGCCTATAACATTACAACCCACTGTTACAACACACAAAACAAACAAAACCTCTGTGAGTGGTTCTCTCCCTCCATGTTTTCTGCATCAGTCTGGCATGGTGGTGTGAGGCCCTACAAGAAGGTGTATCTCCCTCTGTGTCCCATCTCAACAGCCGATGGGATCCAGCCTGAGGGTAGGGCAATGGTAGGAGGCAACACCAAGCCCCAGGGCACATGGACCATGAATGAGGTCCTGGGTTGGAGGGGGGCTCGTCTGGAAAAAACAGCTCTAATCTGAACATGTTCGTCATAGTTCGCCAAACTTTGTAGTCCAATGATGTTACAGCCGCCAGTTACAGCAAACGAATCGTGTGCTGGCGTTCTGCACTCTCTACGGTGTCCTCAAGCATGGAGATGGAAGGCCATCACTGACTATGTCTCTCCATCCATTCCCCTTCTCAGCTTATGTTTTCCAGGAAAGTAATACTGATTTGCAAAGACTGACACTTTAGTGTTACCAGTGAACAGGCTCATCTTAAATTGCGAACAATTAGGCAACAAACTCTCTCCAGTTCTCTCAGATCAACTCTTTTGGATATCAGTGAGCTCCTGCAGTGCAGTGTGATGTGCTCAGCACTGCACTTGCCTTCTTTGTTCCTGCACTTATGGCAATACATGTCATAGTCTGCACCCAGCAAGCTGGAGGAAACTGAAGGATGCTCCATACTACAGCATTCACTAAACATGTCACACAACATCCTACGTTTCATTTTTGACACTTTTCAACTCTGCTAACAGTGTGATATAAATGCCTCTGGATTTTACAGTGTGCTGTCATGCTATGACCCTCATCCAGAAAGAGAAAATGAGAGACACAGGTAACGGGCTGTGGGAACTCGGCCTGGTGACCCGGGGCAAACAGGAGTTAGTGGACAGCAATTGGGCAAATTGGTGCCTTTTATTTTTGTTGTCCCAGGGCCAGTGATAGACTCAAAACAGAGCACCAAGTACATCCTTTTAGAACTTGATCCTCATGGTAGGGAAGCAAAGCGATCCTAGGCTTACTTAGGGACGTGGTTTGGAGTTGGAGACGCAGGACTCGGCATACAACAGTAGTGACCAAGAAATCAATATCCAACCAGCGCTTTATATTTATAATGAGAAGCTCATTTATGCTAGGTTCGACGGAGTGCTAAACATCTAATAAAAAACTGAGATTTCTATATAATGTTCTGGAGCAATTAAAATCTGTGGCTAACAATAGCAGTTATCCCTCAGTGGAATTCTGTAATCCCTGGTCTCTTGTAAACAGGTCCCACCTCTGACAGTCTTTGTGCTTGCTTCATAATCTGTGCTGGTGCGCCTTGGGATTTGTAGTCCATGGAGCACAGTCTACTTATGGACAGGCCTCTCACCCTAGTTTTAATCATCCCTCTTAGAAGTATCCATGGCCATGTATATTCTAGCTGCAAAACTTCACAATTCTAGTTAAGTATTTGGATTTTGTTTCAGTGTCTCACCCTTTGGTCACAGACTGAAAGAAAAGAAAAAAAAATACCACTTGCCTCCAGATATTGAATAGGAAATACTGGGAGTAGCACTAACTGAATAGAGTACCTCTCCATATAACATTTTGGAAGTGGAGTTTGACTTTAGGGAACAACTGAAGGATACTGGGGGTGTTAAGAAGGCTACCCATTCAAGAATATAACATACCCTGGAAGATCTCCTTGAGCAAACATGCATACTTTGGACAACAACCAACAGATTATTGTTGTCTCAAAGTTAGAGTCCTGAAGAAGGTGGTTTCTATCGAGTTGCATCCACCGAAATGCCGCGTCGACAACTTTATGGTTTTGTTTATTTTATCTGTGCATTTGGGTGGCCATATTCCAGATATTAATGTGTATTTTCAATGTGATCTTGATGATTTAATGTGTTCTTAATCTATGTACATTGATGTATGAATTGTACCTGTATAGATACTAACCATATTTTTCTGTGGTCAGTACTAGAAGATATAAGGCCAATAGCATTGTTTTTAAAGAACTTTTATATTACTGTTATAATAATAAATTGAAACATCACTACATATTATTGGGTTCAGTATCTTAGGTTTGCATGCTAGATGTATGAATAGGGGAGTGGCTGGCTTGTAAGGAAACTGATTTCTTCCATGCCACACACGCTGGGACAACGCAGACACAGGGATCAGAATTCATTCTTGGGTGGCTCCTCCCTAGGGCCACATATTACGAGGTAGATTTCATACCTAGGACTAGCAGCACAATAGTGGGACAGGACAGTAGCCACATCACTACTCCAGATGAAATGCTCGGTCCCTGATGCTTCCTTGATGCTCTGCTGGTGTTTATAATAAGGTTGTTAGACCTGTCAGCCCTTTGGGTGGTCCCTCCTCATCATTATTTATTTTGTCCCACTTTTGCCTCAAACCCTGTTTGAATTTTTCCTTTTTGGGAACCACCAGACTTTTTAGTGTTGCTGCAGATTCAGGGAGCCATTTTACCTACCCCTGAAACTTCTGTCTGAGGGCCTGGAGCACAAAATGGTGGCCACCTGTGACATCACCAGCATCCACTGGAACCTACCAGCACCTTCCAGAAGATTCCAGAACCCTGTGACAGTTGGAGGCGGTTTGGAATGTTGGGGAGTTAAGAGAGAGAGTTGGCAGTTGGAGCTGGCAGTTGGCACCTGACTGGTGAAGGGAGAGCAGCACAACAGTGAAGGAGGAAGGAGTGAAGCAGCAGGGGTGGAAACTTGTGCCTGGAGTGGGGTCCATAAACCCACCCTTGATACTTGTCCCTACTGATGGATCCCAGCCTGTAGCCCTGTGTGGGAAGAAGCCAGAAAAACTCATCCTAAGGACCTGGACAGCAGGAACAGGCCTTAGAGGCAGAAAGCAGCAAGATCCTGACCTGGAAACTGGTTTCCCTGGAGTCCGGCGTCGAGTAGCCTAAGACCTGGAGCCCGAGGTGGAGAAGCGGCGCTGACTGAAGAAGCAGACGTCGTACCCGGAGCCGCCTGAGGTCGTGAGAGGGCGCCGACGGAGGTCGTGAGGAATACCAAAGGTCGAGGAGGAAGTTAACCGAGGTCGAGTGAGCGGCGTCATCGGAGGAGTGAAGTCCGCCCTCCGGAGTCGTCGGAGACCGAGGTGAAGTGTACCGGAGGTCGGGAGTGAGGATCGCACTCCGGAGTCGCCCGGAACCTGGGAGGAGGAGCACCGGAGGTCGGGGGTGAGGATCGCACCCCGGAGTCGCCGGAAGTCGACATCGAGGCCAGGCCGGCCGACGTCATCGAAGCCGAGAGCGCCATCGGACCGGAGCCGCCCGAAGTCGACCTCGAGTAGAGACTGCCCGACGCCGTCGAATCGGAGGTCGAGATCGAACCGAGGCTGCCGACATCGGACCGGAACCGCCTACCGGCGTCGTCTAGAACTGACATTGTGCCGAGGCCGCCGAGACCGAACCGGAACCGCCTCACGGCATCGACACGACTCCAGCGGCGTCGGAACATCAGAAAAAGGGCAGTAAGTGGAGTAGAGGGCGCCTAAGGCCCTGTGGAGACCTGAGAGACTGCTCTAAGGGGCTAGGGAGGTGCTGGAACCAACCTGACTGTGCCAGGGGTGAATTGGGACTAACCTAGAGAGGTTGTGTGGAGAGAGAAAGCCAGGGCACTGGTATTCCCCCCTTGATCTACCCCAGTTTAGGCCTCAGCCTTGTCTCAGTCAGGGAGTAGAACCCCTCAAGCCTTCCACAACCCTACAAGCTGTGCCTGGGCCAAATCAGCCCTTAGGAATTGAAAAGTGATCTGATTATATGAGTGCTGCTGTATACTTTTAATTATTTATTGGGGGCACTGTATTTATTGTGTTAACCTATTTATTGCTTCACTATATTTATTGGTCTACAGGACTTGTTGGTGTACAATATTTATTGGTTCAGTATTTATTGCCTCAGAATATTTAATTGCCTGTATTACCTGCACTTATATTTATGTCCCTTGTATTTATGATCATCCCTATTTATTGAATCTCCAGACAGTATTTATTTGACCTGCACTATTTAAATTTGTATATTGTGATTGTCTTATTTATTTTTCCAATCAGCAACTAAGAGAAAAAGATAAAGAAGAATATTTTCATAATTTTTACGGTGTAGAGTCGTTTTTGGAACGGATGCACGCATGGTTATTGTATGGGTATATTGTATGCTTAGCACGGTGCCTGTTTCCTGACCACTCGAGCCAAGCTACCACAGTGTGTTCGGGGAGTCCATCACCACCCTGCGGAGTGGGAGTGGGCTGTTTCCAACATAAATTGGTGTTCAGTGGTGGGATCGAGCTGTGCCTACGTATACTCAACAATAACTGTGGGTAGTCCATAGGCCTACACCGGGAGTTTTCTCAAGAGCGGCCTTCCTAATTGTGGGTTTTTGTTTTTTCCAAATTTACTCTGGTGGTGGGAGGAGGTATTATTAAAGGTACCCCCCTGCATTGTTACTGCACAAAACCTGTCCTCTAACCTGAGTGGGCAAGATGGAGTTTGTACTAGAAAATCTAGAAACGTACACTGTGGCCCAACTCAGGGAGTTTTGCCAGCGGGAGGGGGTGTACTGTCCCCCAGGAGCAAAGAAGGGTGCACTCCAAACCAGCTTAAGGGCTTGGGGGGAGGCACGCAGGGAAAGCAAGGCTGAGGAGGAAGACAGGGATGGAGAGCCTGACCCCGAGGGGGCTGAGATGTACCAACCTGAGGTGGGGAACCTGTCAGCAGGGCCCAGAACCATTTCTAGGAAGGGCAGCAGTGCCTCTAGCGGTGGCTTGTCTGAAGTGGAGCTAACAGACCGGAGGGAGAAAAGACAGCTCACATGGGACTTAGCAAGGCTGGAAAAGGAGAAGGAGGAGCAGAGGATGGCCCATGAATTACGACTGAAAGAAATAGATCTTCAGATCTTGAGAATCGGGGCACAACCTGTTCCTAATGGTGGCAGCCAAACCCAAGAGATCACCAGGGAATCTAAACCATACCTGCCAAAGGACATAGTGGCTAGCTATGGGGTGGGTGATGATATCGCCAAGTGGCTAGCAGCCTATGAGGTCTCGTTGAGGGCCCATGGGGTTCCAGAGAAGTACTGGGGAGGGGGATTGTACAAGTACATGCCTCCAGCTGGTAGGGATGCTTTATTGGCCCTCGAAGAGGATGAGCAAACCCACTACCCCACCATGAAACTGGCGCTCATCAGAAAGTTTGGACTAACACCTGAAAAGTACAGACAGAAGTTCAGGGGTAGTCACAAGCTGGGCACGCAGAATTGGGTGGACTTCCTGGACTATGCGAAGAAGGCAATGGAAGGTTGGATTCAGGGCAGTGAAGTGAGGAACTACGAGGAGTTGTTTGACCTAGTACTGAAGGAACACCTGCTCGAGAAATGTTTCCCTGAACTGCGGCAACACCTGGTGGATAGCAAGCTGACCAGTCCCCGGAAGCTTGCTGAGGAGGCGGACATTTGGGCTAGTACCCGGGTGTCCACAAGGGGGACTGGAGGGGATACTCAAAAGGCCGGACAGGGCGCCCCCCAGAAGAAAGAGGGAGGGGAGAAGAAAAAGGAGTTCTCCAAAGGCCCCCAAAATAACTTCCAAGGGAAGGGAACAGGATTCACCCCTAGGGCCAACCCACCCAGAAACCCTAATCCTGGCCAGAGTCAGCAGCCAAGGGTTGTCCATTGCTATGAGTGCGGTGGCGTTGGACACTATAAAGGAGATCCGTAGTGCCAGAAACGACCACCCCCTCCCACTGGAGGAAAGACCCCCGGAGTAGCTAGTGTAGTGCTCGGGGAGGAGATGCCCTTAACTAAGGGAAGGGAGTGGGCGGGTGTCACTTTAGTGTCCCTGGGAGAACGGGAGATGGTTCCTAAGATCCAGGTGCCCACAAATACCGCAAAGTATGGGCAGTGGGTCACCATCAACGGCCAAAGAGGGGAGGCTCTGAGAGACACAGGAGCCAGTATGACTATGGTGCGTAGTCAACTGGTGTCTCCAGAGCAGGTAATTCCCGATGTACTCCACCCAGCCGCGATGGCTGACGGCAGAACAGGTCACTATCCCGTGGCCGAGGTTCCCTTTGAATGGGGGGGGGGTTGCAGGTTCACTTCGAGTTGCCGTAAGCCCTGCCGTGCCAGTCGATTGTCTGCTGGGGAATGATATGGAGCACAACGCTTGGAAGGAGGTGGAATACCGGACTCACACCGAGATGCTGGGTACACCTGACTGGGCCTGCGTTAGCACAAGGTCCGCGACTACCCGAAGAGGGAGTTCATTTCGGCTGGAGCCTGGAACAAAGGCCCAGCCAGCTGCCAGTCAAGGGAAGAACCGAGGACAGGGGGAGCCTGCCTCGGCGTCTCCACCCCGTAGGACGGATAGGCCACCGGAGGTGGTGGACCAGGAGTCTGCGGAGGGGGACGTTACCAACCTGGAGGACCTACCCATCCCGGCCGAGTGGCACGTGGAGGGAGGCCCGTCCAGGGAGGAATTCTGCCAGGGCCAGAGGGAGTGCCCTACCCTTGAGGGGCTGAGGCGACAGGCCGAAGCCCAGGCAGTAGGGAACGTTGAAGGGAACTACAGTGTTTACTGGGAGGATGGCCTCCTCTACAGTGAACCCAAGGCACCCCTACATGGATCGTCACGAGCCTTGGTAGTTCCTCAACGTTATCGAGCCTTCCTTCTGGAGTTGGCTCACGAGATACCATTGGCAGGACACCTGGGGCAAGACAAGACCTTCGCCCGTCTTGTCCCACACTTTTATTGGCCTCAGATGAAAGTGTCGTCCGATACCTACTGCCGGACATGTGTGTCTTGCCAAGCCAGTGGGAAAACAGGGGTGAAGCTGAAAGCTCCCCTGGAACCACTTCCTGTCGTTAGCACCCCCTTTGAAAGGGTGGGCATCGACATTGTGGGTCCATTAGATCCGCCAACTACAGCTGGTCACCGGTTTATCCTGGTTCTGGTGGATCATGCCACACGGTACCCAGAGGCAATACCTCTGAGGACCATAACAGCACCTGTTGTGGCTAGGGCCCTGATGGGAATCTTTACCCGAGTGGGTTTTCCCAAGGAAGTTGTGTCCGACAGGGGGACCAACTTCATGTCAGCGTACATGCGGGCCATGTGGAAGGAGTGTGGAGTGACATACCGGTTCACCACTCCTTACCACCCCCAGACAAATGGTCTGGTGGAGAGGTTTAACAAAACCTTGAAAGGCATGATCAGAAGTCTGCCTGAAAGCCTGCGGAGGAAATGGGACGTCCTCCTACCCTGTTTACTTTTTTCCTACAGGGAAGTGCCACAGAAGGGAGTGGGCTTCAGCCCCTTCGAGCTTCTGTATGGGCACCCTGTACGTGGACCTCTCAACCTGGTGAGAGACGGATGGGAAAGAACTCCCAGAAAGCTTCCCCAGGATGTGGTGAGCTACATGCTGGCCTTCCGGAGCCAAATGGCTAAGTTGTGGAAGCAAGCTTCTGACAACTTGGAAGCCAGCCAAGCAGTGATGAAGGCGTGGTATGACCACAATGCTCACCCGGTGGAGTTTGAGCCTGGCCAGAAGGTGTGGGTGATCGAACCGGGAGAGCTTAGCGCCCTCCAGGATCGCTGGTCAGGACCATTTGAGGTGTTGGAGAAGAAGGGTAAGGCTACCTACCTGGTGGACCTGAAGACCCCTCGTCAGCCCCTGCGGGTGCTGCATGCCAACCGCCTCAAACCCCACCACGAGAGGCCCGAAGTCATCTTGATGATGGTGACTGACGGAGGAGAGGACGTGGAAAGCGAGCCTCTCCCTGATCTGTTTGCGTCTCAAGAGAAGGATGGGTCGGTGGAGGGAGTGATTCTCTCCCCATCTCTAACTCCTGAACAGCAGGAGGACTGTCGCCAGGTCCTGGGGCAGTACTCTTCGTTGTTCTCCCTTGTCCCGGGTAGGACTCACCTGTGCGTCCATGACGTGGACACAGGAGACAGCCCACTTGTGAAGTCCAAGATCTACCGGATGTCAGACAAGGTGAAGGCCAGCATTCACAGTGAAGTCACTAAGATGCTGGAGCTAGGAGTGATCGAACCTTCTAGCAGCCCCTGGTCCAGTCCGGTGGTGTTAGTACCAAAAGCTGCACCACCGGGTGCCCAACCAGAACTGAGGTTCTGTGTGGACTACCGGGGACTGAATTCAGTGACCAAAACTGATGCTCATCCGATCCCTAGGGCGGATGAATTGATTGACCGGCTGGGAGCTGCCCAATATCTAAGTACCTTTGACCTTACTTCTGGGTACTGGCAGATCTCTTTGACTGATGGAGCAAGGGAAAGGTCAGCCTTCTCCACGCCCAATGGCCACTACCAGTTCTGTGTGATGCCCTTTGGGCTCAAGAACGCACCTGCCACGTTTCAGCGCCTGGTAAACCAGATCCTCACCGGAATGGAGAGTTTCTCTGCTGCTTATCTGGATGACATAGCCGTCTTCAGTAACAGCTGGGAGGATCACTTGCGTCACCTGCAAGCTGTTCTCCAGGCCCTGAGACAAGCTGGATTGACGATCAAGGCCAGCAAGTGCCAGATCGGGCAGGGGTCGGTAGTGTACCTTGGACACTTGGTGGGTAGGGGAGCGGTGCAACCCCTCCAGGCGAAGATCGAGGCCATCATGGCCTGGGAACCCCCCAAGACACAGACTGAGGTCCGAGCATTTTTGGGCCTCACGGGATACTACCGTCGCTTCGTGAAGGGATACGGTACCATCGTAGCCCCCCTCACGGAGCTCACGTCCAAGAAACAACCTCGACGGGTAGTCTGGACGGAGGCTTGTCAGCAAGCCTTTGTGAGATTGAAGAAAGCCATGTGCGAGTCCCCGGTCTTAAGGGCCCCAGACTTTTCCAAGAAGTTCATTGTCCAGACAGATGCATCAGAACATGGCATTGGGGCAGTGTTATCGCAACTCAACGAAGAGGGTCTGGATCAACCCGTGGTCTTCCTATCCCGGAGACTACTTCCCAGGGAACAGAAGTGGAGTGCAATAGAGCGTGAAGCCTTTGCAGTGGTATGGGCTCTGAAGAAGTTGCGGCCATACCTGTTTGGCTCGCACTTCCTAGTTCAGACCGACCACAGACCCCTTCGTTGGCTGATGCAAATGAAGGGGGAGAATCCCAAGTTGTTGAGGTGGTCTATTTCCCTACAGGGGATGGACTTTCAGGTGGAACATCGGCCTGGAGTAGACCACGCCAATGCAGACGGTCTCTCAAGGTATTTCCGCCTTAGTGATGAGAACTCCCAAGGGGTTGGGTAGCTCTCCCCACTTTCAGCTGGGGGGGACGCGTGTTAGACCTGTCAGCCCTTTGGGTGGTCCCTCCTCATCATTATTTATTTTGTCCCACTTTTGCCTCAAACCCTGTTTGAATTTTTCCTTTTTGGGAACCACCAGACTTTTTAGTGTTGCTGCAGATTCAGGGAGCCATTTTACCTACCCCTGAAACTTCTGTCTGAGGGCCTGGAGCACAAAATGGTGGCCACCTGTGACATCACCAGCATCCACTGGAACCTACCAGCACCTTCCAGAAGATTCCAGAACCCTGTGACAGTTGGAGGCGGTTTGGAATGTTGGGGAGTTAAGAGAGAGAGTTGGCAGTTGGAGCTGGCAGTTGGCACCTGACTGGTGAAGGGAGAGCAGCACAACAGTGAAGGAGGAAGGAGTGAAGCAGCAGGGGTGGAAACTTGTGCCTGGAGTGGGGTCCATAAACCCACCCTTGATACTTGTCCCTACTGATGGATCCCAGCCTGTAGCCCTGTGTGGGAAGAAGCCAGAAAAACTCATCCTAAGGACCTGGACAGCAGGAACAGGCCTTAGAGGCAGAAAGCAGCAAGATCCTGACCTGGAAACTGGTTTCCCTGGAGTCCGGCGTCGAGTAGCCTAAGACCTGGAGCCCGAGGTGGAGAAGCGGCGCTGACTGAAGAAGCAGACGTCGTACCCGGAGCCGCCTGAGGTCGTGAGAGGGCGCCGACGGAGGTCGTGAGGAATACCAAAGGTCGAGGAGGAAGTTAACCGAGGTCGAGAGAGCGGCGTCATCGGAGGAGTGAAGTCCGCCCTCCGGAGTCGTCGGAGACCGAGGTGAAGTGTACCGGAGGTCGGGAGTGAGGATCGCACTCCGGAGTCGCCCGGAACCTGGGAGGAGGAGCACCGGAGGTCGGGGGTGAGGATCGCACCCCGGAGTCGCCGGAAGTCGACATCGAGGCCAGGCCGGCCGACGTCATCGAAGCCGAGAGCGCCATCGGACCGGAGCCGCCCGAAGTCGACCTCGAGTAGAGACTGCCCGACGCCGTCGAATCGGAGGTCGAGATCGAACCGAGGCCGCCGACATCGGACCGGAACCGCCTACCGGCGTCGTCTAGAACTGACATTGTGCCGAGGCCGCCGAGACCGAACCGGAACCGCCTCACGGCATCGACACGACTCCAGCGGCGTCGGAACATCAGAAAAAGGGCAGTAAGTGGAGTAGAGGGCGCCTAAGGCCCTGTGGAGACCTGAGAGACTGCTCTAAGGGGCTAGGGAGGTGCTGGAACCAACCTGACTGTGCCAGGGGTGAATTGGGACTAACCTAGAGAGGTTGTGTGGAGAGAGAAAGCCAGGGCACTGGTATTCCCCCCTTGATCTACCCCAGTTTAGGCCTCAGCCTTGTCTCAGTCAGGGAGTAGAACCCCTCAAGCCTTCCACAACCCTACAAGCTGTGCCTGGGCCAAATCAGCCCTTAGGAATTGAAAAGTGATCTGATTATATGAGTGCTGCTGTATACTTTTAATTATTTATTGGGGGCACTGTATTTATTGTGTTAACCTATTTATTGCTTCACTATATTTATTGGTCTACAGGACTTGTTGGTGTACAATATTTATTGGTTCAGTATTTATTGCCTCAGAATATTTAATTGCCTGTATTACCTGCACTTATATTTATGTCCCTTGTATTTATGATCATCCCTATTTATTGAATCTCCAGACAGTATTTATTTGACCTGCACTATTTAAATTTGTATATTGTGATTGTCTTATTTATTTTTCCAATCAGCAACTAAGAGAAAAAGATAAAGAAGAATATTTTCATAATTTTTACGGTGTAGAGTCGTTTTTGGAATGGATGCACGCATGGTTATTGTATGGGTATATTGTATGCTTAGCACGGTGCCTGTTTCCTGACCACTCGAGCCAAGCTACCACAGTGTGTTCGGGGAGTCCATCACCACCCTGCGGAGTGGGAGTGGGCTGTTTCCAACAAAGGTAAACTGCTGACAAGGGTGCTATTCGAAGGAACAGTAATTTAAAAGATTTGAAATATTCAGAATGTCCAATAAGTGGCATAAAAAATTAATTTGTATCATTCATATAACAATCTTTAACAAAAAATTAAACCACAAATCACAAACAGGCATATAAGGTTTTCTAATCAGAAAGAACATGTATTCCCCACACGAAAAATTGGGGTTCAAAACAAATAATATCCACCTATAGATTGACAATGCATTATCCTGATACAATTACACCGTTCCATGATTCCATCCGTCGTTGTACAGGAAGCCAACCTCAAACAAATCAATAAAAATGTCCATGTTTCTTCAAGACAAAATTTCACGTCGATGGTGAGAAGTGAAACCGAGAGATGTGCTTGTCGTCAACGTTTCGGTCTCAATTGATAGCAATCGGTGAGACCATTCTCAGGACCAGTAAGATTTCTGTGGAGGTACATGAGTGACCCCACCGGACCTGATAACTTCACAACTGAAGAATTTAATGTGGAATGAATTGGCTAGGAGCCGGGATCTCTCTTATGGATTAATCGCTCGTAAGCACTTCATTAATGGGTGACCTTCAAACACAGCGTCCACCATTAAAGGTGTCATTGTTCATGATGGGAGCTGGCATGTTCGGCTCTCCCGTGCCGGCCTGGTGCTCAGTCATTCCTGTGCAGCTGTTGCTCTTCCTCAGGAAGATGTGTTCCGAGACAGATCCTTGCTGTAGAAATTCTTCCAATACCCCTCTCTCTTCAGTGGTAGCTCCATTCTCTAAGCCTCCTCCTAAGCACTTCTAGGAGGAGGGTAGTAGGACTTTCATGTCTTTTTCCTGAACTGGGAAAAGGGCTAGTTGACAAAGACAGCCCTGGAATTCAGAAATATTTCTCAGTTCATTGTCAAGAACTGCTTGGCAAAGGTCTTTGGGAATTTCCTGGAACACTGATCTGGGGATACCATCTTATATTTATCCCAGAGCCCCTCTCTGTTTTAGGAAACGTCTGATTCCAGCGAAGTGGGTTTCACTTCACACTTGCTACTCTAGCACTTGCCTTTGTTCTTCAGATTTGGCTGGCAGGAGTAAGGGGTCTGCTGTTTCATGACTGGGGCTTGTGAGGTAATGGCACAAACGGATCTGAGCCTCACTCTCCTCGCTGGTACACAGAGGCCACACCTCTGAAGAAGAGTGGGGACTGAAGGGGGCAGAAACGCTTTACATTTTGAAGGGGTTTCTGTCTCTCTCTATCCCTTCATATGAGCCTGGTACTCCTGAAAGGCTTCTCATAAATGTTCTAAGGGCTATCTGCAATTCACATTCATGTTTGGTAGGTTCTTTCCATCCTTCATTTGTGAACCACTCTTCCGCAAAAGATCCAAAATTGACTCCTGTGTCCCTACAGTCTAAGTCTGCTCGCTCCACTGTGCCACACAATTACAGAGCAAATTAAATTACTCGTGCCACCCATTCTTCACGTGGATGGAGCGAAGGACCCTGGTGAAAGGGACTTGCAGAACACTTTTTAACAGGAAAGACCACTGGGCCTCTTTCCCCACGCAGGGAAAAGGACTGTACATGCATCTATAATCAACTGCTGACACCCAGTAGTCACTCTCTGAAAAGAGGGATACACTTGGTGTGTCCCTCTAGGGCCGCTTTGAGTCTAAATCCATGCCACATGTCCTCAGCATATACGTATGACTCCTGCATGCTGATGCCACAATTCAATGATAAGTTACTGAAACCTGCTATGTGGAACTTAGGGCAGGGGCAGATGCAACATTGTGCCACGCAAGGGACATATCCCCTCAACAAGAGCCATGAAAGAGGGGAAGAGAATATAACATAGGTTTAAAGTGGGAGAGGTGGAGAGAGTAGCACCAAACTCTGGGAGAGAGAAAAGAGAGGAGATGGAGCCAGAGTAAGGGGGTTGAAAAGATGAAGGTGTGAAAGGAGAGGCAGCACAGATGGCATGAATAAAGAAGAATGATAAAAGTAAAGAAGAAAGGCAAACATTTGTAAGAGAGAAAGGATGAGTAAGAAAAATAGAGCGAGAGGAAAGAGAAATGTGGAAGGAACAGTGAGAAGGTTGTGTGTGTGAGAGAGAAACTAACACAATAGTATCACACTGGAGGGAGATTCAAATTGCAGCGGAGAATGTTTTCTGAAGGTTCAACAACTAAGTACTCCTATGGTCAATGCATCATTCAACAGTCTGTTCCTTCTCTGTGCACGGTAGACAATGCTGGTCATTACAGATGTGGAGGGGGTGTTTTTTGTTATATCACAAAGCATTCAAAGAAAGCGAATTATTGACTATAAACTTGTTTGCAATTGAAATACTTTATGTTGGCCATTGCAATACCCACATTGCCTTTCCTTTCCTATCAAGGTCACCGATACAGAAACTCTGGGTCTTGTGTGACAGGGTTCTTAAAGAGGCAAAGTAGAGGTAAGGTCTTGGTCTTCATGATAGGAGCTCTCTATGTTTAGTTGTTGAATGAGGGTGGGGAGTACACTACTCAGTTAATCTGGGCATTAATTTGTTAAAGGATAGTTTGTTATCATACAAACTAGGAATGAGTGATGGTTGAGTGAGAGTGATGACCTTACATGGAACCCCTAGGCCTGGGCATTGTGAGTCCATTATCTTACTGAATCAATTGGGGATGATGGTTTGGCTGAATTTTATGGTCATTATGGTCCTTCCCAGGGCCTGGCAGGGTCCCATTCAGAACCAAATATGCTTCCTCAAGAAGGAAGGAGTAGTCATGTGTCTTGTGGGAATATAGTCATTGGCTCGAGCACAGTCTTCTTCAAGGTATACATGAGTTTGTTTGGGGAATAAAGTCCTTTTGGGAAATATGTGTTCCTGGTTCGTTTTAGTGAGGGCTACTTCAGTGTTTGTAGTTTCTTCTGGAGTGGATAACTGTAACCACTGGGTATTCCTAAGTTACCTTTCAGTAGTCAGCAGTAGTCCGAGAGTGCATCTCAGATTCTAGTTGATGGTTGAAGGTTCTCTTTGCATTTCCTGTTGTATTTGGTTTCGATTTTTTTGTGAGTACCCTACAAGAGGTTTGCAGTTCTCTTTGATTGGATTTCAGTATTGGGGAGGGCATGCTTCCATTCATGTTCGTAGCTCTGGTTGGCTTTGCAGCTCTGATTCTCTGTAATTTATGCAATGTTGGTGCATGAATGCTCACTGGTGGTTTTTATTGGAACATGGCTGACAGAAATAAACACTTCAAAGACTGTTTGTTAGTAGGTGGCATTTTGAGGTCCACTGGTAATAATTAGACAAACAGTGACATTTTGAGGTTCACTGGTAATACCCAGGCAGCCAGAATTATCCGGATTAGGTAGGATAGAAAGAACAAGAACTCCTTCTTAGGTAGGTCAAACATCCTGAAGATGTCAATATTACCCAACTTTACCTTTCCTTTCGCATCAATACCTCTAGAATTCAAGATGCCTTGGTTTGATAAACTGCAGGGAGTGCTGACCAGTTTTATCTGGGCCTCTAGGGCCCCAAGAATTGCATTGAAGAAGCTTTGTAGGGGGAAACTTCAGGGGGAATCGCTAGCCAGGATATGTTCCAGTACCGTAAGGCCTTTCAATTTAAGACAATGAGAATTTTAATGCAGGACTACTGGAAATATCCTACGTATTTACAAGCCATGACTAAGTCAGAGGGGGATGGGTTTCTGTTTAAATTCAGGCATCCTAAATATTTAATAAAACTAAAGATCCTTCACGCAGCTTGTAAGTTATGGTTTCAAATTAGAAGGCCAGCGTGGATTCCGTACTATTGCAGCTACGCTCCAATTTGGGCCTCTCCAGGAGCCCCTGAGTGGCTAAAGGACAAACTCTCAACCTCATTGGCAGAAGCAGGGGTAACAAGATGGAACCAGCTACTTGAAGGGCAAACTTTAGTGGATTGGCAACAACTATCATCTCTGTCAAATGTGAACATCTCCAGATTCAAGTTCTACCAATTGATTAGCTGTTCAAAATCGCTGCCAGAGGGCAAGGCAGAAAATAGAGATCTTGAGAGGAAATTTTTAATGGCAAAAGAAGGAGGTGTCGGAGTGGTATTGGCTGTTCGTACACGCAGGAGAGGAGGAGTTTGTTCTTCCCAGGGAAATCTGGAAGACCGACTTATCATCGGGAGATATACAGAACCTCTGGCAAGTATCGATGTCTATGTAATGATATGTTGTTAGTGCTGCCCCTCTCAGAAAAAAACATTAGTTTACGACACATAGGGCATATTGGTCGCCAAAAAAGCTGACAAAGATGAACAGGCAGGCGGTCAAGTGTTGTCCTAAGTGTGGGGAGGAAGAAGCAGACGATCTCCACATGTTTTTCTGCTGTCCCAGCCTCCAGGTATTCTGGCATGATGTAAGTTTGGTTCTTACAACAACTTTGGACATAAATCTGGAGGTGAGCATGTCTTTATGTATCTTTGGGGTATTGGAGGAGGAGGCAAGGGTTAGCTTGGAAAGGAAACAGAAAAATCTGCTGTTTATGTTGATACTATTAGCTAGGCTTGATGTCTGTATTAAGTGGATAACTTTACTCCCCCCGTCCAAGAGGGAATGGTTGGATTTGATATGTAGGGTGTGAAAGCTGGATAAGAACAGCGAGGGAGTAACGATGCTTGATTTTTGGGACATATGGGATCTGGTCTTCTAGTTTAGTTAACTTTCACGGGTGGTTTAAGATATTTAATTTGTGTATGACCGGATCCGAAGTGTCCAATGATTAAGCAATTCTGCAACAATTTCTGGATCCATGGAATGGGACTGGAGCCCTCAGAGTCACCCCCCCTCAGTCCTTCATTCGATTGGATTCCAAGGGACAGGACACATGTGTATGTGAGTTTTGCCAAGTTACAGTCTCAGAGGGAAGCGCGAAGACCCTCTCATATTCTTCCTGGTAGAATATTGCACAAATGAGGACAAATTAAATAAATAAATAAGAAAGAGCAAGAAAATTTTTAGAGAAGTCCAGGTTAAAGGCATATACTAATATTCGTATGTGCCTGGACAAGCTATAGTATCTTTGATTAATAAATGGTTAGTCATTGATCAACATAGTAAAGCTTAGTTTCTGACTGAACATTTAAAAGCAGCAGGGCGAACATATCTCACAAGGCATGGGAATCCCAACTCATAGGTCAGGACTGTTTACTGAGATAGTTATGGGTTAGGGTTCCACAGAAGAAGATAACAGTAGTGTTTGTAAAGGTTTATTTATTTAGTCTATAAATGACCCACCCTCAGCTTGAATTAAGCTTGTATCAATATAGGCAGCAATAAGAGTAGGTCGTGGCTTGGGCCTGCCGAGATGAGATTACCGGATGGCCAAGACTGGCATTCTTTGTGTCTTTGCCATTTTCCAAAGGGCATACACATCTCTTAGATGGTAAGTGAGAAGGGGGTGGTGGGCTTTTGGAAATACTGTTATCTTTCATTTTAGGCTTTCCCCTTCTCTTTGCAAGGTGGATTAGTGGCTGAAAAGGATGTCATTTTTGCACTCACTCTTGCTGCTGATGTATTATAACCACATTGTCATAGTTTTCCATCAGTTTATGTTTAACACACACAGCCAGAAGCTGTTCATCTCAAAATTGGTTAGTAAAGCTAAATATTGCTGTATTAGAAAACTCTGCATGAATGGAGTGAACAGGGCCTACGGTCCAGACATCAGTTTTTGTTCAACACACAAAGCCAGAAATTGTTTATCTCAAAGTTGGTTAGTGCAGCTAAAGATTGCTGTATTAGAAAACTCAGCATGAATTAAGTGAACAGGGCCTACGGTCTAGACATACCTCTGGAGTGTTTCACAGAATGGGTAGAATCAAATGTAGTAATTGATTTATATCTGTGGGTCTGTCACTCCTTCAATATGACAGGCGATATGTACATCTCTGAGACCATAAATACTTCTGCAGAGGAATATGGGATTCCTTCAGAACAGTTTGTACCATATGGTGGCAAGGGTGATATGTACCAATGGTAACACTGCGCCAACGCGATACCAAAGGGGATGATGGACGGAGCGTTAGAGCAAATCAAACACTCACCCCCAGTCAACTGATCTGGGTTTAATCCATCATCATTCTTTAGCTCACTCCACCACCCCAGTTCAGACATGGCCATATGCAAATCAGTCTGACCCTGTGCCTCATGGGAACAGTCCAGCCCGAACTGCCAAGCCATGTCTTCCCTAGACCGAAAACAAGCATCCTGGGACCGGTTTTGGGTTCATAACCCTCGTCAGCCAGGCTATCTTGAATCCAGTGGCAAAGTGAGCAAGGGACCCACGTCTGGGCATACCCTGCCAACTTAGGGCGAACAAAGCGATACCAAAGGGGATGACGGACGGAGCGTTAGAGCAAATCAAACGCTCACCCCCAGTCAACTGATCTGGGTTTAATCCATCATCATTCTTTAGCTCACTCCACCACCCCAGTTCAGACATGGCCATATGCAAATCAGTCTGACCCTGTGCCTCATGGGAACAGTCCAGCCCGAACTGCCAAGCCATGTCTTCCCTGGACCGGAAACAAGCATCCTGGGACCGGTTTCAGGTTCATAACCCTCGTCAGCCAGGCTATCTTGAACCCAGTGGCAAAGTGAGCAAGAGACCCACGTCTGGGCATACCCTGCCAACTTAGGGCGAACAAAGCGATACCAAAGGGGATGATGGTCGGAGCGTTAGAGCAAATCAAACACTCACCCCCAGGCAACTGATCTGGGTTTAATCCATCATCATTCTTTAGCTCACTCCACCACCCCAGTTCAGACATGGCCATATGCAAATCAGTCTGACCCTGTGCCTCATGGGAACAGTCCAGCCCGAACTGCCAAGCCATGTCTTCCCTGGACCGAAAACAGGCATCCTGGGACCGGTTTTGGGTTCATAACCCTCGTCAGCCAGGCTATCTTGAATCCAGTGGCAAAGTGAGCAAGGGACCCACGTCTGGGCATACCCTGCCAACTTAGGGCGAACAAAGCGATACCAAAGGGGATGACGGACGGAGCGTTAGAGCAAATCAAACACTCACCCCCAGTCAACTGATCTGGGTTTAATCCATCATCATTCTTTAGCTCACTCCACCACCCCAGTTCAGACATGGCCATATGCAAATCAGTCTGACCCTGTGCCTCATGGGAACAGTCCAGCCCGAACTGCCAAGCCATGTCTTCCCTGGACCGGAAACAAGCATCCTGGGACCGGTTTCAGGTTCATAACCCTCGTCAGCCAGGCTATCTTGAATCCAGTGTCAAAGTGAGCAAGGGACCCACATCTGGGCATACCCTGCCAACTTAGGGCGAACAAAGCGATACCAAAGGGGATGATGGACGGAGCGTTAGAGCAAGTCAAACACTCACCCCCAGTCAACTGATCTGGGTTTAATCCATCATCATTCTTTAGTTCACTCCACCACCCCAGTTCAGACATGGCCATATGCAAATCAGTCTGACCCTGTGCCTCATGGGAACAGTCCAGCCCGAACTTCCAAGCCATGTCTTCCCTGGACCGGAAACAAGCATCCTGGGACCGGTTTCGGGTTCATAACCCTCGTCAGCCAGGCTATCTTGAACCCAGTGGCAAAATGAGCAAGGGACCCACGTCTGGGCATACCCTGCCAACTTAGGGCGAACAAAGCAATACCAAAGGGGATGATGCGCCACTGCGCCAACTACAAACAAAATTCTCCAGGAACTTCTGACTTAGGGACTGGGCCTTAGGAATATATCCCACTTGTACGGTCTGATAACAGATATCCTAGTTACACGTGGTGGGAAACCAATATAGGGAATCTGAAGATGAAGTGTGGACAGGGCGGCCTTCTTCTGTGTATGCCGAATCTCCACAAACAATAGGTTTAAACTGATAGAATTCAGTTAACTGCATCAGCGCTAGGAGGCCTCAGGGTAGCTAAGCGCTATATAAATACAATTTCATTCATTCATCCTTACCTAACCCCCGCCAGACTGCATGGAGTGTTTGGCAATTCCTCAGGTGCCTGTCCTAGATGTTTACTCCCCGGGGGGTGTCTTCTTTCACATGGCATGAAGTACCCAGAATTAACAAGCGTCTGAGAAGAGGTGTGTCACATATGGATATGTCCTTGCATGACTGTCTCTCCTGAGGTGAGTTGAGTTGTTTCCACTCACAGGTACTGGTAAACATACTAGTGAATTTGTGGATCTGGCACTGATACTGGGCATTGATAGGTTAGCCGTGGGACGGAAATCCCACGAAACACCCTCACTGACGTCATGGATGATGGTGCCAGGGGATGGGCTGTGGCTGAGGTAGCTCTTTTGAGTACAACAGTTATAAAAATATATAATCAGGCGCTATAGGAAGAATGAGACGATGCCTTACTAGAATTTACAAAGAAATCAAAGACATGCCCACCTGAAACTGAAACTATAGCTTGCAGCTAGATCCAAAGATGAGTATGTCACCCTATGTTGGAAATACCTAGAGGAGGGATAGACAGTGTAGTAGCAGTGTCACGAGGGGCACTAACATTAATATAAAGCATCAATTTTTATACTGAAATTATTACGAACTAGAACCGTGAGATGTAATTTATGGACCGCTGATGTTTGCTATTAATTACCTCTCTTTTCCTAATGGATTGCCAAGGAAATATCCCTCATATAATAAATATATTAGTATTGAGTAGGCCAGCAATGCCCTGCTCATAACCAAAACAAGACTGCCTACAAGTTGTGTCACTGTGTGGAACTATATTTAATTGCTCTGTAAGAACAAATAAAAGCAATAAAACATTTGTTACAAAAAGCATCTTTCTGCTGGTTTCCTTGCTCATCAAAGTCAACCACTAGAGCCCTCACAAAATGCTGAAGTGCAGCTGATACAGGGAATGAGTAAATGAGACCACATCAACCAGGCTAGACTAGTTCTTTGTTAAAGAGCTTATCATGTTTTTCCTTGTTAAAGAATGTATCCCTTTTAAAAGTGGATGCCTCATTTTTAAGTTCATCTTGGGTCTTGCACCTTGCTACTTGTCCCAAAGTAACACTATCTACACAAATAAAAAATAGCAAGGACGGCCGCCTTCAATTGGACAGTCTATAACTTAAATCTCTGGGTGGTAGGATGTTCTTTTCTGTAGGCCAGTCATGCTGGAACTCACTTCTTAGCAACATACAGCACAGCTCCTTGTTTGATACATTAACCCTAAAAAGCACCCCTGTCAGGTAACGGTTAGATCCGCACCAAGAGACCTTCAGGATGTGTGGTGTGTAACAAATGCAATTATTAAGTCAACATTAGCAGTTAGAGAATTCCAGAAAATGTTCTACAGATAGCTTAAATAAATCTAGAGACCTCTGTATTTAACCAATACATTTGCCATTTGTGCTAAGTGAGCCATGTCCAGTAGCTGTTTGGAACATTTCAGTTTGTTGGACAATTTCCAATGTCTCAGCACAATCTTTTTTCAGCACCGTTTGGCCTTGCTGTAACCACTGCTATTTACCCTTTCTCCTTCAAGGTCGCAATGACTTCTCTGTAACATTTTTTGTTGAACCAAACAGTCATCACGCTTGTGTATTGTATCTAATGCAGTCCTCATTGGAAATGTCACTTTCTGATCAGTTTCCCAACCGTGTTTATTATTTTTACCAAGAGATGGAAATGTTAACTAACACTTACCTCCTGTAAGCAATAAATGATTCGCTTTCAGCATGTTTATTAAAAATTCAGATACAATTTTGTTTTGCAGCTTTACATACTCATAACGAGAAGTGCCAGAACACTGTAATGTTTAGATTGGTTCACGGCAGTAATGGAAGAGAGGGTAGTCACAGGTGTTCACCGGTGTGCCAGCTCTCTGGCAGCTGCTGTTGGGTTAATAGAGATTGATGTACTAGTACCGCCATGGCTGGTCAATGCGAACATATTTATATCATGTCTTTACGTATCGATGTCGAATGGGTCAGAGGCACACTAGCATTTCTTTTCATCTGCATCCAATTTAATGTGACTTTCTTTGATGTCCCTGTCAGGGAAAAGGTCTGCATTTCCGGTTTCCATTACGCTAATTAAAAGATCTTCAAACATGGAAAAATATTTTTTTTTGGTACAGGATGTTGCCTAGTTAGGGGCCCATGTCCGATTGGCCTGTACCCTAGGCCAGCTGGTGGGCCGGTTTGTTTTCCATTGATGAAGTCCATCCATCCACAGTACCCTCACTGAACTCAGAGGCCTCTTGCTCCCTAGTCCTAAATATTACCTTCGTTTTTTTTTTATTATTAAGGCATTTCGTTTTTATTATCAGAAACTAAAACCTTAATGTATCCAGTGTTTTTTACAGTAAGTTTTCCTCCTAGCATTTTTGTTTTTGGCATTGTGAATCAACCCTGCCGTATAGATACTCCGTAGGTGCACAGCTCTGCCAGGACGCAAGAACCATGATCTGCATGCCACCCGTGCATATACCGGTGCCACTGCACGTCAACCGTGACTTGCCCATGCCCTGTGTGTATACAGTTCTGCTCGTGTAATCAATAGGAACTGTTCAAACACTGCCCACTGTGTCAGTGTGCTTCAGCACTCCCCAGCACATACCTAGGACATGTACAGCTCTGCTCCCATAGCACAACCCTGACCTGCGCATAATATGCACACACACAGCTCTGCCAGTGTACCTCAACTATGACCATGACCTGTCCATGATGATGTGCAAACGAAGCTATGCTAGTGCTCTTCAGGCATGACCTGCAGGGTCTCTGTTGGCACACAGTTCTACCAGTGTATATCAGTCATTCTCTGAACATCCCCCAGTGCACACACAGAGCTCTGTCAATGATCCTCAGCCCTAAATACATCTTCAGTTGGACACAGCTCTGCCACTGCACCTTGAACCTTCTCTGCAGATTCCAAAGTTCTGAAGGTGTACCTTAATCACAACCTGCACATACCTACAGTTCTAGCAATGCGCCACACCCCTCACCCAGAGCAGCCACTGTACCCTAATCGAGCAAAATCGGTGCACAGAAATCTCTGCCATTGATCTGAACCCTGACCTGCAGTTGATCAGTGCACATACATCTTCCCTCTTATAAGCAAGACCCTCTGGCACCCTGAGTGTAAGCAGGTGCCATGGGGCCCGGAGGGCGAGCAAGAGCAGTAGGCAGCTATAATCTCAGGAAACTAACTGTGAGCAGGAACCTCGAATAACTGGTGGCGGACGTGAATCTCAAGGATCTGAAGGTGAGTAGGAGACCCATGGAACTGAGGCTTCAGGGAACTCTGATTGAATAGGAGACTCAGGGAAATAAGGTGGGAGTGGATAGCCTTAGAACAGGAACCTCAGGAAACTGGGACTAAGCAGGAGCCTGCAGTAACTAAGGATTATTTTGTAATGTGGCACTTGCCTTGTGCAGTGCTTGTTGTACTTCTTTCCAGAGTCCTATCTTATTAAGGAACAGCTTTGCTCGCCCTCTGCTGGTCACTTTTATTGTTGCAGTACACCCTGTTTTGCTCCATTATTTACTTATTTGATATCAGCTTCCTCTGGCTCTATTTGCCTTTATTGCTTTTGTTTTTAGCAATATGTCTACGCCTCTTTGAACTGTTTTTCTGCTTTTAAATATGGCTGTGTTTTCCATAGTATTTTCACCCCCATTTCTTGCTTAACCAGGTCATCCGTCCATGCAATGAGAGGAATGGATTGGCTTGTTCGACAACTACATTATAGTTCTAGATGGCCTTGAATTGTCACCTGAAAGAAAGAAAGTGTTGTTGTTAGGTACTATTGGTAAAGAGGCACATCGTATTTTTAAATACCCACCTCAAATGTTAGGCAATGAAAATCAGCCTGTGGAGGATGTGTTTACGGACACCAAGCTGCACCTGGAGAAGAGGTTTTCCAGGGAAGAGAACATTGTCATGTCTCGCTACAAGTTTTACACAAGGCCCCAGAAGACTGGTGAAACTCTCAATGAATTTGTTTCTAGTCTACGGAAGCTGTCAATAAAATGCAAGTTTGGGCAGATGACTGATGAACTTATCAGGGCCCAACTGATGGTCCATTGTCACAGCAAGAAAACTCAACAACGTCTTTGGGCTGCAAAGAACCCCACCTTGAAGGATGCTATTTCCATTGCCAGGGTTGTTGAAGAGTCCGAACGATGCATAAAGGAAATGAGCAAGGAGGGCATTGAAGGGCAGGTAGCAGCTATTGAGACAAGCATTTGTAATGCAATAGGTCTCACATTTATGCAAGTTCAAGCTATTGACATTGTAAATGGTAATGCCTTTTAGTAATGTTTTTTGTTTTACAACATAATTAAACGGCATTGTTATTTACAATAGTAATAGCTTATTTTTTTGCAAACGCAGTCCCCTGAAGGATTCTATGCTATAAATAGCCTATAAATACATCAGTGTCCCTCAAGCTTAAACTGCAGCATTAGGTAGTTTAGGGTCCACCCCTTCCTCTTGTAAACCATCTCCAACCTTCCGCTCCTATCGGGCATAGCCCTTAGATCGAAACCTTGCAATGAGCGCTCTGTTGCTTGCACAGTGGTGAAACTGTATTAGTTACAAGTGAACACGCCTGCCACTGGGCTTTGGTGGGAGTGATGGAGAAACGTTTGTTCTTTGTATCCTTCTAGCACCTAAGCCATGGATGTTTCTCAGCGAGTTGAGCAACAAAAGGAAGTGTTTGTATGTGTGTGCGTGCGTGTGTGTGTTTATGTATGTGTGCGAGTGTCTGTATGTGTGTGTGTATGTATGTGTGCGCATGTGTTTGTGTGTGTACGTATCTGTTTATGTGTTTGTATGTGTGTGCGTATGTAACGCAGTCCCCTGAACGATTCTATACTATAAATAGCCTTTAAATCAATCAGTGTCCCTCGAGCTAAAACTGCAGCATTAGGTAGTTTATGGTCCACGCCTTCCTCTCGTAAACCATCTTGAACCTTCCTCTCCTGTCGGGCATAGCGCTTAGATCTTAACCTTGCAATAAGCGCTCTGTTGTAGCATGAATTGGTGGGCGGAACAGATATACAGAACATATTTTTATATGCAGCGTGTGGAGACGGGCAGTCCTGCCAAAGAACATTAGGAGTTAATCAGGGTAAAGTTTGACCCAAGATAAAAGGAGGTTTCTAACAAGACTTGGAACATTTGCGTCATAGTTTCATATGTTAGTATGGGTCAGGGTGACATATGTCATTTCTTATTTGCGTGGCTAACACCAGAGCGAGCAGCGCATGTGCGCTGCAACGCTAGGCGACACCTGAAAAGGGCCGTGACACAATGGGAGGCGTCACGAGTAGCCGCTAAAAGCCCTACAGCCAAACCCCATCTATTTTATACTCATGCAAGAGTTGCAGAAAATAAAATAAAAACCCAAAAACTTGTACAAAGAAACAAAGACGGAGATCTAACAATTACAGACCCTAGAGAAGGAGCGCACCTCCAGCCCTTCTGTGTGTGTGTGTGACCACCAGTGTACGAAGGAGGCCGGATCGGCCATATGAAAAAAATACAGGGCGGTAACAAAATAAGCACAAAATCCAATTAAAAAACAGTAAACAAGCTATCAACACACCTTCCTACATCACGGGAAACAAAGATGGCGTGGGCCAGTCAAGATGGGCCGTCCCAAAAAGCAACAGGACGGTAACCAAAATGCCCGATTCCCAATCACAAGCCAGCGTTTACTCTAAACTATGAAGCCAGCCAATTGAAATCAAGGGCGTGGCTTAAAGTCCCCTTCTAAAATATCGATTACTATAGCTCTCGCAGAGCGAGCAACGCTTGTGCGCTGCAACCCTAGGCGAGACCTAAAAAAGGAAGAAATCACTAGATGCTCTATCGGCAAGCCCAATCCCAAGGCACAAAGATCTGCCAAGTCTAAGGGTTGTTCTAGGTGTGGTAGCGCTTACCATCAGAGTGACTCAAAATGGTGTTTTGCTTCAAAGCAAGACTACAGAAAGTGTGGGAGGAGCAGTCATTAATCCCGCATGTGCAGAGACTTCAACAAATCCAGGGTTGCTGTTACAGAGGATTTCAGTCTGGATGGAGACTGTGAAGACCGTGTGTTGATGGTCCTTCCGGGCAATAGTGAAATCGAGAGGAAGTGCCGTCCTCAGGCATTCTTCAGGATCCTGGGCAAACAAGTGGAACTAATGGTAAATTGTGGTTCCTTGTATACCATCATGCTGAAGTGGATGAGGGAGAAGGAGTGGCCTCTAGTTCCACTCTTACCTAAGGACATTGATCCAAGAGGTTACCAAGGGGAGAGAATTGTTGTTCTAGGCTACTTTTCTTCTCCTATCACTTTTAAGTCAAGACTTGTGGTGGGTAAGATCTACGTAGCAGAGGATGGTCCTCAAATCCTGGGTTAGGGTCACCAGTTTGACCTTCATATTTTCATTGATCTCCACGCCCCTGATCACGTTTTGTGTGTGGCTGATGTAACCACTGAACAAGTTTTAGCCGAAATGGATGATGTCTTTAGGGAGACTCAAGGTGTAATGAAGGGGTACACGCATAGGATTGTTTTGGAGGAGGGCACTATCCCTGTCATACACAAGTTGCAAAGGGTTCCCTTAATTGTGAGGGATTAGGACAATAAAATGTTGGACATGCTAAAGGAAGGTGTTATCGAACCGGTTGAGGCCTCTAAATGGGGCTCTCCATGGTTATCATAAAGAAGAGTGATGGAAAGCTCAGGTTCTGTGTGGACCTTCGAAGTTTAAACCAACACGTGGTTGCTGATACTTTTCCCCTCCCCAACATCAATAAACTGTTGCTTTGGCTTAAGGGTGGTAAGTACTTTTCCAAACTCGATCTGAAAAGTGCTTACCACCAGATCAAGCTACACGAGGAGTTGAAAAACCTCACAGCCGCGAATACCATGGCAGGCACTTTTCGCTTCACGAGGTTGCCATTTGGGTTGTCCTCCTCTGCCAGCATTTTAGAGCAGATCACGTCTGAAGTCTTCAGGGATTTGGACAATGTACATTTTTTCCAAGACGACATCCTTGTTTTTGGTGTGTCTGTTCAAGAGCACAACAGGGAGGTCCTTGGCAGACTGAGGGTGGCTGGTCTAACTCTGAGGAAGGATAAATGCCAGTTTCTGGTAGAGGAAATTGAATATATAGGGCATACCATCTCCGGGCAGGGGGTTCGTCCTAAGGTCGATCTTTTAGAAGCAATCAGGGATGCCCCCATTCCCCATGAGAAGGACCAGTTGCGGTCCTTCATGGGCCTAATCGAGTATTATGCCAAATTTGTTAAGTGCTTTGCTGCCAAGACTGAAGCACTCAGGATCCTGTTGAGGAAAGGGTGTTCCTTTGTCTGGGGCGATGTCCAACAACACGCTTTTGTTCTGATTAGGAAGGACATTTGCGAGGCGGATATTCTTGTGCCCATTGATACTCATCTCAAAACCTTTCTAACCGCTGATGCGAGTGCTTGTGGCTTGGGAGCCGTGCTTTCCCAGGTGCATGTGGGTGTTGAAAGAACTGTGGTATGTGCCTCGCACTCTTTGTCCGAATGCAAGAGCAATTATTCGGTCATCGATCATGAAGCTCCAGTAGGGGCCAGGTCAGTTGAGCATTCCGGGACCTTCTTGTGGGGTTTTGATTTTTGTATTCGCACTGACCACAAGCCCTTAGTCAAGATGTTGAGCCCAGGAGGTGCGGGTAAAGACTGCGAGACTGGCCAGACTTGCTTCTAGGTTCCAGGAGTGCCGGTACCGGGCTCACATTCCTGCGTGGAAAAATGCACAAGCCAATTGTTTGTTTCGTTTGGTCTTGAAGGGCACTGGTGAGGATTGTCTTGGTTCATCTCGGGAGTAAGATGGTGCTGTGGCTTCTTTGGGGGATGTTGAGTTTTGCGCTGGTTGTGCCTTCTTGTCTGATGAGACAATTTATGGATCAGGATGTTGCTCTCAAGTGTGTGAGACATATGTTAGTTCTGGGGGAGCGGAGGGAAAGTGCTTTCGCTCCCTTGGTCAGACCGTTTGTGAAGGTTTTGGACGAATTGAGCATGAGTGACTCTAAAGTTCTCATAAGGAATGATAAGTTTTTGCCGACTGGGGGCTTGAGATCCAGGATTATCAGTCTTGCACATGAAGGGCACCTTGGTCAAACCATGACTAATGTTAGGCGCCAGGCTTGGTGTACTGTGATAAAACTACATCTCCCAGAATGCACTGAGAGGAGTGCTGGGTGTGTGCTTTGGGCTTGGTCATGTGACGCGGAGGTTCTTAAGCCTTCAGCTCCTGTATCCCAGTGCTTGGCTTTCAATTTGGCTGAACCTTGCCCTTCTCCTTGTCTGGATTAACCTTGTTAAATCTAGTTCCCCGATATCGGAAGCGGAGCTGCTGGTGCATCGAAAACACTCTGAACTTTGCTAGCTTGGAGTCACAGGGAGTGGAAGTTTGGTCCTTCAGTTTTTGCCCATCTTCATTTTTGTCTCAGCGCGAGGACGTGCTGAAACCTTTCCTCGGCTGTTTTCCTTCAGCGGTGAACGCGCTGTCAATCACTCGCGACTCGTCAATTCAGCACGAAGACGCGTTGAGTTTCTTGTCCGCTCACTTCTCCAGCGCAGGACGCGCTACCTCTCCCCGCCTTCCACCTTCCCAGCACTAGGATGCGTTGTGTTTGCCTCTCCGTTTAATTTCTTTTTGGAATCTCTGAATTAATGTGCTAGCGTAGGAGCGCTCGAATACATTTTACTTAAAAGCGCGAAGATGCGCTATATATTTTTTTTTTGCTGTCACACGCTGTCGACAAGCATTTAGAGTCCCGTAGTGTACTAATGACTTAAACAGTACACGCTGCTCCCAGGATCTGTTGCTGTTTGTTTTCACTATCAAAGAACTATACCTCAAGTCATGGGTAAACGTATGCCCTAGTATTATTTTTGGTATCTCTGAGAGATGGTCTGCTGAAAGACCACCCACTGGCCATTATTGTTCCTCTTTTAATTGTAACCAAGAGACCATCTTATGGGACTAAACAAGCATTGAACCAAGTAGGCTTGGGAGAGAACACAACCTGTGTTTCTTGTTCTGTTCTTGTGTGTGTTGCAACTTCCCAAGACACCAGTTCCTGATATTATTTGTGTATTTGTTATCTCCTTGTCATTTCTTCTGTAGGATTCCAGGGTCTATCGGGCTGCTCATTCTCCCTGTTGGTCGCGACTGAGGATTCTCTGGTTGTCCTTCTTGGTCTCTTAATTCCCTGAAGATATCTGCGTTCCTTAGTGTTTTGCATTGCACTGGGGTGGCTGTATCTCTGGGGAGAGGAGGGGCTCACTCTTCGCTCCTGGGGATCTGGTACTTCTGCCTGGTGAATCAGTCTCCTTCGACAACTAAAAGTGTGTGAGAATTTCTCATGGCCCTGCATGGACGAAAAGATCACGTACTGGGTTGTTGGATGTGACGTGTGCAGGGAGAGTGAAAAGAGACTCAAGACAGGTAGTCATGCCATTTTGGGTCATAGCGAAGATCCTAGTGCACCCTGGAGTACTGTTTGTATAGACTTTATTGGGCTTATGCAGGGTGTGAAGGAGAGATTGAGGAATGCCTTGGTGCTAATGGATGCTCATTCTCAGATTAATGTCTGATGTTACAACTAAGAGGACCATTGAGCAGTTGAAGGACGTTTTTCACGAATAGGGTCTACCCCGCATCCTTGTCACGGACAATGGAACTCAACTTGTTTTGCATGATATGAGGGACTTTCTAAGTAAATGAGGGATTATTCACCACCGCACGGCTCTTTACAACCCCCAAGCCAATGGCATGGTGGAGCGGGCTAATCGCCTGGTGAAGGGTACCATTTCCATGACGTTACAGAGTGGAAAGGATATCAGGGTGATGGTGAGCGAGATGGTTTGGGCCCATCGCACGACCATCAACAGTGCGACTGGGTTTACCCAGTTTGAAAAGATGTGTGGAAGAAAGCCTGGCACCAAACGTCTACCTGCTTAGCTTGTCTCTCCCGAACTGCCATCCAACCTGATGGATGGGGTCAAGTTTGATGGCGCAGGTGTGTGTGCCGGTGACTGGGTCAAGATCAAACATGGCAGACCATGCAAAGGCTTGTCTAAGTTCTGGGGCCCCTTAAGGGTGAGGCAAGTTTTTGACAATTACTTGCTTCTTGACAATGGTCCCAAATGGGACAAACGCATGGTTTCATTGTATCCTAAAGAGGAGGGGGTGGGCTCTATGGAGAACTAACCTAGGTTTCATGTTGATGAGTGATGCAGATCTGTCCTTCAATGGGTCTCAGGTCAGAAGAGAGACTGGCTCTGGGGATGCCTCCAGTTCCCTACCCCTTGATCTTCCTGCTAATGTGGGCGCCAGAGTTGCCCGCTCTCCCAGGTCCCGCAGACCTCCTCGCTACTTGGAGGATTATGGTCAAACATGGAGGTTTTTTTTACTCTTCATTACTGGTGCTTTACTTCTTTCCCTTTGTCTTGACTCGTACATTCCATTTTGTTTTCAATTGTTTTCTGCATTGGGTTGTTTGTTGTGGGTAGAAGGGTGGGGGGTGTTGTAATGTGGCACTTGCCTTGTGCAGTGCTTGTTGTACTTCTTTCCAGAGTCTTATCCAGAGTTCTATCCCCCTGTTGTGCCACGGTTGCAGGATTCCACTAACTGCAGTTGCTCCGTGGCTGGCGAAGGTGTGATCACGCTCAGTGTGCTTTGAAGAGAATAAAGCTGTGTTTGAATACCCCCCTGTTGTCTGTGTCATTACCACAGATCGCCAGCAGACTCAGGAATTGGGGTTGAACTACAGTCTCAAAGAACAGAGGGCGAGTAGGAGCCTCATGGAACTAAGCGTGACTAATATCTTTGGAGAACAAGAGTGAGTAGGACCCTCAAGGAGCTGAGGGTGCATTGGAGCCTTAAAGATCTGAAGGTGATCAAGAGCCTAAGGAAACTGAGTGAACGTTTAGCTCAAGGAATACGAGCGAGTAGGAGTTTCAAGTAACTAAGTGGGAAGTACGAGCCTCAAGGAAACAAATGGGAGTTGGATTTTTAAAGATCTGGAGGTGATCAGGAGCCTCATGGAACTGAGGGAGTATAGGAGTGTCAAAGGTACCGAGTGTGAATAGAAGTCTCCGGGAATTACTAGTAGGACTCTAAGCGTGAAAAAGAGCCTTAGGGAACTGGGAGATGAGGAATCCCAAGGAACCAAGATTTAGCAGGTGCCCAGGAACCAGAATATGAGCAGGAGCCCAAGGAACTGTGGCTGAAGAGGAGACTCATGAAACTGAGTGTAGGTAAAAATCCTAAGAAACTCCAAGTGAACAGAAGTCTTGGGGACCTTGAGCCTGGTGGACATAAATTAAGATGTGCCCTTGCTGGTAACCGGAGACTAAGTGGGAATCTGTTGGTCTTGGATGTGAGCTGAAGCCTCAGAATCTTAGTGTGAGCAGGTTGATGGTCCAGACAGAACAAAAGCCTGCAGACCTAATGGTGAGCGTGATTTTATGCCAAGACAGGAGGCTAGCATTATGCATTAAACTTTTATTTCCCACTTTTGAGCAGCACCTTTAAAAGCTCATGGAACCTTTAAACGTCACAATCAAAAACAACTTTCAAGTCCATAAGTAACATATGACCACAATCTTCCTCCTCTTTTGTTTGCTGCTTCTGAGCATATAAGTATTGGACTAGTTTATTGTTGTTTATTTACTGTGTATTGGATATATATGACATTTGTTAGTTTGTTTGAAGAAGTATGTTGTGGAAACCCAATTTATGGGTGTATAAATGAGATGGTATGTATGTTGATTTACGAGTTTTAAAGAAATGTTTATGTATTGTGGGGACTTTAATTCAATCAGTTTATTTTCTTAGATAAGGTAATTTTTAAGAGTAATCTTTATGGATTTTAAAATATTCATTTTTTAAGGTTAGGGCATTTTTAATGTTAAAATATGTAAACCGCGAGCGCACGCACGCGTGGTAATCAGTTGGATTCATTTGAATTTTAAAATAGTTTGCTCGCTCTTACTGTGACTAAAATAAGCTAGAAGCGGTAGCGGGAGCAGCCTCAAGCCAGCCCGAAGGAATAATGGCTCTTAGAGAGCTTGCTGTGTGACGCATTTGTGCGTGTGTAGCGAGCTCTCAATTTACCATCACTGGGGCGGATTTTGAAGGGATTAGAGTTTGTTTTATAGACTCAAGCTCTTGTTTCTAGGGGAATTTGCTCTACGAGGCACGTTTCCCTAGAAACTAATCTCGCTTCAGTATCGCGACTCGGCAGAGGCAGTTGGAGCAGTTGGTCAGTTTGACAGAGGATGAATAAGAGGAAATATATAGAAAGAAAATATATCGGGTGTTTAAAAAATTAAAAAGGAGTGTTTTTAGCACAAATTCATTGAAAGAGATATATTTTTAAGATAAATAAGATGGAAAAAGGAAATGAGGAACAAGAAAAATTAACAAGGGAGATTATTAGAAAAGAGATGAAAGAGACTATACAAGAGTCGTGAAGCAGGCATTAGGTAAGAGGAAAATTAATGATGAGGAGGAGTGTTTCTCTATATCAGAAGAGGAGAATGAAAGAGGTCCAGGTAGGAAATGTTTGTCTAAAAGGAAACATTTGAATGCGAAGAAGGGTCAGAGTGGAGCCCCAAGCGGCTCAAATTGAAGAGGTATCGGACGTGATACAGAAGAGAGCCAGTTATACACTGGGAATAGAGGGAAAGCATCGGAAGATGCTTTAAGTGAGAATGAATGGATGAATACATTTTGGACTTTGAGTATAAGGATGGTTTGGGAGAGGAATATGAAGATAACGGAAGGGAGAAGGTAAAGGATTCAGTGGTAGATCCTTTTGGTGAATTGTTGTTCAGTCCTAAGGACATAAGGCACCGTAGAGGGAAAGACTGGTGGCCTCTTGAGCATGTGGTGGATTATATTAGGGCTAGATTGAAGAAGACACTGGAGAAGGAAGAGAGAAACATCATGAGAGCAGAGTGCTTCAGACCAAACATTAAGGAGAAAGTAACTGACACCCAATATCGACCCAGAGTTAATAATCTACCTCTACAAGATGGTAAAGAATCCTAAGAAGGGCTGAGACCGTTCCTTGAAACAGTGTCAAGATAAGGGGCTTGACATCTTAGGGCCATTGCTAAAATGTTCGATGCATTACAGGAGGCTTACCTAAAGAATGTAGAGCTGGATCTTACATTATTGCGTGGTTGGTGCTAGAGGGCAGTTTGTTTTTCAGGTAATGCCAATGCTGGCATTCTTTCTGAAAGAAGAAAGACTATCCTGATGAGGATAAATCCTAAGTTGGGAGATTAATCATTTAAAGAGTCAAGTTAAGAGGCGCGGGGGCTTCTCTTTGTAGATGGAATGGTGAAGTCCCTATCAAAATATGTGCTTACTTTCACTAGTCTTGATAAGGCTAATTTCTCAATGCATAGAGTTCGATCTTTTTAGGCGAGAGAACCTCTTGAGTTAGTATTTCAAGAAGACTTAATGTTAATAGTAGAATACAAGGTACGTATGATGTTGGAGAAGGATGTAAATATTCAAGTGGAGGAACAAAAGAAAGGTTTTGTAAGTACTCTTTTTCCTTGTAGAGGAGAAGGAAAAAGGTTGGCGACCAGTGTTAAATTTTAGGAATTTGAATCAATATGTGACTTATCGTCATTTCAAGATGGAGGGAATTGATCCAGCGCAAAACCAATATCTGATCAGGGATCAATACGTACAAATATCTTAAACAATGGCCCATACACATTCACGCGTATCCCTGATGCGTTGGGGTCAATTTTGTTTCAATGATTTCAGTTTTCAATGTTGTTTATTGCTTCATAGTCAACATCTCCAGTATATATTTCTAACTTATACATCAACTTTCCTTCCACTTGGTTGATGGACCAATTAGTAGAAGAGTTGATGGCAATGATATGACACATCTAACTTATTTAATCAGTTATTTGAATAACCACAGACTCTCAGTAAGATTAATAAAGTTATATCTTAATTTTTGTTCTTAATTCTGTAATGCTCATATGCAAATTGGCACAAATACAAACAATGAATTCATCAAAGGAGAGAAGTAGTTGTTAAATGCAACTAATGCACATTCTTTTCTCACATCAACATGTATGGTAACCATTTAATGGAGGGGATAGATTAAGAGACAAAGGTTTCAGCAAATATTATGCAAGAAACAATATTATGACGGAGTGGATAGGCGAAGAGACAAAAGTTTCAGAATAATACATTTGCATGTACGATTATAAAAATCTAGTAGGTCTATGGGAAAACCACCCCTCTGGCCTAGGGAATGGTGAGGGTCCCCCGAGATAGGATAAGGGAACAAAGTAGACAGGACCCGAGACAGGTTTAAGGACAGGAACAGCAAGGCCTCTCTGCAAACCGACGATCAGCGACGCATCCACCCTTCTTCTCTTCCTCCCTGCAAGTCTAAACCACACCCCTAAAGGCACCCCAATTATACCCTAAAATCTCCATATCCATCCCACCTAAATTGCAACAACTCACATATTCTAACAACTGATTGGCCGTCTTTGTAGGTGGTTCTATCACCCTACAGTGACTTCACCCCAAACATTAGACATTTATTTGTCTTAATTTCCGCTCCCACAGTTTTTCAAATTCTTTATTCATACTACATTCAAATGAAACAATTGGATAAAATTAATTGAATATTTGAGCATCTTTTGCAGAAGAGACAATCCGATCCCACGGTTGACCATGTTCTTGGGCAAACTAACAAACGTTCTGGGACTTCTCTCGGGCACTCTCGCTGCTGAGCAGAGCGTGTCTGTTTAGCTTCTGTCAGCTCAGTTGCGCTCCTCATCTCTTACCCCTCCCACTCGGGATGACTTTAACCAAGATGGGGTTCGTCTACAGCATACTACAGTAAATGCAAATAAACATTTATTAATATATGACAATGTAGTTTTCACTGTGTATCCCCCTCTCGTGTACTATTCCCAATTAACATTAGCTAGCATAAGCTTTAAGCGGAAAAGCGGCATTAATTAGTATTCTGAAGCAAAATGCAACATGCAACTACGAATAGCACATGCGGCCTAAACATACATTTTTCTCCTATCTTTCAAGCTCACCGAATGATAGGTGTTAGTCCTTTTATATATTATTTCATGTTAGTGCAGATGTGCGCAAAGCTATTTCCCACGTGTGTGTCTGTAGGGTGCATGTTAATTTCTATCTCTACATACTGTTAGTACGAATTATGGGGGTGTTGCTCCGAGCAGGTTTCGTTTTGTGAAATCCTGCTCCATCAATCCCCCCCTTGATGGCTTCCTAGAGCCATCATAAAAATACCTACCATACCATGTGCCATCTTTATTTTAAAACTCAGTACTCTTCTCTCTTTTTACGGCACTTCCATTTAAATTTTTCATCATGTCAGAGTATTCCTCTTTTATTTCTTCCAATTCTATTTCTTCTCTTTTTCTCTTTTTTGCTCTTCGTTTATTACCTGATTCTGCCACTTCATTTTTTCCTCTCTTACTCTTACAACATTTATAAGTAGTTATTAACATTAGAGCTATTATTGCTATGGGGTCAGATCTTTATGTAATGCTGTAATATTCTTAATATATCCTTCAATACCCTGACTTTTATCGGGAATATACGCACAACAATGTTGGCCCTTCAGCATACCACAGACTCCACCCTTTTTGCCAATAAAATGTCAAGGGCAAGTCGATTTTGTAAAACCATTGATCTAATGGCAACCATTTCAGTATCAATCATTAAAAACCCACCAGCAGTATCTGTTGATAATCAATCAACAATGTAGGCAATTTTTTAATTTTGTGTGTATTTAGAATGACTCTCTCTGAGGGTATTAGTGCACTAAAAATATCACCTACAATTTCTGAAAAACTAGCTCTTTTGTTACGTATTAGTCATTGCTTTACTTCACTCAATTTTCTATTGTTTCGGTCAATATGATAGACCTTTGGAAAGACAATGGCAAAATAACAGCTACCATACCAATGTGCAGGCAGTCTATAATATGCTTTCATTTCACACACATAGTAGACTCCTGGGAAAACAGGATCAGTTCCACCCTTCAATCCTCAGCCTCCAGTAACCTGAAAGGTATGTTCACATTCACTACTACCAATAAAATAGTTGTTGTAGTTAGTTTTTGTTCTAAGAAAGCATATTTTCCCTTTTTGTTGCCAGTCCATGGACACAGCAGCGTATGTCTCGCCTCTTTCATAATTTCCTTCTCTAAAAGCCCACGGTGGTACTCGGGACTTCTGTTCAGCAGCTTTCTTTTGAAAACTCTCCCTTCTAATTTCCACCATTGCAATGAAAACCTTTTCCTCAATCTGCAAACTACAGGTCAGGTTATTCTTTTAGGCGTATTCTATATCTAAAGCTTTGGTATTGTGGAACAATTCTCCCATATAACGTGCATTTTTAGTGCTCAAAATCCTATTTAACTCTTTTATTACTGGTATTTCTGAAAATACTAGATCTATATTAGAGTACTGATACTCTGTCTTACCTGTTACATAAAACAGGCGTGTTAGTATACTACATGACACACCATAAAGGAAGGTGGTGATAAGTCACCCACTCTAAGACAGACGAAAGTAATTGCATACATACATAACAGTCACTCATATTCATGGTGTTAGTGTATTCATACAGCAATTTAGTGAAGACATTCAACGAAAAATCATGAATGGACTTATCATGATGGAAACTATTTCCATCCAATTGTCCTTTATTAGTAATCAGTGTTCCTTTAGTGACATCATTCGTTCGTCCATTTGTTACGTTATTAGTACTATTTCCAATATTAGTTACCATTACAATAGGTACGATTTATAGTTAATAATATCCATATGAACATTAGAAAGAATATACTACATAAGCAAGCTTTAATACATCTACGTTTTAGACTAGGTTTTGGATGTTCAGTCACTTCTATTTCAGTCATTTTATATTCTATAAAAATAAAAATCTACCAATATCTAAGTCTTATTTCTCTAATTCTAATCCCAAAATTTACAAAAATAATAGTGTAATCCTATACTTCAAGGCTTTCTTCTTTACCCCCTTTCTTTTCTGTTCTGTGGCTTTTCTGAATCTTTGAATTTTTCTTCTTCTGTCAAATTTATCACCTTAAATTTCTCTTCACTTCTTTTAAGGTGGTCTTAAATAGCTTTCGTCAACCTACTCCGTATTTGAACTGGCTTTGTTTTCACTTGAATCTGAACTTTCGATTTCTTCAAGAATAATATAAGTCCACTTGGGTGCTTTGTATTTTCTACTTGGGATTCTTACTCTCTTAGTTTTCCGCACTAACTCTTCTCCTGACTCTTCTTGTTCAGTTTGACTTGAGACCTCATTCATTTGTTCTGGTCTTTTCTTTGATCTTCTTCTCACAAATCTATATTATATTCTTTTTGCTCCACCTAGCCAACTATCACCTTTTCTTGGTTTCTTAGCGATGACCTTTTCACCTTCTTCGTCTGTTTCATAGATTCTTTTACTTGGCCCTGCTTTTACTAGTCCTTCTCCTTGACTCTCAGGAACTTCTTGTTCTGTTGTTTCAACAGTGACTTCATTCACTTCAGGCTCAGCTGTGTCTCCACCTTGTTCTGGCCCAACAGTGATCTCGCTGTCACTTGGCTCAGCTGTGAATTCACTTTCTTCTTTTTTGTCAGCATCTTCACTTCCTTCTGGTTCAAAAGCAATCTCACGAGACCCAGTATCTGGTGCCCACTTTACTTGACTTGTGTTCGGCTGTTCATCATCTGTTTGTTCGTCAGAATCTGTTGTTTTAGATTCTTCAGCTTCACACACTTCAGCCACAGGTCTTTGACTTTGATTTACCAGTTGCGGCTCCTTTGGTTTTTCAAGTACATGTGCGACTCGTCTGGTATGGCTAGCATGAATCCAGTTTGGTAAGCCAAAACACTTTACTGCTGTGGTCATTACCAGAATGACTTGATAGGGACCATTCCACCTGGGTTCAAGACACGTTTTCCACGCGTGTTTCTTGACAAGAACCCACTCACCAGGACTCAAGCCATGAGCTTGATTTCGCTGTGTTGTTGTGGCTTCTTCTCCAACCTGGTGAGACACAGAATGCACCAGGTCAGCCAATCCCTTGCAATAGTCAAGTACCAGATCATCAGATATATTCATCAGTTTGTACGCTGGTACAAATGCTTGTCTCATTGCTCTTCCCATTAGGACCTCATGTGGACTCAAACCAGTCTTTCTGTCAGGGACACTTCTTAGACTCATCAATACAAGGGGTAAAGCGTCAGGCCATTTCAGTGATTTGGATGCACACACTTTCCCTAACCTAGATTTTATGGTGCCATTAATCTGTTCAACCACTCCAGATACTTCAGGTCGATAGGCACCATGCAGCTTCAGCTCAATGTTAAATGCTGCACAAATTATTCGAATTACTTCATTATTAAAATGTGTTCCCCTATCAGACTCCAAAGTGATTAGAAATCCAAACCTAGGGATCAGTTCTCTCAAAAGCAGCTTAGCTACAGTTGAACTGTTATTCCTCCTGGTGGGATAGGCTTCCAATCAGCGAGAGACCAAACAGACAATAACTAGCACGCATTTAAGCCCGTTGCATGGGGGAAGTTCCACAAAATCCACTTGGAGTCGGGTAAATGGTCCTCCTGCCTTTCCAATTGTACCCCAACTAACAACTGTCTTTCTGCCTGGATTTTGCTGCTGGCAAACAATGCACCTCTGGCAAAGGCTCTCTGCAATGACCCTGAACCTCGGATTATACCACGTCTGCTAGAAGAGTCTGATCATTGCATCTCTTCCAATATGTGCAAGTCCATGGTACACCCTGGCCATGTGGGAAAGTAAAGAATCTGGCAAGACTGGTCTTTCATCATAACAGACCCACACTTTGTCCTATGCCCTTTGTTCTACATCTTGTATTTCTCCATCTTTCCTTTTCCTCCTCACTTGCTTCTTCCTGCATCTGCATCACTTCCTCCCAAGTTTCAAATGTGGTCATGAATGTAAGATGGCATTCGGTATTTCCTCTTTCAATTGATCTGTTTATAGCCATTGTATTTTGTGCACAGAATTGTTCAATTTGGTCTGCATATCTATTACCTTTCATCACATAATCATCTCCTGATGTATGTGAGGCACATTTGACCACTGCAATTCTTTTGGGCAATCGCAAAGCATCCAATAATTATTTTACAGTTTTGCCGTTTCTGATTGGAGAACCTGAAGAAGTCAGGAATCCCCTTTGCATCCATAGCTGACCGAAGTCATGTACAATCCCAAACCCATATCTACTATCAGTAAATACGGTTACTTTTAGGCTTTTGGCAATTGTGCATGCTCTAATGAGAGCTATTAGCTCAGCAATTTGGGCCAAATTTACTACTTTTAAACAGGATGCTTCTAGAACCCCTGCTATGGTGCATACGGCATAGGCAGTACATAGTTCACCTCTCTCGTTTCTCAAACATGACCCATCCACAAATATCTCGCAGTCTGACTCTTCCAATGGCACATCCTCTATCTCTGGCCTGGGTTTTGTGCACAGTTCTGTCACATCCAAACAATCATGATCGTTCCACTTCATCTCTCACTTCCTCACACCGAGAATTTGCTAACAAAGTAGAAGGATTTAATGTTGTGCACCTCACCACAGTTACATTTTCAGCACCCAAAATTACTCTTTCATACTTAGTGAGCAACTAGAAGTCAAATATTGTGTCCTTGTTCTGGTCAAAAGAATCTCAACTGAATGTGGCATATACACTTTGACCGGATATCCCATCACAATCGCTTCCCTTAGTTCCAGACTCACACAGGTGGCAACTACTGCTTTTAAACAGCCTGGTAATGCTGTAGGCACTGAATCAAAAGTAGCAGAAAAATATGCTACAGGGCGTCGTGCCATTCCATGTTTCTGTGTTAGAACTGAGTGTGCACACCCATCTCTCTCATTGTAGTACAATGCAAACTCCTTTGCATATTCTGGCATTCCCAGTGCAGGTGCTCTGCAAAGACTGTTTCTCAGTTTAATAAATTCTTCCATTCCTTCATCATCCAAAACAATCACATCTTTCACATCCTTTCTTGTCAACCTCCGTAGAGGTTTTGCAATCGGTGAAAAGCCACATATCTATTGTTGACAGTATCCAACCATTCCCAAAAACATTCGTACTTCTTTCTTTCTGGTGTCACCTTTCTGACTCCATTTTCTATTTCGTGTCCTAAGTACTGAACTTCCTGTTAACAAAATGGCAATTTTGCAAGGGACACTTTGTGTCCTCCTTCTGCCAAATGGTTCAGTAAGGCAACGGTGTCAGATACACATACCTCTCTTGTTTTTGATGCCACCAATAGGTCATCAATGTACTGAACCAAAACCGAATTTCCTGGCATGACTAGAGTCTCCAGACATTTTTTCAAGATCTGATAAAAAATTGAGGCACTCTCAGTATACCCTTGATGAACTCGGCACCATGCCAAAACATTGTCTCCGAACCGGAACACAAACAAATACTGGCTTTTTGGGTGTAGAGGAATCGAGAAAAATGCTTGGCACAATTCAATTACTGTGTACCATTCAGCATCACAGAGTATTCGGTAAAGAATTACAGCTGGGTTTGGGACTATAGGACAACAAGGTATTCCAATTTTATTTATTTTTCTTAAATCCTGCACTATTCTGTACTTTCCGCTAGGTTTCTTGATATCTATGATAGGCGAAGTACAAGGACTGCTCATTATTTCTGTTAGAATTCCCTACTCAATCATTTGGTCAATCACAGGAGCAACACCTGCAATCACTTCTGGGCTCATTTTGTACTGTGGAGTGTTTGGATATATAGCACCCTCTTTCACTGTGATCTGTATTGGATCTACATTAGTCATTAAGCCAATTTATTTTCGAGTGAAATCCCACACATCCGACCTTACTGCACTTTTCAATTCTTCAGACAAATTCTCTTCAGTAAGAAGTGAAAATAATTCATCCACTTCAGTTCCTTAATCAAAAATATGATTAGTGACAACACAAAACAATGCCACCATGTCTGTTCAACTAAGAAAGAGTCAGTTTTCACTTTTTTTCAAGAATTTCCGAACAGCGTTATCTTACTTCTCGAACAAGCTTTGGGTGGACCTATTACTCCTCTAGGGATAAGGCCAAAGTTTCACAAGAGGGCTTTTCTGGCGTAAAAAGAGGTATTGTAACTCCCCTGGGGATAAGGCTAGAGTTTCGGAAGTGGACACTTTGCTATTTTCAAACATTCTACTGTTATACGAAATTTCCCTAAATATAACACTGACAGCCATGCGTAGCTTTTCGGTATTATTTCCAACAGACAAAGTACTTCTGCAGTGTGATTTCTTTATCCACACTCTTCCTCTGCCTACCTTAGGCTAAATTCCCAGGATTCCTCAGGCAACTCCGTACCTGTACTTCTAGACAACATAGCATATGACTCATCAATAATCAATAATTAAACCGTCCTCTGCTACCAGTGTTCATCTCTTGAGAGATGTTCTTCAGGAAGGAGAATGGTTAGTGAAATTGGATCGGAAGGATGCTTATTTCACTATTCCTATTGCGGAGGAGAGTCATACGTTTCTTCAGTTCAGGTGGAAGGGTCAGTTGTTTCAGTTTCAGAGCCTTCCATTTGGTCTGTCATCTGCCCCATGGTGTTTCACCAATGTGATGAGGTCAGTGGTAGGTTACTTACGGGAGAGAGGAATAAGGATGATAATTTATCTAGACAATATTTTGATTATGAATCAAGATCTTGTTGTTGTGAAGGAACATTTGTTGTTTGTTATGAGCACTTTGGAAAGTTTTTTTTTTTTAATAGACTTGGAGAAGTCCGTTTTGGAACCTATAAAGAAGGTGGAGTTTCTGGGATTTGTGGTGGACACAGTTGCGTGTCAGTTGTTTCTTTCAGAAAAGAAGGTAAGGAAGATAAAGCAGGAGAATCAGAAGGTGATAAACAGAGAAAGAGTTTATTTGAGAGATTTGGCATGAGTGATTGGTCTTTTGAGTTCATCAATTCAGGAAATTTTTCCAGGCCCTCTTCATTGCAGAGCGTTACAGCGTTTGAAGCAAACAGGGCTGTCAAGAGGTTTGTGGTATGGAGACATGGTAGACATTACTTTGGAGGCAAAGGAGGAATTGATTTGGTGGAGAGAAAACATGGATGTGTGGAATGGAAGGGCAATTTTTGTTATTTGCCCAGATTATGTTTTGGAGACGGATGCGAGCAGCTTTGGTTGGGGCGCTGTTGGTCTGGGAAAGAAAACGGGGGATGTATGGTCACCGTGGGAGAAGGAAAGTCATATCAATTGTCTAGAGATGAGAGCGGGCTTGTTTGCCTTGAAGAGCTTCAAGGAAGATTTGGTAGGAAGATAGGTTTTGCTCAGGATGGACAATGTGTCTGCTGTGGCTTATATAAACAGACTGGGGGGTACTCGGTCAAAAGGTCTGGCGGAGTTAGCGAAGGAAATTTGGGAGTTTTGTTTGGAGCAAAAAATTGGTCTGAAAGCAGAGTATTTACCAGGTGTCAGGAATGTAATGGCATATTGGAATTCGAGAAATATGATAGATTACAGCGATTGGAAGCTGAAAGAAGAGGTATTTGTACAAGTGATGGGGAGCATGGGTCCTCTGGAAGTGGATCTCTTTGCGTTAAGGCTAACCTTTCAAATGGAGAGGTATGTGAGTTGGAGACCAGATCCGGTGGCGATGGCAGGGGATGCGTTTCAGCAGGATTGCAGAAGGTAGAGAGGTTATGCCTTTCCCCCATTCTCTATGATTCAGAGAGTTCTGGTGCAAGTGAGAAAGCAGAGATGCCAATTAGTTTTGGTAACTCATTTTGGGAAGAGTAAAGCTTGGTTCCCTTCTGTGATGGAATTAGCAGTGACAGAGCCTCTTTTAATTTGGGCTTTCAGAGGTCTTTTGAGGAATGTGGAAGGAGAGGAGTATCCCTTGGTGGAGTCAGGTTCACTAAATCTTCTAGTTTAGAGGATATCAAGGGTTCAAGAGCATTCACAGATCTTTCTGGAACAGCTACTGAATTATTGTTTGAGTCCTGGGCTCCAGGGACTAGAAGAAGGTATAGAGGATCTTGGAAAGTTTGGTTTCGATGGTGCATGGAAAGGGGTGTGGATCCCTTGGAAGCAACTGACGTTCAGGTAGCTAATTTTTTGGCTGGGCTATTTGAGAAGGGTATGTCATATAGGACTGTGAATTGTTATAGATCGACGATTTGTGCAGGTCATTCTTTAAGTATGGTATGACTATTGGAAGGAGTCCTTTAGTTTGTAGGGTTATGAAAGGGATTTGGGTTAAGAGACCACCCGAATCAAAATATAAATCTTTATGAGATGTGGACTTGGTGCTTAAGTTATTTATGGCTTGGCCTAGTAATAAGTTCTTGAATTCTAGGGAATTATCATGGAAGCTAGCTACTTTATTATGTCTAATTTCTTCAGGAGAGTTTCGAATGTCAAGTCCTTGGAAATTTCACATAGATTTCATCAACCAAATGGTGTTGTTTTTGAATTATGTAAAAGGACTAAGACAATGTCAAGTTCTGTATTTTATTCAGTTTTTGATGATTTTTCAGGTTTGTGCGTGGTTCGATGTTTAAAGGAATACGAAAACAGAATGTTAGAGAAAAGGGGAGATGGAATAGATCAGGTTTTGATCTCTTATGTGAAACAGTACAAGGCAGTTTCAAATGCGACAATTGCTAGATGGGTTAAATGTTCCATGAAGGAAGCTGGTGTTGATTTGTCTAAATTCACTGCGCATTCTGTAAGTAGGGCTATGGCAAGTAAGGTGAGCATGTTAGGTAGAAGATTAGAGGATATTATGAAGGCAGCTGACTGATCTTCTATGTCTAAGTTCAGGAGATTCTATTTTAAATCAGTGGAACATGTTTCAGAATGTGTTTTAGAAAAGCTTTGAACATGCATAATGCTTGCCTCCTATCTTGACATAAAATTGCGATTCTAATAGGTTTATTGATTATAGAATCGTGATTTTATTAAAGACAAGGAGGCTAGCATTATCCCTCCCACCCTTCCCTTGGGTGTGTAAAGATGATTTAAGGATTAGGAAATGTTAAGTAGTTTTGATTAAAGCATTTAAGAATCATTTTATGCTTGCTAATTTGATAATATGTTTTTTATTATAGAAAATGAATTTTGGTTAATTCAAGTTTTGGATTGGGAAGAAAAGCTGGAAGAGGCAAATGAAAAGAAGAGGAAGATAGTGGTCATATGTTACTTATGGACATGAACGTTCTTTTTGATTGTGATGTTTAAAGATTCCATGAGCTTTTAAAGGTGCTGCTCAGAAGTGGGAAATAAAAGTTTAATGCATAATGCTAGCCGCCTTGTCTTTAATAAAATCCTGATTCTATAATCAGTAAACCTATTAGAATCGCAATTCTCTTGGGCCTATCAGGATTCCCAATGAAGAGCAGGAATGCTGGTGCATCTGGCAGTCAAGAGTTTGTGGCTGAGCACGTTCATAGAGACCCAAAGGTTTGCAGTTGACCCCAAGACCCAAGGTGAAAAGGGCATTTATGAACTAAAATCTGATCAAAGGAGACTTGTAAATGTTTTCAATCTTTGCTCCTGTCCCCAAAATGTGCATGATGACACTAATACAAAACAATGTTTTAGAAAGGGTCGCAATCTGAGAATGTGGGCCACTTTCTTTTTTGCAGGGCCCGGGGCTATTTGTGGTCCCAATCTGACCCTGTCCCTGGCTAATGCTTATGACAAACGTCTACGCTGTAAACTCTACAGTTCTGCCAAGTATCACGCATCAGGCGTGACACGAATGCATTTCAGTGTGGTAACCCACATTACCGCACTAAAATGCATTGTCACGCATATCTACTGTGACTCTGAAAGCACAAAGTGTGGCAGCTACAGTGCGCCGTGCCCTCAGTGTCGTGCACTGGGTGAGCTGTGAGGTCAGGAACTACTGGCAGCCTCACAACTCACTCAACTGCACTATTGTGATAATTTCCCCGCGGCTCGGCTCTGACAGATAGCCTGACGTCATGATCCAATGACTAGAATGCCAGGCGCTGTCAGGTTGTGCTACTTTGCAGCGCCGCAGGGGACGTCACATCCTGCTGCTGGAGCAGGCGGGGAGTTTTGAGGAAGTTGAGCCTCCGTGCTGGATCTTTTGCTGGTGGTGCCGCAAATTGAATGATGGCGCCGACGTTCACAACGCTGCTGCAGGCACCTTGCACTGACCTGGGCTGTCGTCGTGCCTGTAGCTCAGCTGTTGATTTACCCCCGGGCCCGCCGAAATCATTGCAGCCGCCTTCAATATTTCTAAATAATAAACTAATTACGGCCTCATTCAGACTTAAGCTACTGAGTTGCCAAGCTACTGAAATGTCGAGTACCTGTCACCGCCCACCTTGGACTTCACCTCTCAAACGACGTGAGTACTTTTATTGACATTTTTTAGTGTTCCATAATCTATTGTGGCACGCGGTCGTGGTGGAGATTCAGTTGGCTTTTTCACGAGACCCCCGTAGCGAAGGTTTCAGGCGGGCCTTATTTAGTTGACACCAGGGCTTTCAGTGGGAAAACAACCTGGGGGTGCTCTAAAAGGGGAGGAGCACACCTTTTATAGGGTGTGGCCTATCTAAGTAGGGGCGTGGTCTAAATCAAGATAACTAGCATTGTGTGCTTAAGAAAATCATACATTTTTATATCACTGCACAGTATAATGAATATCCTGTGGCACTGTCATCCATCTACCACACTGCATCAATGCATAGTGTAAGTCATATTCTACCTACCTGCATCACTACTCAGATAAACCTCAGCACTGCCATTCTTCTGTTTCACTGTGTTGTAATTTTATTCTCTTTTCTATATGGTATAATCCGTTCCCCCTGTTCCCTTCCCCTCCTTCCTGCTGCCCGTGGAATGTTGTTAACGTTCTATTGCGAGCACATTGCCAACTGTCATACTGGGCAATGGAGATTGACTGAATGAGATTAAACTGGAGCTACCTCTTGAAGTTAGACTTGTATTATTTCACTGGCGACGAGAGACAGTTGCGGGAAGGGCAACATGTCGGTCTCCCCTTCATGTGTGGCTCGAAGTCTGCTGTTCCTCACTCTGGAAGACTTCATTGGCGTATTCATCGTTGGAGCGAGAGAATTAACGTGTCGTGAGAGAGAGCAACGGAACGACGAAGACGAGGAATTCACATCCGGGTTTGGCAGCGTCGTAGCGGGAGGAGTGTCTCCACTGTTGTGTAAGAAGATCACGCTTGACGCAGACACAGCCCAGGGGTGGAGCCTCGTATGATTGAACCCATCCAGGTCGGCTGTCAGCGATCAGCGGGAGGAGCGTCTTCTCAGTTGAGGAAGAGATCTCACTCGACGCAAGGACGGTCAACGGTAAAGCCTTTGTTCGCGTTGTGCTCAGGACGGCAAAGAAATCTAAGAGTGGAGGTTGGAGTTGGGCGAGTAAGGTTCCTTTGTAAGTGAGTGGAAAAGATAAAGAAAGAGTTTTTGTGCGCAATTGGTGGCAGGAGCGTTTCAGAGAATAAGAATTCTAGCTCATCTTACTCAATCCATTAAGGAAATTTTCGAGAGAGATATATGGATATTGAAACAGGGAACAATATAAAGTTTGGATAAACACTCATTATACATTTTATAGTCCATAAATGGGTATTGGAAAGGAGCAGATTGTAAGCAGTTAAGCATATTGGAATAAGAAAAGGCTGGAAGAATTTAATATGGCAGCAGCGAGTATGAGCCAACCGCCTTCGTTCCTATCTGAAGCAGGAGAACCTAGCATGACATGGAAGAACTGGATAAAAGGGTTTGAAACATATTTGATTGCCATTGGGGCAAATGGGTTCTCAGCACTACGCAGACAGCATATTTTGCTACATAATTTGGGAGCAGAAGGGAGGAATGTTTTTGATAGTCTTCCGGACATTGAGGATGAGGTTGAGGAAATTGGGGAAAGAGATGTTTATGTCGTGACTCTTAGGAAGTTAGAGTTACAATTTGCTGATGAAATAAATGTGGTTTTGGAGAGACATACATTTTATGGTAGGACCCAAGGAAAGAATGAAAGTGTGAGTAATTACATTGCAATATTGAGAGGGTTGGCAAATACGTGCGAATTCAATGAGTTGACTGATTCACTTATTAGGGACCAGTTAGTACGATGCACAAACAACAAAAAAATACAAGAGAAGTTGCTAGTTGGGAATCCAGATTTTAAAAAAGCCATAGAAATTGCAAAAAGTATAGAGCACACAGCGGTATGCATAAAAGAAATGTCTGTTTCTAGTGACAAAGATGTAAATGAAATAAGTGAGGAATTAAAATATGTTTGTGCCATTAATGGTAAGAAGAAGTATGAAAATTCTATTGAACAACAGAAGAAAACATTTACCCCAGAGAGTAAAATTAGATGTTTCAGGTGCGGTAGCACAGGACATTTAGCAAATAATGTCATGTGTTGGGCCAGAACGGCTATGTGTAGAAAATGTAATCGCAAGGGGCATTTCGCACGTATGTGTAAGGATGTTGCTGAGAAAAATGTAAATTCCATTGGCACGTACGAAGAGAGTAATTGTAAGTTTGTTTTACAAGTGGATGTGAAAGGGGCTGAAGGTGTACACCTGGTTGATTTACCTAAGTGCGAAATAGAACTAGAGGGGAGAAAAGTAGAGGTTTATGCAGATTCCTGTTCCCCTTTTACTTTCATAAATAGAGAAACATTTCACTCCATATTTGGAGAAAATGAAGTATCGCTTATTGAACCAGATGTAGTGCCAGTGGGATACAATAAAGACCCTATTCCATTGGTAGGAATGGCGGTTATGAAGATTGTGTTCAAAGGAAGGAGTACAGTCGGAAAGGTGTATGTGGCCAAATGTGGGTCAAATCTTTTGGGTTGGGCCCATCAAAAAGATTTAGGAATAAAACTTGATCCTAGTGCAGAAATTCCTGTTCTTTTGGTAGACAGATCGGTTTGTGGTACTGAGTTAATTAATGAATTTCCAGAAGTGTTCACGGATAAATTGGGATGCTTGAAGGATTTCCAACATAAAATTATTCTAAAAGATAATGCCAAACCTGTAGCACATAAATGTAGGAACGTACCCATATTGTTAAAGGAACCCCTCAAACAAGAATTAGAGAAACTTATTAGTCAAAATGTTATTGAACCAATTGAAGTGCTGAGTGGGTGGCTCCCATTGTTATCACTTCTAAACCAGATAATAAAGCTATCAGATTATGCATTGATTTGAGGGAGTTGAACAACAATATTACTTGACAGGCATCCCTTACCAAATATTAATGAAATGTTATGCCAAATAGGAGATGCAGTGTTTTTTTCGGTAATTGATTTGTCATCAGCATACCACCAGATTGAATTGCACCCCACTAGTAAACTGTTAACATCATTTATCACACCGTTTGGGGCGTTCAGATTTTCTAGGATGCCTTTTGGGTTGGCTTCTGCAGCTGCAGTATTCCAGAGGGCAATGCAGAAAATACTCAAAGGATTAGATTGTGTATTGTGTTTCCAAGATGACCTACTAATCTTTGGAAAAGATGAAAGGGAACATAATGAAAATTTCAAGAAAGTGTTGAACAGTTTAAAAGCTGCAGGGCTAACGTTAAAAAAAGAAAAATGCCAGATTGGCGTAAAATCAGTGACTTATTTAGGACATGTAATTTCCAAGGAGGGAATCAAACCAAAAATCAATTTGATCAATGCGATCAAGTCAGCACCTGTACCTACTACAAAAGATGAAGTAAAGTCTTTCCTAGGGTTGTTGGAATACTATTCCAAATTTGTGAAAAATTTTGCAGACATTACACACCCTTTACGGATATTGCTAAAAAAAAAAGTAAGATTTGTATGGGATGAGAACTGCAACAAAGCTTTCAATGAATTGAAAGAGTGTATTATTAATGCACCTTTTTTAGGACATTTTGACACATGTAAATCCACTATACTCACCAGGGCCGGACTGGCACTTCCGGGCACCGGGCAATCCCCCGGTAGGCTGGACGGGGTGGGGGCCGGTTTGGTGACAGGGGGCCGGTTTTATTGCTGGGGCCGATTTGGACCCTCAGGCGTGACCGAGCAAACAAGCACAATCTGCATAAAATGCAGCTGCTACGGGTGCTGCATGCAACGTCAAGGACCGTGTTCTTGATGTCACCCGATTTTATTTTATTTATTAAAATTCCACCTGTGACCTCTGACCTGGGTTGGGTGGGTGTACCGTGATGCGCGGCGCGCAGTGACGTCTACTCTCACTCTGCGCGCCGCGGTAAAGTCATTCACCCTCAGGATGGAGTCTGGAGACAGCGCAAGCGCATAGGGGGTCAGGCAAAAAAAAGTGCGCGTGGCAGAGACGACTGAAAGACAGGCTGGCATGGATGGAGTGGAGCCTGCCCCCGTGTCTGTCGCCCGGCGCCCGCTGCCAAAGGTGAGTGACAGGCCATCCCCTGCGTGAGTTTCATGTCCAGGCGGGGGGGGGGGGAGAGCAGTGCGATCAGGCCCGGGCCGCAATTAAAAGCAAAAGCCATTAGGCCCCGGCCTACCCATGATAATCGGCAATGAGGCTCCTGCGACAGCACGTGATTATTAATCACCAAAACACAGAGCCTGCCTGGAGTTCGCTGGAACTGGCATCGCAGCCGTGAAAAGGGTTCTTTGTATTAAGACAGATGACCATGGGGCGCAGTTGTTAACATACATTACGGATTGTTCTGGAGAACCTGAGCAGGTATACACAGACACACACCCAGATAAAGATACAGCGAGAGGAACAATGGAGCAGAGGGACACCAGTAGAGCACAAAGATACAGGCACACAACTGAGCACAGATGCAGAGACAGGAACAGAGGTAAATGAACAGACAGAGACAGGTACACAACCCGACAAAGAGGAAGAGAGGGGGACACTAGAACTTAGAGACAATCATAGATTCACAAACACACAACCACACAAATAGAAAGAAACACCAGAACACAGGGACATGAGCAGAGGGACACAGACACACAACCAGATAAGGATATGGTGAGAGGACCACTCGAACAGAGGGACAAAAACACACAACCAGATAAAGAGACAGGAACGATAGAGAAGAGAAGAGGGATACCAGTAGAACAGAAAGATTCAGGCACACAACTGAGCAAAGTTGCAGAGAGGGGAACAGAGGTAAATCAACAGAGACACACAGGTACACAACCCGACAAAGAGGATGAGAGGGGGAAACTAAACTTAAGAGACATGAGCAGAAATACACACGCACAGAACCAGACAAAGAGAGAAACACTAGAACCCATGAACATGAGGAGAGAGACACAAACACACAACTAGACAAAGATACAACATAGAGAGGAATGCTACAACCCAGAGGCACTGAGTATAGGGCTGCAGGGGTGCTGCTGCAACCCCAAAATAACCACCATGGAGTTTAGAAGTGAATGAGCAATAAAACGCTTTAACTTGTGTTTTTATTTTGTCACATTTACTGTGAGTTCATAGACAGAGGTCAAACGCCAGGCCATCCCTTTAGACAAATCGATGCTTATTCTTTTAACCTGGAGATTGGTGTTTTCTTTACTTTCTCCGTCAGCTGTTAGGGAACCAGAAAAGAAGCACTTTTTGTAATTTAGAAGTGTGAAGGAAACAACGATTTTACTAGGATCAAAGTCACTAGACTTTACATGGTGATGCACACAACAAATATTTGCTGAAAACAGATTGCCACAAATATTATTGTTTGTGCTGTAGGTAGTTTCACAAGTAAAACTGGATACCTGTGCACATGTAATGCCCATCTCGATGGAAAAGGTGCTGTCTGTAAATGACTGTGCTACTACACAGTCCTTTAGTAGTATATTTGTGAAAGTGTGCCCTAATACATATCTGGCTACACACCACACCCTCACCCCTCTCCTGCTGAAGGGGGTGGCTCATTTGTAACACTTGCTCTTTGTGTGATGTTTGGATGTTTCACAACCCCTGTGACTTCAGTGCAGTTACCTTGATGGCAGCACACCCACTCTGAAAACTGAACCAGCACCATTGCTAGAACAGACGGACACCAGCAGGAAAGAAAGGATAAGGCACACAACTAAACAAAGAGAAGAGAAGAGAACACTAGAACATAGAGATGCAATCAGACACACACAGGCACACAACCAGACACAGGTACAAAGAGAGCATCAGTTGAACATAGGGACACTAGCAGAGAGGCACAGGCACACAACCAGACACAGGTACAAAGAGAGCATGACTTGAACATAGGGGCACCAGCAGAGAGGCAAAGGCACACAAACAGACACAGGTACACCGAGAGCATCACTTGGACATAGGGACACTAGCAGAGAGGCACAGGCACACAAACTGACACAGGTACAATGAGAGGATCACTTGAACATAGAGACACAAACAGAGAGGCAAAGGCACACAACCAGACACGGGTACAAAGAGAGCATCACTTGAACATAGGGACACTAGCAGAGAGGCACAGGCACACAACCAGACACAGGTACAAAGAGAGGATCACTTGAACATAGGGACACTAGCAGAGAGGCACAGGCACACAACCAAGTCGTGATCAGCTCAGACTTTTAAATTAGCGGCAGGGCTGGACGAGAGAGCCGCTGCAGATTACAAGGGACAGAAACAAGTGCTGGTCGGAGGCAGAGCAGGAAAAGGATGAAAGCGAACTGCCCTCGTTGTCTATGCTTAGCGGAAGTGCCTGCATTCCTAGGCATTAGGGCGGCTCTGTCTGGGTGATAGGACCAGAGCCCTGGGGTCGGCCTGGAGCCACGGCCTGCCGCCTCAATGTATTGGACAAGAAGGTAAAAATTATGAAATTCATTATTTGTAATGACACAAGCTTTTTCCAAGCATAAAAGTGTCAAATAAAGAAGACAAGACATGTGACGTAGCAAGATATTGCAAAAATAGAAATGCAACATGGAAAAAAAACCTTTTTTCTTCTGCAGTGAACTTAAATTAAAGCGCAGGATCGGCAGTCTCGATTCTTTTCCTAGTAACTGGCTGTAGATATATACTGTACTGGCGCGCACATACGTCACATTTCTAGCATTTCCGGAATGGGTGGATTGTAGGTGAATGAGTTTCTGGCGAGCGGGACTTCCGCCATTGCAGCCTCCAGCCTGAGTGATGACAGCCATCAGTGGCAGCAGCCTGAGAGATGCCACTTGTAGCTGATGCCTTCGTGGCCTAGATAACAGGTGTTCCTATCCCCAGGGGCAGACGTAAGCCAGTGTCTGAAACAGCTCTTCAAGCATCGCCGTACACAAGGATCACACGTTGATTCAGCACCTTCTGAGGAGCTTTATCCGGTCCTTCTTACATTGCACACGGGGATGACAAATCCCGGACATGTGTTGCTCTGCTTGGTAAGGGCTTAACCTCTGTAATTGTTTTTATAGTGACACTAGACACCGTAACACGGTAAAAACATTCATTCTGTTCACTAACAGACACAATAACAGCTTCGGATACTCCAGAAAGCCAAGCTGATCATCACACCTGAAACCCAAAGACGGAGGTACAGCATCAGCCCCTGAATACAATACTGGAGTGCTACATTACCTGGTACCATATACTTGATAATGCGCACACAGTCACACCTGTCTTGCCCCATCTGCTGAATACGTGCATCTCTGTGCCTGTATTTGTACAGTTCGTATCAAAGTCTACAGTGGTGGCTTTCTGAATACTTTTACATTGGTCCCTGCTTGTGCCTCGCAGCGCCAATGGTGTTAGCCTGATACCACTGGCTCTGCAACTTATCTGGTCAGTCTGGGCAATGATCACATGGTGTGCAGAACGGGTATCAGACGCAGCTACCTTTTCGAAGCAGTGGTCAACCTGATGCCATCTTGCAGCACCCACACTGCGTGGGATGCGGACTAGGGCCACACAGTGATTCCTAGGGAACTGGCCTGAGATAACTCCGCTTAGGACCAAGAGAGCTCTGGAGCTTCAGGCAGCCCTAGTCAGTGCAGCCTATAATTATAGATCAAGTGCGCAGTGACCACGCTGGTGCTGGTCCAACTTTCAGTGCATCCGGCGTCACGTAGTGAAGAGCCTGGTGTTTGTAGTAGCTCTGTGGCAGCCACCGCCTGCTGCTGTTATCTAGTGCTGCGGGGTTGGGCAGCAGGCAGCGGGGCGCCCACTGGGGCAGACACCGCTCAGCAGTGCTGGAATACACTTTTATTAGGGTTGAGCAAGCAGTTCTATAGTCCAGTCTAATACAGTGTTCTGGCTAGCTGTAATGTGCCTCACTCTCCTGATTTCTGGTGCTTTGCAGCAGTTGCAAGATCTTCTTAAAGTTTCTCGATGCTCCAATGGGTGTAATGTCTGATATTTCTATGTTTCCCTCCTCTTCATTGCTTGATTTGTGCTTGCAAGAAAGTGTCACTCATAGAAGTTGAAATGTCACTCATAATTACACTGAAATTGTGAAAATGTCACACACAACATTCTGAAACCTTGGCAGCTATGTTAAACTAATCGCAAATACTGCTGCTGGTCTCCTCATTGGCATGTAGAAAATAGGCAACCCCTCCCTGAAGTAGCCATGCTGGCTCTGGCCGTGGAGCTGCATCATGTTTAAAACCATCATGCGTCACTTAAACGGACTTCAGAAACAACCCTGCATACCTAGACCAGAACTTGGCAATCTCAGGTGGACAGTGCGCACAGGAAGCCAAAACATTGCCAAATTGGAGACCAGGAGACGCTGGGCCAAAAGACTGGAACGCTGCCCTCTATAGCAGGGGTCTGGAGCAGCATCCAGACTGACCTAAAAACTGCTCAAATCCTGCAGTTCGGAAGATCCCGAAGAAGCCCTTGTTCACTAAATACTGCCACCTTACTTGTTGGTTACCCATCTAAACTGTACCTTGAGCTCCTGACCTTTTATTGCTCCATTGCTTCGCCAGACACATTCATGCTTTAGAAGTACTTCTACATCTATTTTGTAATCGTGAATTACGTAAATGATTCACGTTTGGATTTAAATGCATACATATTTCTTTTGTGGGCATTCTAAATCTGCCATGGCATTAGCTGTTTTCAACCCACATTCTCCTATATGGTTACAAGATGAGGGTAGCTTATCCTACTCACTGAAATTTGTGTGAAGAAACCTTGCAGTCATTCTGCCCATGCTAATGTGTTGATGCGTGTTGGCAAAGCGTGCACTGTCGCTGTGCTATACTAGTCTTCTGCATTAAAAAAAATAAATAAATAAATACTGCAGACCGTGATATGTACCTGCCTGAGAGGGAAGCTTGCACTGCTTCCTCTTATGTTGCCTTGCGCCCGTCCTGTTAGGAAAGTGCGCATGCTTGATGCACATCTCGTAATTGTGCTGTCTGCGTTAGGGAATCTTCTGCTGTTGATGTACATTTCTGAAATGGTGAAGCTCGAATGCACTTGCATGTGCAAAACATTGAACTTGTATTGAATTATTTTCTTTAGCAGCAGCCATATTTTGTATACGGAGATTTACGAACTGACTCATGTTTGAGAATGCAGCTATTAATGTAGTCTGTTTTGGGCTCGTACGGGCCTGTGTGCCTGCAGCAGAGGAGTGGTTCTTGCTTTGATTGACATGTGTGGTCATTTTCCTTCAGTCCATAGAGACCATCAACCTTGATGGCAGTGGAAGGCTCTCCTTCCCGGAGATACTGAAGACAAGCATTGGCATAGCCAATAGGTCTCGCCTTTGGGACCTTATGTGTTTAGTTATCCAGCACAATATTCTTGGTGCAACAACATCAAGTGCCGCATGGCTAAACACTTATAAGGTTCCAAAGGCGAGACCTATTGGCTAAGCAAATGTTTGTTTTTCCAGCTTTCAGCTGTGAAGGCAAACATCCATTGGGAAGATGCGGTCGAATTTCCCAAGATTAATCAAAAATGTTAACATAATCTAGCACCCGTGGTGAGGAAGGCGTTGTGGTTCCTCAGTCTCGGGCTGCTCGATCGCGGCCATTGCCGGTCACATACGTGTCGCCCTGATGTGGGGGGAGGGGCTTTAGTTGCTCCCAAGCAAAGAGGACAGCATTTAGGAACCAGCGGGCAGGAGTTACAATCCTACTAGAGAAAACAATCCCTTGCCTAGTCTTAGAAATAGCCTGATGGCTGCAAGACAGCATGCTTTCTAAAAAGTAAACTGGACCAGATTGTGAAACAGGAGAAGAAACCATGGAGAAATCATAGAAAATTAAAGATGATGGTCTCCATAGATTTTCCAGAGAACCCCAAACTAATCAATCGCTTAAGGACCCTACTTTAATGTACAGAGTTTTGTGAGAAAAAAAAGGAAGCTTAACATATCCTTTGGTTCCTTCAATTGAATTCTGTGTGTTTCGTCAGTTGCCAATAGGTGTGCTCTTTGCACGTTTTATTCTCTGATGCTAGTTTGTTTGCTTAGGCCCAGTTTGAGTTGCCTGTGTGCTGCAGCAGCTGCCTTTTTTCATACTGTACATGCATAAACTGGTTTGCATGATGCTCAGTTCCTAATCATTTGGGCCTCTGGTGGTAACTTGTTTAGAGATAGCCTATAAGCAAAAAGGATGTTTAACATATAGGGCAGTAACTGTGTATTTGCAGAGATTGTTACATGAGCTCTCTGCCCCCACACAGTTGCTGGCGCTAGCTCAAATCGCATTGCCCATCTGCTGTGAGATATTAGAAAGTGGCACCCAAAAGGCGTGTCATCACTTCTATGTGCCATTGACATTTATTGCATTTTTATGCTGGAAAAAAATCTAAAGTCCTCTTGTCAGTTGCTCGAAGGGCACTTGAAGTCTTCAGAGAAAGGCCACTGGTGCTGATGTGTTGGGCTGTAGCGCGTAACTAAGCAATGATCGTGATCATTTAAGGCGTAGTTTTGGGATGGCAGGCGTCCTAAGTAGTTAAAGAGCTGGAGCAGTGATATAACAGAACCCAATAACATAAATAAAAACAAAATACCATCAATAAAAACAAAATAACACATCCTAACAGGACACAATGCAAAAAACAATCACAAAATAACGCATACTATCAAGTACAGTACAACATAGCAATAATACAGCACAAATAAACTAAATTAAAACTACAGAACACATCAAAACCAATAGAACAAATAAGCAGAGATAGTCTTGCCACATATTACCACCTACACAAACCTGCTTTCATGATGTGGTGGTAAAAGACGCTTGCACCTAGCAGCAGGGTCTTACCACCAAGACCATGAAATAGCGTGAGTCGAAATGTTTAGTGATGCAGTTGGTTGTCGGAGAAAAGCAAGCTGTGAGGCCAGCAGCAGCAAGTGACTGAAACGAAACACTATCTTAATGTACACATTTTGCATTCCAAAAGAACCGTGGACTTTCTGCTGCGCCTGAACAGTCAGATCAGCGGGAGCCAGACACAGGCGGGCTTCTGATCAGCAATATTAACCTTAATTAGAAAGTACCGACGTTTTTCCCGAGTTTTCAGTGTGCTGCAAAAGGCATTCTGTGTAATGAGGAACGGATTGATTGATGACTTGGTAAATCCCAAAACACGTACACGTGGAAAGGCAGACATTTGTTTGACTTTTGGGCCAGGGCTAAGCAGCAGTGATTGCCTCTAATTGACAAGCATTGAGCCTTGACGGCTTAATGAGATAAGAAAGGCAGATGGCGCGTGTGCACACGCGCGTGCACGCAAGCTTTAGGCCAGGAAAAGCTTGTGGGTAGCATTTTTAAAACCCCCTTCCTAAAAGTTGAGCAAGCAGCAGCGCATGCGCTGCTCTAGGCTCGACCTAAAAAACCAGGGCCTGGTCAGGCTGGCAGTGTTCGAGGGCTGGTTCTTCTCATAGAGTCTGTGATCTGCTAGGCGGGGTGTTGGCGCCTCGGCGTTGTTCACGGGATACCCTGAAAGGCCTCAAGATGCCGCCCCCGTGATTAATGTTGCCTTAAACATCTGATTAGATGTTATGGCCACCGTAATTCATTACCAAGCAGTCTGTTCTAGTCGCTTACACTAGGCACCAGGTTCTGGCTGCGGCGGTACCAGTCTCAGCACTGAAGTGTAACATATTAGTTGATGCACATACTTTCGAGATTTGAACCACTGACTCCCATGCTACTGTGATGCCAGCACAGGGCGCGGAAAAACTGCCCATTCAGGCAGGTATATTTCCTTATCTCGAAATAGAAGTGAGAATAGCTCAGCAGGTGGGGACACTTCTTGCTTGATCTGGCTGGAGCCTTGTGAGCATCAGCCATGAAGCAAAGGACGTGCATGCTTCAGAATATTGCCTATCAGTACATCAATCAGAATATCCACGCAGTGTATCCTCTTCATTTTATGTTTGTGTTCTTCTATTTCTCCAAATTATCCGGAAGCACTTTGTCGCTACTTGTAAAATGATGCCATTGAACACAGTGCCCCATGCCTTCTAGTGGGAGATGCAGTGACATCCACCTTCATGAGCCTCCTTGCAAATAGATGCGTGTGAAATAGCAGCACGTTGGTTGTGCAGTGCAATAAATACTGCCTTACTTCCCCCGGGTAGATTCCATCATCTCTGGGACTCTCACAGACTTCCTTGCCAGACTAATAATTATCGCCCAGCTGTGGAACAAACTCATTTAAAAACAGGAACAGCCAATGACAATTGATTGGGCTTTTGTATAGTGGATAATGTTAGTCAGCATCAATGCTACACGGAAGGGGTAGCACAAGGGCAGCAATGGAAGGCGTTTGCTTTCCCACACTCAGTCTCGTTCTGCTGAGGAACAGGGCTTTAAGTGGGCCGGGTCCTGCCGGTGTAGTTCTAAAAAGCATGCACTGAGACGGGTCCCTATCGGGCTCTCCATTTTTGCCCTCACCCTCAGGGTGAAAAAAAAATCTCAACTCTGGAGCAGGGCCACCCTTCGCTGCCTTTAATGCAACTTCAAAGAGCCTCGTTATCGTTCTTTCACGGTCTCATCATTTCAGAACTGAAGCATTTTCAATATTATATACTACGAAGCCATAGTTGTCGCTTATTTATCTTGTGCAACTAACATCCATTGACAAAGCCAATAGTGCTGTCTTGTTGTAGGTATAATGTTACTTGCTGTATTATGTATCTGGATGCAATGACAGACGCATCAAAATACCAGTTGGACGGACACACTCTGCTAAGCACAGGCAATTAGCTTACGTATTTTAAGCCACGGCCTCAATGACATCGACCATGCCCCTTTGGGTGCCCTCCCCCACCGAGTTTTTTTTATCCCACTTAAAGCCCTGCTGAAAAACATTTTAAACCTGTCGCCATGATCATGTTAAACAATCCTAGGCCTCGGCCACCGACCTAATTTGAGGTCCCAGCATTTGAACCTATACAAATGGCATTTGAACCTATACAAATTACAAAGACACAAGCCAAACCAGAATGTCACCCCACACACAAGATTGGAAAGAGAAATAGTTTGACGATTTATTTAATTTATTTTTGTCCGCCTAGGGATTTTATTCAGGGGACTCAGAATTATGTAGTTCTAAGCCAGGAGAGAAATTTTTCCGGTTACAGATGACTAGTTCCAGGCAACTGACAGCAAAGCTATCTCTTAGGGGTGAAATAATTCCCGGAGAGCTCTTCTTCGGGTTACAGGGTCTTCAGGCAACCCTATAGTCTTCAAGATGAAGCCCAACGCTTTGTCTCTTCTGACCACATTCTGCGAGACCCCTAGAGGCCTGAGGGCTGCCCCAGTCACATAACACAATGCTGAGGGCTAAGCGGGGATCTGAGTAGGAGGCTGCAGAACAACTTATCATGGAGGTCAGGCGGATTCTGTTCGGGAACCCCCCAGAAGCTCTACATAGTAAGCAAAGCATTTGGAGCAGGATGCACTGGTACTGTCTTCATAATCGCGGATGTGATCTGTGGACCTCTTTAAGGCATTAGCTACTCAACTATATTGGAATAAATGCAAGAGTTGAGCCTTCAAAATGTAAGTCATATAACCAGGAAACTCTGCTAGAGAATAACTATAATCACCACAAACAAATGAGTAAATGAGATGATTTCTAATTGAATACAATGTCCTTCCTATATTTTGTTTTACACTACCTGTACATGTTGTAGTGTTTTCTCCTTTCTGTATATATAATGTGGTAACAAACAACACACACATTGGGTTAAGGTGTTTCGGCTATACTTTCATTTTGGGTCCTATTCTTCAGCCTTAAATCTGCCCTGTGTCTTCACCAAGTCTCTGAGCTCATTCATGGGACTTCTTCACAAGCTGGTGATCTCTGTCCATTCATGCCTGAAAGACTGGATGATTAATAAAGGGTCATGCAGAATGTCACTTCTCAGGTATGCAAGGTGATCTGCCATCTTTGATTCTTTGTAAACTTGTCCAAACCCCCCTCTCATTCCAAAGTGGGCTCACCCATTTATCGGCTCCTTCTCTGGGACAGATCTGTGTGCTGTATTTATACCTGATGCTCTGGCTCGCCTTCAACTCAAGCATTATTAAAATAATTTTGAACATTGCCCTGTTGTCACTAACAGTAACAGCAGCCTGGTGGCTCTTGCAACATCAGAGGCTCGCGTCTCGTTGGTGATAGTGAGGCCCGTGCTGTCTCTAGGTGCTGCTCTGCACTCTGTCACGGACTCCGGAACTTGTATTTGCATAAGCTGATCCCTTCTTTAAACATGGTAAAATTGGCTTACACCGAATTGGAAAATTAAATTTACTTGTAAGTCACTAGAAATGTGGTTCTACATGTACCCAAGGACTGTAAATTAAAGGCTGCCAGTGGGCCTGCAACACTTATTGTGCCACCCACGTAAGTATCCTATTTAAACATGTGCCAAGGCCAGGGCCTGTCATTGCAGTCTGCCTATGCAGTTGTAAAACTGCCATTTTGACCTGGCAAAAGGAACCTTTTGCCAGGCCTGAAAATATTCCCTTTTACTACATATGTCACCAGGATGTCACCACTAGCGCAAGACCTGTCCATAAGGCAGGGTGCAGTATGCAGAGTGCAGTGTATTTAAATGGTTTGGCATATACTTTTAAGTTTTATATGTCCCGGAATAGGCAAGACTGCATTGCTACCCTTGTTCTTTGTGTGATTCTTGATTTTTCACAATCCCATGACTTCAGTGATGTACAGGCAACATTGATGGCAGCACCCACACTCTGAAAAGTGTTCCAGTGCCACTGGCCTGGGTGCCTTTGTGTGAATTTTTCATGCTTTCTGGCTAGGGTACCGTGTGAGACATTTCCATGCCTTCTGGCAGCCTGGGTGCTTATGTGTGACGTTTCCTAGTTTCTGGCCTCAGTGACCTGGAGGCTCATTTGTGACATTTCAATGCTTTCTGGCCTGGGTGCTTATGTGTGACGTTTCTGTGCTTTCTGGCCTGTTGTGATCAGGTCTGGGTCAGTGCCTAGGTGCTTATGTGTGAATTTCCAGTTTCAGGCCTCACTTCATTTGAGCTCTGTTTACAAAACTCAGGATATAAAAATCATTTAAGGATTGCACATATTTGCACAATTGTTTGAGGTTAATTGCGTTTTTAAATGTCTTAGTGCTATTTTATATGAAGAATAAATTGGTTATATTTAAATTCATGTTTCGTGCTAGACATTTCATTTTTTAGTGTTCTCTGTAGGAATGTCTGTGATTAATGACTGGGTATCCTGGTGCTCCATAAGGTAATCATTTACTATGCTTTAAAAGTTAATACAATCTAATATGTAATGAAAAATGTGTTGAAAAATGCTTTGTTTTGGCCTTTCTGTCTCCAAAATTTTCTTGGGGGGCCAACCCCCCAAACACCCCCTAGTAGTGGTTGCTTACTGCGCTTGCTCGCTACACACCATGTGGGGGCTGGTCTCACTTTTACTTTGTTCTCTCTGATTCACTACTTGTGTCTTTTTTTGGTGCTCTTTGAAAGACTTTCTATGGGTACATATGACTAGGTGGGTAACCTGGTGCTCGTTAAGGTCATAATCTACTATTTACTGTGCATTGAGAGTTGATACAATTGAATATGCAATGAAAAAGGTGCTGTAAAATTCACCATTTTTGTCTGTCTTTTTCCAAAATTTTCTTGGGGGGAGAAGCCCCCTAAACCCCCCCTAGTAGCAGTCGGGCGCGCTCACTCGCTACGCGCCGGGCGGGGGCTGGTCTGCCAAAATTTGCCAGGGCTGCTTTCAGTTCCCAGTCCGGCCCTGATACTCACAACAGATGCTAGCACAAAAGGATTGGGAGCCACTTTCAGCCAAGTAGTTAATGGAGTAGAGAGAATTGTAGCTTTCGCATCCCGGTCATTGTCTGATGCAGAAGCGCAATACTCCGTAGTGGAAAGGGAAGCTTTGGTGTGTTTTTGGGCAGTAAAACATTTTAGGGTGTTCCTATGGGGAATTCCTTTTGTTATGAGAACACCTCACAAACCACTCATGAATGTTTTCTCAGTTAAAAATATTGAAAGAACTACGCCAAGAATTTCTAAATGGTTTCTTGGGCTAGAAGGGTATAACTTTAGGATTGTGTACATTCCAGGATCCAGTAACCACGCAGCGGATTTTTTATCAAGATTGCCTTTACAAGCCAATGAGGAAGACATAAATGGAACTGATGAGTATGTGGTGGCCACTATAATGGAAGGCATACAAGAAGATGAGTGGAGAGTGAGTGTTGGTAGTGATACTGCACTTGAGAACGTGAAAGAACTAATAACCAAGGGGTGGACCATTGGATGCTCTGAATTAGACAGTAACATAAGAGGATATTGGGAAGTTAGAAATGAACTTTTCATACAAGATGAAAATGTGTATAGGGGGAGAAAACTTATTCCCCCGGAAAATTTACAAGAGAAAATAGTGAAGTTAGCACATGAAGGTCATTTAGGTTGCAGTTTAACAAAAAACAAGATCAGGTTACACTATTGGTGGCAAGGCATGGATGCCATGGTAGAATGCAACATAAGACAATGCACAAGCTGTGCGTACAGTGACAAAAGTAAACATCTACAAAAAGGGAATATCTCAGCTGTGGAGGTTCCCGATGCCCCTTGGAATAAATTGGCGTTGGATATCATTGGTCCGATTGATGTTAAAGGACTAAATGGCAAATTTATTCTCACATTAGTAGATTATCACTCTAAATGGGTTGTAATCAAAATTGTAGACAGTGTAGTCACTAGCACAGTCATAATGTTTCTCCAAGAAGTTTTCAGAAGTGAGGGAGTACCTGAAACTCTTATAACGGCCAATGGTGTCCAATTTACATCTTCCTTGATGAAGGATTTCTTACATACTTTTTCAGTGAAGCACCAATATTCTGCATTATATTGTCCTAGGGCTAATGGTCTTGTCGAGCGGGTGAACAGAATGATAAAAGACTGTATACAATTGAATACCATTAAAGGTACTGACATAAAACAAGAATTAGAGAGTATGATTTGGTCTTATTTAATAACACCTCACTCTATTGCTAAAGTGTCACCTTTCAAGGCCCTTAAATGAAGAGAACCTGGCACCAAATTAAGTCCCTTGTGGTTGGTTGGCAATGATGTGGAAGTAGTCAATAGAGGAGAGATGATGGAAAGAATAGAACGTCATCAAGGGAGGTATGTTGATAAGTACAACTCCAAGTTATCAGAAAAGAAAACTATTTGGAAAGAAGGTGATTGGGTGAGAGTGAAATTACCTAGATATACTCATTCAAGTTGTTCCAAGTTTTCAGAAAGAAAAAGAATTTGTAAGGTTTTAAAAAATGTGGTATGTCTTGATGACGGACAAGTGTGGACAGAATAGCCAGAGATAATAGTATCAACGCTGGTAACCCGGTTGCAAAACAAGTACCTAAGGTTAATGGACCATCGAAACCTGAGGAAAGATACTTAAGGAACCAATGTAAAAGACCAATTTGGCATAAAGACTATAACATGACCTAGATGTATAACTGTTTTTTCAATTGTATAGAAGGGAGATGTGTTGTAATTTTATTCTCTTTTCTATATGGTATAATCCGTTCCCCCTGTTCCCTTCCCCTCCTTCCTGCTGCCCGTGGAATGTTGTTAACGTTCTATTGCGAGCGCCTTGCCAACTGTCATACTGGGCAATGGAGATCGACTGAATGAGATTAAACTGGAGTTACCTCTTGAAGTTTGACTTGTAGTATTTCACACTGCATCACTACATAGAACTTGCTACCCTTCTACCTCACTACTTAGAATAAGGCTACCCGGGCATTGCCATCATTTTACCTCACATACTGAACATCATCTAATTCTGGGCATTGCCATCTCTGCATCCCTGAGTAAATTAAAGATTATCCCTGGGCACTGCCACCTTTCTGCCAATCAATAATTTGCTGACCACCTGCACTTGGAAAATATATTTTCAAGAGCAAAAAACTGTAATGACATCTCAAATTGTAAATCTAAGCCACTGGCATCTCAAAAACTGATTAGGATAATGCGTTACTTACAGGACATCTGCCATCTCTAAAAGTACTCCTGCATTCTGCTGCTTGTCTTACAGCTAACACCAGAACATGTGATCACATTACCCCCATTACAAGCGCACACATAATGAGAGCGGTAGTAGTAAAAAAAACAATAGCTAAATGAGAAATGCTGAAACCAATTATTTTCCCGGCGCCCGACCCCTCCAATTATCCTACCTTCGGAAAAAACGGCGCCCAAATCAAAGTGTAGGTCGATTTCAACTTCTAACTTCTGATGCTGTTAGGGCTGGGGCAGAATCACACAGACTAGTTCCTCTCTCTGCGCTTCAATTGTTGCTGGATTACACTGTAGCCTTGACGCTCAGTGTGAAAGGTCAGAGCAGGGTCGTGCTGGAGCAGGCTGCCTGTGGTCGTCTCTCCTAATCATCCCACGATGTCAAGGCTGGCACCACGACAACGTTGCTCCTGCTCTGCAAAAAGAGAAGGGAAATCCTGAGAGAAAATGGCTCTCTTTAAAGGATTTCCATTCCTCCTACAACCCAGCTTACCTGGCATGACGTCATGATGTCATGCCTTGACCTTCACTACTCAGTAGTGAGCAAAATGAGCATGTGCACATCGATGTGCATGCTCTCACTGCAGTCCAAGAAAAAAAAGAAAACAGACTACCTTTGCAAGGCCCGAAAATAGAGCCCGATAGAGACCAGTTTCTGTAGTGTGCGCTCTAGTCCTTGCGCGCTGCGTAGCTACGCAGCGCGCGAGGGCAGAGCGCGCAATGAGAGAATGCGCATGCGCGAACAGCGGAACGCCAGAGAGAGAGCGGAGCCGCGGCACCGAGTAGGTTGTGCTGGCCCGGCGCTCTTTCGTGTGTGGCAGAATAAAGCTCAATTATATATCTGCAACCTCTGGAGTCGTGTGTTCCTTTGGGGGAGATTCCTACTACATTACAGTGGCGACGAGACTGGGATATATCTGCAACCACCGACAGCAGAGAAACCCTGACCCACCGCTTGGGAGCACAGGCCAGAGCAGCAGTAACCAGCCAAGGGGAAGACAGGAAGAAGACCATTCCCAGGAAGGAAACACACGGAGAGCGTGGCAGAGGCAGCGGGAGAAAAAGTACAGACCGCGTGCAGAGACCAAAAGAAGGCGCGAAACCGCAAGAGGCACACACAAGGCCTAGTCACAGTGAACCTGGCGGAAGCGGCAGCACGCAGGGACGGAGGGTCGGAAGAGGCGCAACAGGAGCAGGCGCAACCAGAGAGGGGAGACACGCCAGATAGTCCGAGAGGCCCAGGAGCGGCGCCTGGAAGACGGGGGGAGATGAGCACCCAAGGATCTTCACTGACGGTGCTAATACCATTTCTGCCAAGACCAGGAGAACCCCAAATGAAGTGGGAAGATTGGCGGGAATATTTTAAGAACTACCTAGCGGCACTCGAAGATGAAAACGGAGAAGCGTTCCCCAGCGCGAGAAAGAAAAGAATACTCCTGCACAATTTAGGCCCGGAGGGCATAAGGGTCTACCAGAATCTAGTACCGCAACCCCGGCAAAACGCGGGCGATGACGTATTTAAACACGCCATGGAGGACCTCGATGCCCATTACCGCCCAGCGGTGAGTGTTTCGATAGATAGGTACAACTTCCAACAGAGGAAACAAGAGCCGGGAGAAACCATTGATGAATACGTAGCGGCATTGAAGAAACTGGCGGTAACATGCAAATATGGAGCATTACACGATGAGTTCATCAAGGACCAAATCGTCATGCATACTACGAACAAGGGCGTACAAGACAAGCTGTGGGCGAACAGTGAGGCGCCACTAAAAGAGGTGATCGCGATGGTGAAGAAAGCGGAGTTAACAAAAAGGTGCGCGGAAGCGGCAAAAAGGGAGGTAGTCCCGAAAACCATGGTGAACAAAGTGGATGACGCAGAAGCACAGGGAAGAAGCAAACATCCGTCCCAGGAGAGTAAAGGACCCCCGAAATGGAAAGGAAAAACTGGACAAACGTGGAAGCCGACTAGAGACAACAACGGAGCTTGCTACATATGCGGCAGCCCAGCACATACAGCTCAGGACAAGAGATGCCCAGTGTTCCGTGCGAAGTGCATGTTCTGCGGCATAATGGGCCACTATGAGAAAGTCTGCCGAAGGAAGACGAAGAGGCCCATGGTGAAGTACGTGGAACAAGAGCAACGGGAGGAGGAAGAAGAGCAGGAGGAAGACGTGGAGGTACTGTGTGTCGATGACCAGGTGCTGGGGATAGACGGGAAGAGAACCCGCAAACCACAATGCAACATGAAGATAGGAGGGGTGAAAATCCCGCTAGTAATAGACTCGGGATCCCCGTACACAATCATCCAGGAAGCAGTATGGAAGGAGCAATTCGAACCCACGTTGGGTACAAGGCTGGAACCACCAGACATACGCCCAGTATCGTATACAGGGGAACCGATACCCATGGTGGGGTACAGGAAATTAACCTTCGAATTCAGAGGTAGACAAGCCGAATGCAAATTGTACATAGCGGAGAAAGGCCCCTCCGTACTGGGATGGATGAACCAAGGGGATCTAGGGATCAAACTAGACCCGGGAGGCGACACACAAGTCCTTATGACAGCGCCAGGGAGCTGGCCGGTACTGGAAGCATTGAAGAACAAATACCCGAAGGTGTTCGGAGGAAAGGTGGGGAAGCTGGAGAAATTTACACACAAGATAGTACTCAAAGAAGACTCCAGACCAGTGTCCCACAAAGTCAGAAATATACCCCTAGCGGTGAAAGACGCGGTGCAGACGGAGCTACACAGACTGGAAAAGGCGGGGATAATAGAGCCGGTTGACAGTGCGGAATGGCTCGCCCCCTTGGTAGTGGCGATGAAACCAAATGGGAAAGTCCGTTTGTGTGTGGACCTTCGGGAAGTAAACAAGTGTCTTATAGTGGAAAAACTCCCGTTACCACGCATCGAAGAAATGCTAGCCAAGACCAAAGGAGTAAAGTGGTTCTCCACCATCGACCTAACGTCCGCCTATCACCAGATAGACCTACACCCGACAAGCCGGAAATTGACATCGTTTATCACACCCTTTGGGTGCTACCAATTCCGGAGAATGCCATTTGGTCTTGCCTCAGCAGCGGCGGTGTTCCAAAAACTGATGCATCGTTTGTTTCAGGACATCGAGGGCATCCAGTATTTTCAGGACGATATACTCGTGATGGGAACAGATAGAAGAAACCATGATGAGAGGCTGGAAAAGGTACTCAGAGTACTAGAAAACAAGGGGCTGACTGCAGAATGGGAGAAGTGCCGGCTGGGGATGACATCATTCACGTATCTAGGTCACGAGATAGGAGGACACGGCATCACCCCTAAAAGAGCAAATGTGGAGGCGATATGCAAGGCGACGGCACCCAACACCAAAGAAGAAGTAAGGTCCTTCTTAGGGATGGCAGAGTATTACAGCAAATTCGTGCCGCACTTTGCCACCAAGACACATCACCTCAGACAACTAACGAGGGACAAAACGACTTACAAATGGACGGAGGACACACAGAAGGAATTTGATGACCTGAAGAAAGACATCAGTCAAGCGGTGCCCTTGCAAGGTTATGATCCACTCGGCCGGTCAATACTGACGACAGATGCCAGCGAAAAAGGACTAGGGGCAGTGCTCATGCAGGAAAGAAGTGATGGACTGGTGGAAACACTCAGCTTCGCGTCCAGAACGCTATCACCCACTGAACAGAAATACAGTGTGATTGAGAAAGAGATGTTAGCTGCGGTGTGGGCTATGGGAAAATATCGCCAATTCTTATGGGGCACAAGATTCCTACTTAAGACGGACCACAAGCCCTTGGTCAAGGTGCTCACCTCTCGCGGGCACGCTGGCGCCACACCCCGCATAGCAAAAATGACGCACAAACTGCTAGAGTACAGATACGACGTGGAGTACATTCCGGGGACGAGGAACAAGGTGGCAGACTATCTTAGCAGAGCAGCAGCCATGGAAGGAGCCCCGGACACGGCCACAGAGGAATAAGAGATGGTGGCAGTAATGGACGACCCAGAAAGGGTAATAAGCAAACAAGACTGGATACAGGCGTATGGAGAAGATGAGGAAATTCGCAAAGTCAAAGAACACATAATACGGGGATGGCCGGAGAAGAAACGGTTAGGAGAGGCACTCCGCAAATATTATGAAGTCCGAGAAGAATTATCAGTGGGGAACGAAGGAATATTCCTGTACAGGAGAGACAAAGTGGTTCCCCCGGCAGCAGTGGTTCCCCGACTAATCGCAATGCTACATGAAGGACACTTGGGAATAGTAAAATCTAAGGCGAGAGCGAAGCACATATACTGGTGGCCAGGAATGGACGCTCAGGTGGAAAGACAAGTGAGAGAGTGCAACCAGTGCCAAAGAGCAGACAAAACACTGGTTCCCCTGCGGCCGGCGCTAGGGAAATTCCCCTTACCAAGTGGGCCGTGGGAAGACGTGGCGGTGGACATCCTGGGACCGGTGCTGGACATCCACGGTACGCCCCAATACCTCTGTGTCCTGGTCGACAAGTATTCCAAATGGCCGGAAATACATAAACAGGAAGAAATGGAAGCAGAGACAGTGATAAAATTTCTCACCTCGGTCTTCCTAAGGGAAGGCATTCCTAGAACGATATTGAGTGATAATGGACCCCAATTTAGATCCGAAAAATGGAACAAGTAAGCGGAGCGAAATGGGATCAAATTGCTACACACTGCAGTGTACCACCCGTCGAGCAATGGACAGGTAGAACGCTTCAACAGGGTGCTAATGGGATCCATCCAAGCAGCCATCATGATGGGGAAAGACTGGGAGAAAGAGATACAGAACACGATGTGGGCCTACCGCATCACCCCCACGGGGACTGGGTACAGCCCCTTCCAAATCCTACGGGGGAGACACCCTTTCACCAAGGACAACGTAATGTGGAGGGAAAAGACGATCACAAGCAAATGGTCTCCGGCGGTAGTACAACACAACCTGGAGAAGGCCCAGAGGGTGTACACGGAGTACTACAACCAGAGACGGAAGGTCAAAGTCGCCACTCTGGAGAAAGGGGAGTGGGTGAGAGTCAAGTTTGCGGTACGAAGGAAGAAGGGAGACAGCAAGTACAGTCCACCTCTACAGGTGGAGGAGGTGTATGAGAGAGCCGCCTTACTCAGCGATGGGAACGTGTGGTCCCACGACCGCATGGCGAAATGCAACAAGATCCTAAAATGGCCAGAGGAGGAGAACGAGAAAATAACCCATGAAACATATACAAAAGACAATGAAAGGAGTAAACTCCCTGAAGGAAGAGACACACAAGAGAGAGAGTACAGTGAGGAGCAGGGAGATCAGGGGACGATGGAGTCGGAAGAGCTACCGACGGAGGAAGGTCGCAGCCCGGACAGAGTGGGGCGAGGTAACCCCCGAGGTATGGAGGGGAGCCCAACCGTGAGCAGCGATCCTGGAAATTCCTGCACCCCGGTAAGACGTACCCGAGCCGGCAGAGTGATTGTGAGGCCTAGCCGCTTCAAAGACTTTGAGCTAGATGGAGGGTGTATACCCAAGAGACTGTGAGGACTGCATGTTAATTGGGCCATGGAAAAGGAGGGAGATATGTAGTGTGCGCTCTAGTCCTCGCGCGCTGCGTAGCTATGCAGCGCGCGAGGGCAGAGCGCGCAATGAGAGAATGCGGATGTGCGAACAGCGGAACGCCAGAGAGAGAGCGGAGCCGCGGCACCGAGTAGGTGGCGCTCTTTCGTGTGTGGCAGAATAAAGCTCAATTATATATCTGAAACCTCTAGGACACATTCATTTGTTGTTTGGCAGGTGGAAATTAACAGATTTTCCCAGAATCACAAGATTTCGGGCCGGTTCACCAAGACTCGAACCTGGTTCCCAGTGCCAAAGTCAGCAGCCATTGATCATTTTTCCATGACCAGCACCCCCATTTTCTGCATCGTGAATGCAGAAAAAAAACACAGCAGATTTGGTTAGCCCTCTTATGTAATGCCATACCAAATTGTAGCAGCTGACACCCCAAACCTCTCCTGCAAGGCTTCTATAATGATGGAGCTACTGTACAATTCAGCATCGAACACACCGATGTACACAACCTCTGAATGAGGAGTTGCGGTACTGTGGGGTGCTGAGAAGTAAGACATATTTTGTAGCCATCCGTTTTCGGGGGATGTCCAATTACCTGCCATCTCTACATGACAGCTTTCTGATGTTTGGAGTCCTCCTCTAATTGCATCATAGGCAAGCAATCACCAGCCAGTTCCACGGAGCTCAAATACCACTTCAGGTTGCAAGGGCTCTAGGTTAGTGCCTTTCTGGTACTTTGTAGCAGTTAACGTCTTAGAGTTTCTCGTTGCTCAGATGGGTGTAATTTGTGATATTTATATGTTTAATCTTGTCTTCATTGCTTCATTTTGCTCGCGAGAAAGTGTCACTCACAGTCTTTCAAATGTCACTCATAATTACACTGAAATTATGAAAATGTCACACACAGCAATGTGAAACCTTGGCAGCTCTGACTATCGAAACAGATTTTAAAAAGTGTATTTTTTTCAGCATGTACAGTAATCGATATAACACTAAAAGCAACAAATTAGGTAACCAATCTGTAATTTCCCCCTCCGTTCAGAAAGTACATTTTATGTCTTCTCGAAGCGATCTAACAGCAACTTCATAATGTAAACATTTGAAAAACACAAAGAAAAGCAATGCAGAACGCGGGCAGTCGGGTAAACACTGAAATGTTTGTGAATTAGAAAGCTTACGAGCTCAGTAAAGAAACAAAAATCTGATATCTGTTGCGTCTGAAATATGTGCATTGGTGTTTTCAAAGGACAACAATACGAATTTACCAACGTCTGGATTGTCTGCAGACTAGATAGGTTTAAGTAATCGACGAGGACGCCCAGCTATGACATATGCAGTGCTCTGGGATCTGCTGCTTCGGTCTGTTCAAACAAGGGCGGGGTTTAATTTCCGGAGACTTCAGGGCCTAGGATTCTATAGGATATCCAATAGTAAATAGAGCAAATGGCTGCTCCCTGTGCTGCAGTGTTTTGAGGGAATCGTGCTGCGCTGGACTTTGAGGGGTCACTACTTTTAAGGACCTGATTGCCATTTAATTCCCTGATTTTGACTGTGGTAAAAGTAATAGACTGTCGTGAGAGCAGGAAATCCCAAAGAGGTAGACCTCTACTCTCCCTCCCACCTTTCCCCGTCTCCTGCTGCTGTTTACGTCATCTCATTTTATTGGGAAAGAGGTAAGGCGAGCTTTACTCTAGTCTCTTGGGTTTTGTTTGCCATTTGATTTCTTTCAGTTATGCCGAGTCATGTATAATTATATGTCTGCATTGCATATCAATTTACTAAGGAGCTCCAAAGTGTCTGTTTTGTATACATTTTCGTTTTTATCCACCTTTAGAACGCACCCATTCCATGGACCTGAGGCACGTGCATCTCCGACCCCTTATAGCCACCTTTTTGATTGCCTGCGTTTGGGAGCTGTGAAAAGTTGCATTATTAGTTGTATTAGTGAGCGTCTGTATTTACTAAGAGATAAAACTCAAAAGTAACCGGTGTCTAGCTGCTGCTGCGGTGACGCACTAGATGAGGGAATCCTCCGAGACTCTCCCAGGAGGTGTGCATCCTCAATTTATGTTTTCCTTCCCCTATTCTGAGTCGTGTGAGGCGAAGGGTTCGCTTCTCTGTGTGCTTTTATAATGAGCTGGGGACTATGGGGATTCGGGTCAAGTTAGCGCTATATAAAACTCTGTTAAAAAAAAAAAAACTTTCTTATAAAATGGGCATACGTTCTACTTGCTTACAGTTCAATCGCCCCAGTTGAAAATAAAACAATATAATTGTCTTGTCCCTTGAGAAGTAAACACATCTCTTATTGTCCCATGCCTAGTCTGATAAACAAAAGTGTTCGAATGAATGCTTGAATTACATGGTCAGTGACTGGCTACCGCCCTCCCCCTATGTCCACACCACCCCCGGACACAGCACCCTGGACGTGGTATCTTTGGAAGGCGGGAGGTCGAGAGACCCCCCGGCCGTATTTATTAAGTACAAAAACAATAAATTTTAAATTTGCATGATAAACAATTATACAAAAATTCAGCAGGACATTAGATACATTATTGTCAACAGGTGTGAGTGACTATCCTTAACAAAGACTCTAATACAGATTGTTTCCTAACCGAGTCTAACATCCTCCTCTGCATTTTTGTATACTAACATTTCTGGGCCATATGGCAAGGTCGCTAACCGGTGTCAGGTCCTACTAGCTGCGCCTCCCCTACAGGTGTGCGCATGCGCAGCCGGGCCCGGTAATTACCCGGTCCACGCCGTGAACTCCATTTACCCACTGAAGGAGGGCCCTTACTCTGCGCCATCCGGTGACGTCATGAGTATGCGCGCGCGGGGTGGCTACCAGCCTAAGGAAAGCGTGACTCCCCAACCCGCGCCCCTTTGAAGCACCAGTTACCTTGCCCCTGAAGTTCTAGGAGGAGCCAATGGCCCCTCCCCCTGGGCGGGCACCTCCGTAGGATGATGCCCGCCCCCTCAGACCTTCAAATAGTTGCTCACCGGTCATGACCTTACCGCATGCCCCCATACCTAATAAATACGACGACCTATGGGAGAAAATTCTAAAGGACAACTACACTGACTAAAATCACACGTCATGTATAACACCATAAAGCTACAAGGGAAAGAAAAGGCCTAAACACGACTGCATCAGTTACACATAATACAGTATCATTCACTACCTTGGGAGAACAAGGCCTACAAGAAAGCATAGTCAAAACATAACTGCACAATACCATATTGATCACTACAATGGGAGAAAAAGTCCTAAAAGAAAACCTCATCAGAAACTAACATCTCATAACAGTTTCACGCGCCCAATGCCCGCTAGTTGGACTAGCAACGCATCAACCACGTACTCCAGGGATGGTGGGTGGGGAAAATTTACCGCCCTGCGCGCCAGGGCACGTCCGATGTGGGGGAGCGTCCAGGGAACAAGGGGGTCACCTGGGCGCTCCCCGCCGCTTTAACCCCCCAGAGGCCCCCCCCCCTCCTCCGACCCGGATGTCGATTAACGTCATCCGGGTCACGTAGGTAGCCAATCGGTGGTAGGGCGCGCCCCCAGTGAGCACGCCCCACCACCGAGAAGTCCGGGGGAGGTCGCCGCACTGCCATGCAGGCGGAGGGGCCAAGGGCCCCCCCTTTCCAATATCCGTTCAGTGTTCTTTAGTATCTTTCCAGACAGAGACCAGCCACATGCAAATCAGACTTGGTCTCGTTCAAGTAGGAACAATCAAACCCCAACGACCAGGTCATTGACACTGACGTCACTTGTTGTTACAATACTTACAGTTTAAAATTTCTCTTTACAAATGAGGCGCTAAAGGTTCATTTTGCGGAAAGTAGAGTTGAGGCGCCTCAAGGACGCTGGCGAGAGGATTCGATCTGGCAGAGAGATGTTTAACTTCAGTCAGCATGAAGAGTGGACAATATATTGTGACATTCGTGCAGGCCATTGTCTGTACAATGTAACTCCCGTGCACTAAGTAGTTAAAAGATGCATAACTGAGAAATAACTGCAATAGAAAAAATGAATATAGCGTTTCCTAAACTGCTTCCTAGATCAGTCCGCATGGGCTAGGCTTGCTGCGCAAGATTATTCTCATTCGAGGCTCAAATTGAATTTTGTAGTTTTCGATGGTGGCAGTGTTTAAAGTAGAGAATTCTAATGCGGCTCGTCGGAACTTTAAGCTTCCATTTTCACGTTGTTTTTTATTCTGTTTGTGGCGAGTGTTAATGTGGGTAGTAACACAATAGTGGTTGTAATGCAGTCGTATATGAACCACAGTTTTGCCGCCTGACTGTCTGACCATTCTTCAGGTGGCAAAGGAGAGGTGGGGAAATTCCAGTGCCTTCTGCAATGCCTGTCAAGTCTCTCTATAGTTCCCCGTCCCACAGCCCTGTGAAATTGCTTGTCTGTGTTGTTGTTCAGTTCATTTCCTTTAATTGACTTGCGCTCTTTGTGCAGTTCAGAACACAAAATCTCCTCCTGCTTCCACGGACAGAATGATTCCTCAGTCACACACACGTACACACATCACACGCTGGTGGGGCCCATAACACCAACATTCATTCTCATCAAACTATCCGTGCCTTACAGAGGAGGGATATCCTGATCCCGAACTACAGCTATTCACTTTGGATAGAGGAAACACATCTATTGACTTATTCTAACAGTCCCTCCATCCGGAGGTCGAACAGATCATTTAGTTGGTTTGGAATTTGATGGGAAACACTTTAACCCTCATATTAATCAATAAAATATCACAAGAAATAATCACCCGACACAGTTCTTCAAATAATGATTTTCTTTATCTAATTAATTTGCAAGTTAAATCCTAACGATGCCATATTATCTTTTGTCGTATTTACCTATTCCGGCTATTTGTCGTTTTCTAAGTCAGCACCAGTCTTCAGAAAGATCATCAGTATTCTAACGTCCTGTCCTCTTCTGTCAGCATGGGGTGTCGCATAGAGCAGCATTGATCAGGGTGCGTCTCAAGCACAAGGGGTGGTAACAACCATTTCCCTCTCTAGACTACTAATATTTATACCAAATTTTACATATGATAGTATCATTGTCTTTATTTCCAGGCTGCTGATTGGCTGAATTCAGCCCCGTCCCAATATTTTAAGAAACATTCTCAATTTCACATACGGATGATGAATAAACTAGGCGCATGGGAAAGGCTGTTCCCAGGTCAGGAAAGTATCAGTCTATTGTGAATAGGTGGCTTTTGGTTCCCAGATGGCAACATTTGCTCCATGTTCAGGGACATTGGCATCTCGCCCAGAGTAGTCTTCATGGGCCCGGTTCAATAGTTCATGGAAAGGCCACGACGAAGTCAGTGCAGGCGCCTTCCTACATCGCTTAATGCATGAAGTCATGTACTTTAGTGAGGATTCAGTCGGCAGCCATCTTTTAGTAGGCCGAAATAGTCAACTTAAGTAAAGGAAACACAAAATCGCAATTGATACATAGAAATGACTCAAACAGTGTTATTCCCTTACTAATACCCTTATGTGTATGCATTTATCTAGCCATATGCAACATTTAAAGCCGTTAATGCTGGTTTATTTAAGCGCAAATTACGTTAACACTGCTAAAACTATACATTTAAATTTAATATGCGTACAAACTTAGTTCACTTATTATTTTAGCCATGCAAATGCATTCCCACGTGTATTCTCTTGGTTAATAAGGTTGATTAATTCAATCACACCATTCTATTATTCATTAGAATTAGTTTTTATTCGTTTTAATATAAACATATATAAATGGATTGGGTATACTAAAATTTTTTTATTTTACCCGCGTCATCAATCCCCCCTTTGGTGATTTTATCACCACAAAACCCACAAAAATTTCAATTCATTTCCCCTTTTGCAGAAATTTGAAATGTCTTCTTGCTTAATTAAAAATCTGTTTCTCTTTCGTCTTCTCTCTTTGTTTTGTCATACATACTCTCCTTCCACTCTTCCATTTCTATTTCATTGAGATCTTTTTCTGGTTTCTTTTCTCTCTTTTTGTAAATTTCTCGTTTAACCTTTTTTATTTCTTCTATATCTACAACACATACATCCTAATCTAAGTATTAATAATACGAAAATCACACAGGTTAATGGAAATAATATTTTCTCTAATATAGTACTACCTAATTTACCTAAGAAAGCTTTAATAGCAGCCATTTTATTACTAATTCTAGTTCAGATACTTTCAACCTCCAGCGGTTTTATTTCATCATGCAATTCTGTAATATTCTTTATATAGACTTTTAGATCTCTGCTTTTGTCAGGAATGTAAGTGCAACAATGTTGAACTTTCAGCATTCCACAGACTCCACCCTCTTTTGCCAATAAGATATCAAGGGCAAGTCGATTTTGCATAATCATAGCACGCATGGCAACCAGCTCAGTGTTTACCAAGAGAAATCCTCCAGCAGTGCTTGTTGACAAGCGATCCACTATGGTGGACAACTTCCGAATATTATTTGCATTCAAAGATATCCCCACTGCTGGTATCAAGGCTCCAAAAATATCACCTACAATTTCTAACCAAGTTTCTCTTCTGCTACGCATTAGTAGGTTATTTGGTCCACTATTTTCTACTCTATCCATGTGAAAAATCTTTGGAAAGACCAGGCCAACATAACATGTGCCATACCAATGGTTGGGCAACCTGTAGTAAGCCTTGTTCCCACAAATATAGTACAGTCCAGGGAAATCTGGATCTTCTCCACCTCTAAATCCCCATCCGGATGCAATGAAATAAGTATCATGACACTCACTTGTCCCTATATAAATATAATCATATTGGGACCTTTCCCTCATGATGCATAATTTGCCTTTCTGGGGTGAGTCTATAGCTATTGTCGGTTTAACTCCACCCGGTGTCTCCTTTTTCCCATCTATTTTCCAAATGTTTTCCCCTTCCTTATGTCCCTCTGCATTCTTGTGTATTTTCAATCATATCCAAAAATGTTTTCTCTTCTGTTTTCAAACTACAAGTTAAATTGTTCTTAAAAATATATTCTAGAATTAGTCCTTTAGTTTCTATAAAAATGTCTCCTAACACATTAGTGTCTTTAGCTGGATTTAATTCTTTATTCATGGGCAATCGTCCAAGAATATTATCTATATTAGACAAATTGTACTCTAATTTCCCTACTTGATAAAATATACTAGTTAAAACACTACATGTTATTCCATAAGTTGCTGGGAGGTGATGATAAGTCACCCCTTCTGAAACAGATGCAGGTAATTGCATACATACGTAGCAATCCCTCACTTCCATTGTTTTTACATATTCATACAATAATTTTGAAAACACATTACTAGAAAAATCAGTTATTGACCTATCTTGATGCACATGCACTGTGCTTGTTCTAACTGGTATTACTTTTTGTGAGCTTTTCACTATATTAGTCATATTCTCGGTATGTCCTGCTAGTGTATCTAAAGTTACTTTGAAAGAGATCAAAAGAGCGAGTAAGCTCCAAAGAAGCATTAATAGTCCGGTACAACAACAACATGTCTTGCACCACCTTCTCATGAAAATACATCTACTCTTGTTATCATCTATGTTAGCCATCTTGTTAGAATTAACCGTGTCTTTTGACTTAGCCTCTTCTACTCCGCCTCTTGTAGTTTTCCTACAAGAGCTAAGACCTTATCAGGTGATCCAAATACTTCAATTTCTTATTCAATCCTGTGTATTCCTACAAGGATCGCTTAAAATTACTCAGCTCGGCCTTTCGTCATTTTTCACTTCCTTCTCGTCATCCACATGCAGGATTTCCTGATCTTCCGCTTCTTCTCCGATGTCGGATAAGATAACTCTCAGGATTTCCCCTGTTTCTTCTTCTTTTATCAATCTCAGCAAAGTCTCCTCTGGATTTCCTTAACTATCTGCCTCTTCCCTTTGTTCAGGCAGTGCCACGTACGTCCATTCAGGTGACTTATACTTCTGGTTTGGTTTTCTTGCTCGTTTGCTTGCTTCTGACACTTCTGTTTCTCCCTCTTTCTCTGGATGCTGACTGGTTACTTCATTCACTTGTTCAGCCTCTGAGGGTTTAACTCGTGTCAATCGATATCTCAGTTTCTTAATTTTGTTTGGTCACAAATCACCCTTAGCATTTCTTCTTGGTTTGCCGTTTCTTTCCTCAATCCAAGTTCTCTTTCTCAGAACTCGACCCTCTGGTATTTCAGTTTCACTGTCCTCGGATTCTGTCTCGTTTGACTTTTCCTTTTCAGAAATCTCCTTTTCCACCTCTTGGGTTGGCCCTACTTCTGTCCCTCCTCGGGTCACCGACACGCAATCTCCCTGCTGACTACTTTTCCCTTCACCTAGCTGGGTGTTGCAGTTCCCTACACCTCCTCGGGGTTTTCCCGCAATCTGTCCCTCTCTTTCTGTGACTGTCCCTTCTTCTTCTTCCAGTATTTTCTCAGGTGGAATTTCTTCTACTCTCTCATTTGGTGTAAATGTTACTTCTGACTGGACATTCTTTTCTTTTCTTCTTTCTGTGTTCACCATTTGCGTTTTGCTCATCTCCAGAATCTGAACTATCTGAAACCTGTAATCTTTTCCTCAGAATTTCCTCTCTGGGGGTCTGAACTAGTCTTGGCTCATTTTCCCCCCTTTCAGGATTTTCTTTTGACTTTATACTCTCATTGCTTGACTCATCACTTGATTCTGATTCGTCAAAGTATTCTTTTCCAATGCCGTCTGCTGGATTTGGAACTCTCAGAGTGTGACTTGCATGTATCCAGTTTTTCAGTCCCGCACACTTCACAGCAGTTGTCGTGGTCAAGATGACCTGTCTTGGCCTTCCCCACCTTGGAACCAGGCAATTTCTTCTTCTGTGGACTTTTATCCTCACCCAGTCCCCTGGGCTCAAATCATGTGCTGGTTTCTTTTCAAGTGTGGTGGCATCCGCTCCAACCTGGTGAAACACAGAATGAACTGCGTCAGCCAGGCCTTTACAGTAATCCAAAATCATGTCATCAGTTATAGTCATCAGCTTGTTGACTGGTACAAACACATGTCTCATGGCGCGTCCCATGATGATCTCGTGTGGACTTAAACCTGTAGTTCTGTCTAGAGTAGACCTAATGGTCATTAAAACCAGAGGCAAGACATCAGGCCATTTCAAACCTGTGGCTAAACACATTTTCCCTATTCTGTTTTTGATAGTACCATTCATTTGCTCAACCACACCAGAAGCCTCTGGTCGGTAGGCACAATGCAGTTTTTGTTGTACACCCAATGCTTCACAAATCAATTTCATGATCTCATTGTAGAAATGTCATCCTCTGTCTGATTCTATGGTTATTGGGAACCCGTACCTTGGGATGAATTCCCTCAACAATAGCTTGGCCACTGTGATTCCATTATTTCTTCTGGTTGGGTATGCCTCCACCCACCTAGAGAACAGACAAACTACCACCAAAACATACCTCAGTTTGTTATAAGGGGGCATTTCAATGAAATCTACTTGCATTCTGGTGAAAGGTTCTCCCTCCCGGCCTATGGTGCCTAGACTCACCACCGTTTTCCTTCCAGGGTTGTACTGCTGACATGTCAGGCATCTCTGACATAGACTTTCTGCTATCAACCTGAATTTCGGATTGTACCAGGTCTGCTTAAAAGCCCTTATCATGGCATCCCTTCCCAGATGTCCTTGGCCATGATACATCCGTTCCATGGTTGACATCATGCTATCGGGCATTACTGGTCTTCCATCCCGATAGACCCACTCATGATCCTTTTCCCTGGGTGCACATCCTGCTTTTACCCACTGCCTCATTTCTTCATCCACTGCCTCATCCTGCAACTGCCTCACTTCCTCCCATGTTCCCACAACGTTAGTAAACATTATGGAGCAAGAAGACATTTCCTTTTCTTTTGACCGATTAAATGAGTATTTGTTTCGGGCACAATACTGAGCCATGTCGTTGGCAACACGGTTTCCGGTAGTGATGTAATCACTACCTTGCCCATGAGCAGCACATTTTACCACAGCCAATTCTTTGGGCATTTGTATTGCCTCAAGCAATTTTCCAACCACTTCTGCATTCCTTATAGGAGTTCCACTTGAGGTCAGGAAACCTCTTTGCAGCCATAATTGGCCGAAGTCGTGGACAACTCCAAAGCCATACTGGCTATCAGTCATCACAGTCACTCTCGCATTTCTCCCAATTTTGCATGCCTTAGTTAATGCCACTATTTCTGCTACTTGAGCGGATTTAACTCCTTTCAAGGGGGATGCTTCTATAACTGCTGAAACTGTGCATACTGCATAGGCTGCGCTCAACACTCCTTCATCCGTTCTCAAACAGGATCCATCCACAAAAAACACATAATCACTTTCTGGCAGTAGCAGATCTCTTATATCAGGTCGAGGTTTTGTGCAGTAGTCAAGCACATCCAGACAGTCATGATCAACCTCTTCTCTTATCTCCACTCTCTCTGCATCAGGCAAAAGTGTAGCTGGATTCACATTCACACATCTTTCCAGACTCACATTGTTTGCACCTAGAATGACCTTTTCATACTTAGTCAGCCGACTATGTGACATGAACTGTGTTTGGCTCCTTGTTAAACGGATCGCCACACTATGGGGTACAAACACTCTTACTGGATACCCCATCACGATTCCCTCACTCTGCTCTAGGCTGCGGCATGTAGCAGCTACTGCTTTCAGACATCCTGGCAGACTTATCGCCACTGGATCTAACATTGACGAGAAATATGCCACTGGTCTCCTTTGCCTTCCATGTTTCTGTATCAACACTGAAAGTGCGCATCCATTTCGCTCACTACAGTATAGCTCAAACTCCTTTTCATAGTCTGGCATACCCAGCGCAGGGGCTTCACAAAGACTGTTCTTCAGCTGTTTAAATGCTGCCAATTCTTCTTTGTTCAGTTCAAGGGGGTCTTTTACCTCACTTTTTGTCAATTTCACCAATGGTTTGGCAATCAGGGAAAAATTACTTATCCACTGACGACAGTAACCAACCGTTCCTAGGAACATTCTCACCTCTCTTTGGGTCATTGGAGCTCTCATTCCTCTAATGATTCTGATCCTGTCTATGGTTACTTTTCTCAGGCCTTTTTCGATATTATGACCCAAGTATGTTACTTCCTTCTTACAGTATTGCAATTTTGTTGGAGATGCCGTCAGTCCTCCATCTGCCAAATGATTTAACAAAGCTATTGTTTCACAGGCCTCACGTGTCTTTGACGCCACCAATAGGTCGTCAATGTACTGGACTAAAACTGAATTCTCAGGCATAGTAAGACTTTCCAGGGATTTTTTTAACAACTGATTGAAAATGGAGGGGCTCTCTGTGTACCCCTGTGGGATTCGGCGCCATGCCAAAATACGGTTTCCAAACCGAAATGCAAAAAGCAGCTGGCTGTCATGATGCAACGGAATGGAAAAGAAAGCATGACACAAATCAATTACTGTGTACCATTCTGCATCATGTGGGATCTGATACAAAATTACTGAGGGATTTGGAACAATTGGACAACATGAGACGACAATCTTGTTAATCTTTCTCAAATCTTGCACAATCCTGAATTTCCCACTTGGCTTTTTCAGTCCCATGATAGGCGAATTACATGGACTGCTCATTATCTCCCTCAGTACTCCTTGCTGGATCATTTTCTCAATCAAAGGGGTTACTCCTGCTATTATTTCAGGTGTCAGTCTGTATTGCGGAATGTTTGGGTAAAGGGCTCCTTCCTTTACAGCAATTCTCACTGGGTCTACATTTCTCATCTGGCCTACATCTTCCCCAGTGAAATCCCAGACTGCTGCTTTCACTGTCTGTTTCAATTCTGGGGGCAATTCATCTGGGTTGAATACTGCATAGGTTCCAGCAACCTCACACTCTCGGTTAGCTATAGTCATTTTATACAGAACATCTTCATCTGGTGTTTCAAAAGCTATTCCATCTGGTGTACAGAATATGGTGCAATTCATCTTGCACAACAAATCCCTTCCTAGTAAATTCACAGGACTGGTGTCACACACCACAAATCGATGCATGTCTGAAAATTTCCCTATTCTGACCTTCACAGGATCAGTAAGGTACGTTTTAATCTGGGTGTTAGACACACCAACTACTTGGATTGTTTCATCCGAAAGAGGAAGATTTTTAACATCTGCTGAACAGACAGTGGATCGTGTAGCTCCAGTGTCTACTAGAAAAGTAATGTTTTCATCATTAACTTTCCCATCCACAAATGGTCCTGTCTGATCTATTTCTAGAGATGCGCCAAGTACGCACCCTGCTTCCTCTTTTCGGCACCGTCAATAAATCTCTTCTGGCTCACTTTCATCATTTTGTAGCCAATACTGTGACACAGCGCTCGCGCGTTGCAGTTTGTTTACCTGTTCTTCATTGTAGAATCCTGTCTCTTTGCTTTACTTCTGTGTGCTCCGGCTCTGTGGTAAGGGCGGTTTTGGCACCTGATTCTGTAGATTAACAGCCTTCTGCTGTTGCGGCGGTGGGCCACTCCCCTCACACTGCACCTGTGGATTCAATGACGGATTTTCATTATTAGTACCTGGTGGATATTTACACTCGTATTTCCAGTGCCCTAATCTTCCGCAATTGTGACAAGGGAACTTCTTTTTGGCTTCTTCTATATTACCTTTTCCTTGGCCAAATTTGATTTAATGCCTGGATTATTAGCTTGTTCTATCAGCTGAGCTTCCTGTCTCTCTGCAACCTTCACTTGAGCCCACATTGCCTTTTCTTTTAGTTTTCGCTGCTTTGCCTCAATCTCATCACTAAAGTATTTAGCATGCCTCAGGATCTCATCTATTTTCTTGCTCTGCCAGTCCACGGTGTGCTGCTTTATCATGTCCCCAATCTCGGGACGCAGACCATACACAAATCTGTACACAAAATGACTCTGGTCCTTTTCTCCCAGACTGTCATCCCCACTAAACTGTTTGAAAGCCAAAATTAGCCTCTCATAGTATGCGTGGACTGACTCTTTTGCTTCCTGATGTGTTCGATCTATTTTAACCCAGTCTGTTTCTTTTGGAGGCACTTTGTTTTTCAAGAATGCCATGACCTGTTCGTATTTCTTCATTACCTCTGGGTCTGGGGCTCCTGTTTTGGGATCTCTTGGGTATTCTTTGGTTGGCCAATCTATGACTATCTTACATTCTGCCCACAAGTCTGCTGGCACTATTATATCAAACAGACTATTCAAATCAATCCACAGTACTTTTGACAATTTCACAAATCTGTCTGCCTGTCTGTACCACTCGACCGGCTTTTCCCGTAATCGAGGGAAGTCATTTGTAAATGATAAAATGTCCTGTCTGGTCCATGGGACATGCACATATCCCCCTCCTGGAATCTCTCTCATAGGGAACTCCATCACCACCTTCTCCTTTTCTCTCACAGGAAACGCTGGAAATGTTCTGTCTGAGGTGTCATCACGCTTCCTATACCACCTGCTCTTCCATTTGTCCACATCTCCCCATTTCCTCAATACCGCGATTATGTCCCTAATCTGCCCTATCCGCCCTGCAGCATTCAGATTCTCTATATATTTTTCTGTGAAATCCACTCGGTATGGCTTCTGTAAAGCCTTTACCTTGTCCATGTCAATTCCCATTTCACTCGCTATTTCTGCTAGTCTGTCATGTAAATTCTTTGCTCTCCAAGTGACACTTTTACAGAGGAACAGCAGTTCCTCATCTTGGTAATTTTTCAGCTTTTCTGTGGGGATGGTCCCTACAATCAATTCTTCCAATACCATCCGTAATCTTGCCACATCAATGGTATGAGATTCTTTTTCTTTATCCTGCAAGCTTTTCAGCCATTCATTCAATTCTTCAGTAGTTATGCTCACTGATTTCTCTACATTCCCTAGTTCTGTCAATCTCTGTGGTTCTAATATTGATCCTCCTACCATTCTACTTCTCTCGGCAGTATCAGAACAGTAAAATGGGTTCTTTGACACATGCAATTCCCCTCTACCCATAGTATGTTCCCAGGAATTCTCTTTTGCTCTCATCAGGGGCTGTTCTTCCTGTCTATTGCTCACATACGGGACCGTTAGTCCGTGCTCAATGTCTTTCTGCTTCTCAAAAATAGGCATAACAGGAACTGTAACTGCTTCTAGGTTTTTCGTCAATTCTCTTATTTTCTCTGTTAGTTCTAATGTGGTTTTTGCTAGTTCTTTAGAATTTTCACTCTCTGCCCTATTTCCCTTCTCTTTAAGTGAATTTCTTCTTTTTACTTCTGGGGTCACAACTTCTGTTTTAATGATTCTCAAAGTCTCCCTCACTGGTGTCTCTGTAGTTGGCGGTTCTGGTTCCTGTCTATATGGAGGTGGACTCTTGTAAAACATATCATCTAGGACATCCTCGTCCGTTTCGTTAGCCCCATACCTTCGGGTTTCTACATGATTTCTCTTTTCTAGGCATTTCCTTCCTCCACTTTCTCCTTCTGTTCTAACGGGAAACAATCCTTCAGTCATACTAGCATCTCGCCACCTTCTCATTTGGTCACAATGAGTTTCACGATCGTTTGGCCGTCCGAACATATACCGATACCTACAGCCATTTCTCTCTTTCTCTCGCTCATGCATCTCATCTTCCCCCTCTGTTAATGCCTCAAATTGCGTAGGCCTAGGTCGCGGATCTAAGCTCATCATCCTCTCCCGTAAGTTTCTCAATATTGCCAAATTAAAGGACCCATCCTCTGGAAACGCTAAAACTCCGTCTTCCTTTGTATATTTTGCCCAATTGTCCAACCAGATTCACGTATGTTACCCATATTTCGCAACCATGAAGGATGCGGGGGTTTTCGCTGGGGGAAGTAACTGTCCTTCCCTAGTCACAATCTCTTTGTCTTTTACAAACCAATTCCGCATTTTACTAAATAAAGATTTTTTCTTCTTTTCGGGTGAATGATAATACATCTCCCTGTCTTTCGTGAACCCTTTTGTCTTTTCTACAACTGTACGATCTTTAGTCCAATAGCAACGCGACTCTTACTCCTGCACCAATCCCGGCGCGTCTACGTCACTGTCACAATTTCCAATCCTTGCGTGACTCACACTAACGCACCAATCCTGGAGCGTCTACGTCACTGTCACAGCCTCCAATCCTAGCGCGGCTCACACTAACGCACCAATCCTGGAGCGTCTACGTCACTGACTAACTGTCCAATGCCAGCGCGGTCCACCTGACGTCAACAGTCGCTGCAGCTGCTCCTGTCTCCTGTCTACAGTCTACCCCTCCTTTACAAGACTACTCAGTAGACTTTGTTTCGATTTTACAATACTTGTTACAACATACAAACATCTCCATTGTCTGCTCCGCTAACCACAGAATACGAAAAGACCTTTTCCACGAGAATTCTGTCTTCCCGAGAGCAGCAGTTACCTCTGCCCTACTACAGAATCATTACGTCCGTTGGCAAATTAGCGCATCCCTCTACTTCACCCCTCTTTCAAGCATCAATTAACAGTTTTTCTCCGGAATTAAAACACATAGGTGGAAACGCAATGCTCCTGAGAGATAAAACCAGAGTTCCGCAATCAATCCGAATGCTATTTCATTCACGCACTTTTACACAAGAAAATCTAGTTCATTCACACAGAATCCTGCCTTTTCCGAGAACAGCGAACAGTCCATCCTACTACAGAATTCTAACATACGTTAACAAAGCAGCGCTTACCTCTACTTTGTCCTTCTAACAAGCTCCGAGAACACCTGCTACCTTTTCAGTGATAAGCGTTATCGGTATGCCAATTGGTTTCCTGGTACCCAAGACCAAAATTTCACAGGTCACCAAATCGAATCCAGACAATGCAACGCGCAACTTCAATTGTCACACGTTTTTCCCGTGTACCTACGGGCAACTACAATCCCGTCTTTCCCGAGAGCAGCACTTAACTCTGCTCTACTACGGAACTATCATCAATTCCCGACTTCCTACCTCACAGAAGCCGTACAGACAACATAAAACTCAATACGACTTCAACATATAGTGTTAGTACATATATCAATACCAATCAATAATCGATAAGCTATATACATGCCAAATCATCAAACCAAAACAATAAAAACCATCTCTTGCTACCAGAAATACTGGTGCAGTTCAGAACACAAAATCTCCTCCTGCTTCCACGGACGGAATGATTCCTCAGTCACACGCTGGTGGGGCCCATAACACCAACATTCATTCTCATCAAACTATGCGTGCCTTACAGAGGAGGGATATCCTGATCCCGAACTACAGCTATTCACTTTGGATAGAGGAAACACATCTATTGACTTACTCTAACAGTCCCTCCATCCGGAGGTCGAACAGATCATTTAGTTGGTTTGGAATTTGATGGGAAACACTTTAACCCTCATATTAATCAATAAAATATCACAAGAAATAATCACCCGACACAGTTCTTCAAATAATGATTTTCTTTATCTAATTAATTTGCAAGTTAAATCCTAACAATGCCATATTATCTTTTGTCATATTTACCTATTCTGGCTATTTGTCGTTTTCTAAGTCAGCGCCAGTCTTCAGAAAGATCATCAGTATTCTAACGTCCCGTCCTCTTCTGTCAGCATGGGGTGTCGCATAGAGCAGCATCGATCAGGGTGCATCTCAAGCACAAGGGGTGGTAACAACCATTTCCCTCTCTAGACTACTAATATTTATACCAAATTTTACATATGATAGTATCATTTTCTTTATTTCCAGGCTGCTGATTGGCTGAATTCAGCCCCGTCCCAATATTTTAAGAAACATTCTCAAAATTTCACATACGGATGATGAATAAACTAGGCGCATGGGAAAGGCTGTTTCCAGGTCAGGAAAGTATCAGTCTATTGTGAATAGGTGGCTTTTGGTTCCCAGATGGCAACATTTGCTTCATGTTCAGGGACATTGGCATCTCGCCCAGAGTAGTCTTCATGGACCTGGTTCAATAGTTCATGGAAAGGCCACGACGAAGTCAGTGCAGGCGCCTTCCTTCATCGCTTAATGCATGAAGTCATGTACTTTAGTGAGGATTCAGTCAGCAGCCATCTTTTAGTTGGCCAAAATAGTCAACTTAAGTAAAGGAAACACAAAATCGCAATTAATACATAGAAATGACTCAAACAGTGTTATTCCCTTACTAATACCCTTATGTGTATGCATTTATCTAGCCATATGCAACATTTAAAGCCGTTAATGCTGGTTTATTTAAGCGCAAATCACGTTAACACTGCTAAAACTATACATATAAATTTAATATGCGTACAAACTTAGTTCACTTATTATTTTAGCCATGCAAATGCAATCCCACGTGTATTCTCTTGGTTAATAAGGTTGATTAATTCAATCACACCATTCTATTATTCATTAGAATTAGTTTTTATTTGTTTTAATATAAACATATATAAATGGATTGGGTATACTAAAATTTTTTATTTTACCCGCTCCATCACTCTTTCAGATTTATGCCACTGTGACTTTCATGCCTGTCTCCTCTGGGACTGCTCACTCAACACCCACTTGTCCCAACAACCCACTGGTTCATGCTGAGCACGTTCTCCAATATTAATCATGAGCTGGGCAGCTTTTCTGTGAGTTGGGTCCGTTCAGTTCTACAAGTTTATGTCGCAGGCTGTTACTCTTGGGACTTTTCCGTGGGTTCTGCAACCAGTTCCCACTCTGCCAAGTGCCTCTCTGTGTAGGCCTTCACCAGAAATATGCCCCACTCGGTGCTCAGCAGCAAGAACTACCACAGGACATCCCTGCCCACAGGCTTTCATTGGATTTGCTTTTATCACCACCCTACGGCCAGCACTCTGTATCAGGTGTATTGCTCTCAAAGGTTTCTCACAGTAAAGTTTTTGGGCCACTATTTGCTCTTATCCCACACTTATGTCTACAAACACCATCCGTAATGAGTGGGAATTTATCGTGTTTCACTGAAAGTGACTTTGAACTTCCACTTACAAATTCGCCAGAATGGCTGACTTTTGTGTCAGTAAATCTTCACAGTGGAGCACGTTGGAGGCTTTTGTAGATGAATACCAATAAAAACACACGAGTTTGTGGTATTGACAAACTCTTGAAAGACCCGTACCCATCCTGTATACAGTTGGCAGATGTGATGCAGTTGCATAGCAGGTAAGTGCATCAGATGTTTGTTTTTTCTCAGTTCAGATAATTATATTGTGAGTCATTTTCATTACTTTTACATTGTGGTACATTACATCTCTGGTAACTGTTTTTTTTTTAATCGTTTAAGGGATAACGTTAGTTATTTTTATGTGTGTGTGTGTGTATATATATAATGTACATTACCTGCTGGCAATAGCGGGTAGGTAGTTCTAGTTAACCTTTCCCATAAATTAAGGGTTTTTTGTTTTGCTGATAACTTTCGTGGCGTTTGACGAATCTTCCCAAAGATTCACCAGAAAAGTACCCTATTTTGCCTAGCTCTCCGTGGAAAGTTTTAGGGTGGTCATTAAGCAGGTGCCAAAAAAAGGGAGGATCCCAAAACGCTTTTCCTCCCCATGCAGTGTCTATGGGGATTTTGCAGTTTTTAAACAAAATTACATCCCGAACTACTGAACGAATTGACGCCAAATTTGGCAGCGAGCTAGATCTTGGACTAGAAAGTTCTCTTTTTGCGCTTTGGTGTAAATCTGTTCAGTAGTTTGTGAGTTATTAAAGAAAGAAATTCATAGATATCTAGCGACGCATATTCTTCATGGCTCTACCTCCGAAGATTTGCAAGTACCCTAGGGGGAGCCTGTGTCAAAGACCTGTGGCAGGGTCAAAACACATTGGTATGAAGTTTGCTATGGATTTTTGAATGGATATTATTCTCAAAGAGTGTTAGAAGGCAGGGTGTAATCTATTTAAAAAGTGGGACATGTACTTTAAAATTTTACACATTCTGGTAGTGAAAAACCCTACATTTGTCTTTCACTACCGCAAGGCCTATCTCTCCCATAGGATAACATTGTAGTTGGCTTCTTACATTTTATAAGTGTAATTTCCAAATGGGAAGAGATAACCAATTCATGGTTGGTGTCTCTGGAATTATAAGTTAGGATTTTAAATTAGAATGAAGTCTGGTTTTAAATTGCAATTCTGAAAATGCCACTTTTAGAAAGTTTGAATTTTCTTTCCTTAGCCATTTGGTGCCTGCAGGCTGTCTTTGGGTCACATGACTGGGTGTAGGTGACAGTTGGACTCCTCCTAGAGAGCAACACACTATGGGAGCTTAGGTGTGGCCGGAATGGCCATCACTGGCACGATAGGAGAAAGGAACTTGGCACAGCCCCATTTACTCTTGAATAGGCTGTGACCTGCCTCCACACATAGGGCTGCATACCCCATGTAGTTAGTCTGTAGCCAGGGACAGGGAAGGCATGGCATTTGCGCACTTCAAAGGCAGATCTCTAGAAGTTTCTCCTCACTTCAAAGAGAAGAACTGCTGTGCTGTTACAAGGACTGCCATTCTGCTGGACTGCCCTGCTGTGCTGACTTGCTGCCCTCTTGCCTGGGGAAGAAGAACTGGACCTGCAACTCATCTTGAACGCAGAACCCCAGTGATTCATAGAGCTAGTCTGCTGGCCTTCCCTGAGCCTCTGGGAGATAAAAGGCTCCTTAACAACTCCTGGACCCGTCTTCAGCGAGCTCCTTACCCCAAAGTGGTGCCTCTCAGGTCCTGGACACTTGGTGTGGCTCTCGAGCTCTTAAAACCAAGCTTTTGGGCACTTTTGCAACGGTGAACGGGCCTGTTCACAACAGAGCGGTGTCACTCCCTCCAAAAATCAGCACAAGTCACTGCCAGCCTGGCTCTTCACACAGCAGCATCAACAGCCCATGGATGACCACCAACGTGAAGCTCCAGCCTGCCCGTCCATGACATCGACCTGCTCTTCATGCAATGTTGACCACCGCCCGCAACACTCTACTTGCTCCCCGCGACCCTCTCCAACGTGAATGGAGCTCTTGGCACAAAATGTGAGAAGTTAACACTTCAGCTGAACTTACCTGGGACTGTATCCGACCCATGCGCCATTGCGGTCTCCTTGAACTTTTGACTATGACCCGGTCCAGCCGACCAGATAGCTGCGGTTGGCGCTTTATGCTTTTAGGCACTATATTGCAGTTTATTCTTTAATATTCATAACTCCTGTCCTATTGATTAGATTTTTGTCGTTTTGGTCGTGTTTTAGTTTTTACATTTTGCTCTATTTTTCTAACCTGAAATGGGATTTGTTTGTGTGGAGTTTTCACAGTTTTATTGTTTGAAGTGTTGCACAAATACTTTACATATTGCCTATAAGTTAAGCCTGACTGCTCTGTACCAAGCTACCAGGGGGTTAAGCACAGGTTAATTTGGGGTGTGCTTGTGCCTTACCCTGACTAGGATTGCAGGGCTCAAAAAATCTTCAAAATTTTACTAGACCTGAAGGTCTACTCAACCTAACTGTAATGCACTTGACATCTGTCCCTGAAAGCCGAGCAAATGTAACAAGATTTAAAGGCATCTTTATTGCATCTTTAATAACCTCGACCAAGAGAAATTGGCAGCCGCCCCCCCTCCACAGTGCACAGCGGTCACAAACCTGGCGGACCACTACTCCTCCACCATATCCGACATTCTTGATGACCTGGCACTGCTAAAACTAAAAAGAACACAGATCAAAGACAGAAACCCCTGGTTCAGTGGATTCCCTCAACAAGGAGAGGAGATCCCTGCGACAGTCAGAACGAATCTGGAAAAAACACCCATCTGCAGCACATCTAATTCTCCTTCGCCAGGCCAGAAATGTATACAGCAAGAAAATACTCAACACAAAAAAAGAATTCTTCAGAACTGAACTGGAAAATGCAAAAAATCGGCCTCGCAAGCTGTTCGACTTGGTCAAACACCAATCCAACAAACTAGTGAAAACTGCCAAAGAAATACCGAAACACTTAATATCAAGTGAGGAATTCTCTTCCTTCTTCTGTAACAAAATCTCGGCCCTAAGAAATGAGCTTAAATCTGCAACCCACCACCAAAATCAGCCAGCTCCACCTTTTCTCTCCGTGTTGCCCACCCAAACCTCACCCAAAAACCTAGCACACTGGTCCAATTTTAATCTATATGACGATCAATCTATCTCGAAAATTCTTGCCTCCCTAAAACCGAACAAGCACTTTAACGATCCTCTCCCCTCTAACTGCCTAGCTGCCGCCTCCAAGGCCATCATCCCTTCCTGGACCTCAATAATCAACGCCTCCCTCCTACAGGGCTCAATTCCTGACTCGCTCAAGGCGGGTCAAGTTGTCCCTATCCTAAAAAAACCTATGATGGACCCTGCCTCCGCCGAGAACTATAGACCCATTTCCAACATCCCACTCCTTGCCAAAGTTCTGGAAAAATGTGTGCAACAGCAGCTAAGCCTTCACATCAACAACTTTCACCTGCTAGATGACTTTCAATCAGGCTTCAGACCGGGACACAGCACAGAAACCACCCTCCTCCACATTGTTGATGACGCTCTCCAAGCCCTAGATCTAGGCAAAACCTGTCTCCTAATCCTTCAAGACCTCTCGCCCGCCTTTGATACGGTGAACCACGAAATTCTCCTTGAACGCCTCAAATTCAGGATGGGGTTGGAGGGCACCGTCCTTGAATGGTTTAGATCCTTCCTCCAAAACCGCTCACAAAGAGTCCTCATCAATGGTGATCTATCCGCCCCCTCTCCAGTTTCCGTGGGAGTCCCCCAAGGATCAACCCTATCCCCTACCCTTTTCAACCTTTATCTTGAACCTCTCACGAGGTGCTTCGTGCCGCCAACATCTCCTACCTTATGTACGCCGACGATACACAGGTCTACATAAAAATCTCCTCCCCTCAGGACATTCTCTCCCTAAACATGGCACTGAAGCTAAAGGGGGATGGGAGCACACTGCTACCTCCCAGCACAGTTCGCCCCTTTGCATCCTGGTACATGCAGTTCAATTTAAATGCTTACTTGAAATTTTGCAGAGTGTCTCACCAAAGTTGGTGCAGGTTAGTACTGTTAATCTCTAGACACGTGTTTCTGGATTTCATCCTTCTTCAGTAGAGATAAAACGAAATTCTTCTGGGGTTTGCTGAGAAAGCTGCCACAATCCTCTCAGGTCTCTGTACCTCTCCCTGGCGCACAGGTGCCTCCCATGAGCTCGTCAGCCCAGTGGCTCAAGGGAGCCTTTTTGAAACAGAAGGGGGATGGGAGCACACTGCTACCTCCCAGCACAGTTCGCCCCTTTGCATCCTGGCACTGAAGCTAACAGTCCACTGGCTCACTGCCAACCAGCTTAAACTCAACGCAAACAAAACCGAATTCCTACTGATCTCCCTACCCAAACCAAATCCAGACATCCAGGAATGGATCAAGACAATCACGGCACCAAACTGCCCTCCTACCATTGTTGACTTGGCAAAATCCCTGGGAATAACCCTTGACGGCAGCTTGAATATGCACAGCCATATAAACGCGATGGCCAAAACGGCTAGATTCCAACTGAGCTACCTAAGAAACCTAAAACCCTTCCTCGATAGGTCCGACCTTAAAATGGCAACCCAGGCCCTTGTCATCTCCAGACTTGAATATGGATGTTCTACTCTCGCAGGGCTACCCAAGAACTCTCTGGCCTCACTGAAAGCCTGCCTCAACACCGCTGCCAGACTCATAACGGGCTCAAAAAAATTTGACCACATCACTCCCCACCTCAAAGCTCTGAACTGGCTTCCCCTGGAGGCCAGAATACAATTTAAACTGGCTTGCATAACTCACAAAGCTCTGTACGCGAACTCACCGACATTTCTTGCACAAAAACTCGTGATATCCAGACAGGCCAGAAATTCCCGATCTGCCAAAAACCTGCTATTGCAGCGAGCACACTTCCGGAAGAAAAAAACCTACAATCGAGCCTTCTCTGGAGCTGCTCCAAGAATCTGTAACTCTCTCCTACCCTCCATTAGAAGACTCCCGTCCTTGGCACACTTTAAGAAGGAGACCAAAACTTTCTTAATGGGAAAATACCTCATCTAGCGAACTCTTTACAATCACCTCATAGACTTGCCTCTTGTACCTTATAACTACCTGCTCAAATTTTTTTTGTATCCCAAATGTAGCGTCGACCTCAGCTATGATGCACCTCGTGGATTGGAAACCTTTTATTATTACCCTGCATGCTTCAATTTTTCTCCCTCATGTAGCTTGGACTTTAAACTGCGTGCTCCTCCTGTATCCCTTTCTCTCCCAGTGTGATCCCTCCCATCCTTATGTTTTATTCCCCCCCCTTCAATCCTGTAAAGCGCTCTAATACCCTCACGGGTCTGGTTCGCGCTCTATAAAAGTGTAAAATAAATAAATTGCTCATTCACTTTTTGAGCAATAAAGATGCCTTTAAATCCTATCGTGTCACATTTGCTCAGCTTTCAGAGACGGAGGTCAAAAGTCAGTTTGTCTTCCTACTCGCCAGAAAGGGCGAGTAGGCCCTAAAAATAGCTTGTCCTGATTAAATCTGGCTCGCCAAAGCGAGCGGGCAAGTGGATTTTTCGAGCCCTGGATTGTGCTTGTTGCTTGACCAGGTCTCACACCTGTAATGAATCTGCTTTTCACAAAAAGGACACACCTAAACCCCAACACTCTGAAAAGGCAAGGCAAGACCCAGCACTTCCTTAAGGCGAGGTAAGAAAACGAACCCAAATGTAGGTAAAGTAACACACACACAAGTTTATTAATGAACGGTAGGCCAAATATATCAGTAAATGCAGATTCATTAGGTATCAAACACTACTAAATGAATAAGTAAAATAAAATGTAGGGACTCTCTCTCTTTTAGAATAAGGCTTGGTGTTTATTACACAATGCTCTCTAAACAAAGGCTGTCTCCGATGCCAAATGCACAAGATTCAAATATATATAGCAAACTATAATCTAAATGAATGAATAATGCTGATTAATACTCATCTAATGTATGAATAATACTGATTAATAAACAAGATATAAGATAAGACACTGGACGTCCTGCAAGAGATCAGAAATATATAGCAGAGAATTACTCTGGATGTGCACCTTCCACACCACAAAGAAAACACTTCAAATGATCAAAGCCACTGGCTAAACATCCCAATGGCAATAACCAAAACTCAATACATCACCTGGTGCAAATACTGCATCTGCATCTTAGCCCACTTCTGACCGGGGAAGTTCACAGCTGGGGTTCAGAGCTCAGCAACCAGGGTCACTCCGAGATAGACACGTCTGCCCTCGCTCAGATTCCAAACTCCCAGTTTCTCAGTCTGCAACCCTCAGCTTTAAACACACTAGAAGATTCGTGAAAGACCTCCTCCCAGCGCCAGAGGAATTTTACCAGAGCTGACCAAGTTCCAAGCAAGCATCCCCATGGCAGTAAGGTGCTCTGACGTCCCTTCCTCCATTCTCACATCTTCCAGCCTCTATCTTAACGAATCTCTCACAAGGCCTTCCAGAGTACATTAAACAATCACTAGAAAAACAGAAAGACCTTGACTGTGCATTACCCAAACAGCTTGCAAGCACTGCTGTGCACGCAGCAGCAAGGCAGAGTCAGAAAGCAAGAAGACATGAGGCTATGTCAAAGCTGATAGTAAGCACCTATAATTAACAACTTGCAAGCACTGCTGTTCACGCAGGAGTAAGGCAAAGTCAGACATGAGGCCATGTCAAAGCCAATAGTCAGAGCTCATAATTCATATAACCCAAACAACACCATACACATTTCTGCACAACTGCTTATAGCATCACATACTTTATCTTTCAATGTCCTATAGCATCTCATACTTTATCTCTCAATGTACAACACCGAGCACATGTCTGCACCACCGCTCACAACACTGCACTTCAAGACCAAAAAGTACATTCCACGGAGGAGGAGCCTAGCACGCATCCAAGATGGTCGCGTGAGCACAGGGCTCCCCGGACCCTCGCTGCTCCTCGGAACTTATCCTGACTCTATCCTGACTTGGTTGACGGATTCTGGAAGATGAACGTTGGCTGAACCCTAAACTCTTTTCAGAAACCAAATCGGACCTGGGAGACCTGATCTATGGTGGTTTGAACTTTTGAGGCCCAACTGATGGCTGTGCCCGGTGCGAAGGTGAACTGTGGAGCCGGGGCATAGTTGAACAACAACGGCATCGGGGCTGTGCCGGCGGCCGTCTCCTCACTTTCGGTTTCACTTTTGGATCTCTGAGTGGCTGGACAGTGGATTTGCTTTGTGCGGCTGGGTTTTTACTCGGCCTTCGCTTCGTGCCTTTGCCTCCGCCTGAACCCAGTGTGCCCATTGACTTTGATCCTCTCGCACCGCCACATTGCGGTCCCTGGTACGGCTCGTGTCGGCTTCGCCCGTGCCACTTTGACGCTTGCTCGGTGGTCCCCTTCGGCGAGCGTGGTTCCACATGGGAGGCAGAGGGGATCCCGAGAGGCGTAAGACCAAGACATCCCTACGTGGGGGACCGGTCCAGACCAACAACATGGACCGCTACACTCAGGGTAAAGGGTCCCCTGGGACGGCCAGTGTTCTCACGGATGACGCTGGTGGTGTTCCGTCCGTCCCTCCGGATTTGTCATTGCAGGACATCATGGGCGCCATTAACGGCATCAAGGAGACCATCGCTAAGCAGTACGAGGCCTTGGCCCGTAAAATTGACACGGTGGCCATTGATGTTACGCTAATTTGAGCGGATCTCTCTAAGACCAATGAGAGGGTCCAATCGCTGGATTTGCGGACGTCCACCCTTGGTACGGATGTGTCGGACCTGCAGACTGCTCTCGGCGACCTCAAGTCGACCAACGACCTGATGGCCCGGCGGCTGGAGGACTTCGAGGGACGGGCTCGACGCAATAACATCCGCGTCATAGGTGTTCCGGAGACCTCCGACAATCGCCCGGTGGATCTTATGGTTGAGGAACTCATCCACAAACAGCTTGCCCCCGCTGGCCTGAGTAAGTTCTTTGCCGTGGAGCGGGCCCATCGAGTCCCAGGCGGTCGGCCGCGACCAGGAGCTCCCCCGAGGCCTATTGTCGCAAAACTTTTTCACTACAGAGACCGAGATGCGATTCTGCAGGCCTCACGGGTACATGGCCCGGTCCGATATGAGAACTCATCCGTTAACTTTTTCCCGGACTTCACCCAACTGGTCCAGAAACAGCGGATGGGTTTCCAGGGGGTGAAGCGCCGTCTCCGGGACCTGGGTCTTAAGTACTCGATGCTTTTTCCTGCTAAGCTCCGAGTGGAATACGAAGACCGGGCTACCTTTTTTGACTGTCCTGCGACTGTGAGTGACTGGCTGGATTCTCTGCCGGACCGGGGTGACCGGCCTGGGCCTTCTGGTGGTGCCGAGGGTGGCGGGCCTCCTTCGGAGTGACTTTTGGTCCTTGACTTTGACATTTTGTTTTGTTCGGCTGGGTTCTACTTCTTTTGTACATTTTGTTTAATTATGATCTATGTTGGGGGCGGGCAGGGACGGGTCCCTTTCCTCCTCCGGGGTCTTTTCGTAGAATGGGGTTTGTAGGGCGACAGGCACACTGCAAGTTGGGGTGGTTTTCTGGACCGCAGGGGTGCAGGGTGGGGGGAGTTGAATTTGGGGGGGGGGTTGGTGGGTGGGAAGGGTTGTTTGGATTTGTGTTTTTTGTTTTCAAGGCGAGGTATTGGCTCTGTTTCAGTTTCAGGTGTCGCGCTATTTGCTGGGGGACCTTTGATCTATTGGAGGGGATGGGGGGGGACGGGTTGAGACTGATGTCTTGGAACGTCAACGGATTGGGGGATCGTATCAAACGGGGTGTTGTGCTGCAGTATTTGCGTCGTTTGACTCCTGATGTGGTATTCTTACAGGAGACGCATCTGGTTGGTAATGTTTGTCATGCCATGAACAGGGGGGGATACCGACTCGTGGCCCATTCCGGTTTCACCACTGGCTCTAGAGGGGTGGGCATTCTCCTACGATCTTCACTTCCGCTAGAGATCACCAGGGTTGTCCTAGACGATAGAGGGCGCTATGTGGCTCTGATTGGGAGGTGGGAGGGACAGTCCCTTTCCTTGGTTTCGGTTTATGTTCCCCCGGGCCTCCAGCACTCCACTTTCTCAGACTTGGGTCGTATGCTGCTTGAGCTTCCTGACAGTCTTTTGCTTATGGGTGGGGATTTTAATTCGGTTGTTTCGGGTGATTTGGATCGCCACCCGCCCAGGGCCCTCCCTGCTGCCCAGGCGTGGCTCGGCGGACTCTTGGATACCTTCGGTCTGGTGGATTGTTGGAGGTTAATGCATCCGACACAGTGTCAGTACACATTTCACTCTGGGGCCCATGGGAGTCTCTCCAGATTGGATTATTTTCTTATGCCTGCGGCCCAGACTGCCCGGATTCGAGAGGTCAAGCACTTGGCCCGGGGTATCTCTGATCATTCCCCACTGTGGTTGCTTTTCGACACCGGGATGCGGTCCGCTGGGCGGATCGCCCCTATTAACCCTTGGTACTTGCGAGACCCCAAGATTCGTGATAGCCTTGTTAAGTCGATTGATCAGTATTTTCTCGAGAATGAGGGGTCGGTGTTGTCCTCAGTGTCCCTGTGGGAAGCCTTCAAAACAGTGCTCCGCGGGCATGCCCTATCCCAGAGAGTGGAGGCTAAGAGGGTTAAGAATGAGGCGGTGGTGAAGCTGGAGACTGAAATATCGGGGCTGGAGGCGGCTTTGGAGACGGGGGTCACTCAGGATGGGCTTCATGCCCTCCGCTTGAAGCAGTTTGAATATAAGTCTCTTGTCACTGACGCTGCCAAGAGCATGTATAGGGAGCAACAGGGTAGGTTGTATGATGCCGGGGACAAGGCGGGTAAACTGATTGCTTGGTTAGATAAGAAGGAGAGAGTGAATCGTGTGGTCCTGGAGCTTCGGGTTTCGGATGGAGTGTGTGTGACTGACCCTGGTGAGATTGTGGAGTGTTTTGCTGACCACCTCCGGGCGGTGTACTCCCCGGTGTCTGATAGAGATGAGGATGACTCGTCTCTTGCTGCGGGATATTGCCTTGCCCGGCCTATCCGTCGAGGGCCGTGAGCAGATGGATGCCTCCCTGTCTGTCGCCGAGATTGCTACCGCGATTCGTTCCCTTCGCTCGGGCAAGGCTATGGGCCCCAACGGACTGCCGATTGAACTGTATAAACTACGCCCGGATAAAATCGCGCCCTTCCTCCGTCGTATGTTTCTGGAGTCGCTCGAGCGGGGTTCCCTTCCCGACGACCAGCGTCTGGCTACTATAGTTGTTATTCCCAAGGACGGTAAGCCACGAGACCGCTGTGCCTCATATAGGCCTATCTCCCTACTAAATGCCGAACCGAAAATCCTTGCCAAGGTTCTCGCTAATCGCTTGCTGGGAGTTATCTGTGATTTGATACATCCGGATCAATGCGGCTTTATCCCTCATCGTAATACCGCTCTCAACTTGCGGCGTCTACATGGCGTCCTCGCTAGGGCGGAGTACTTCTCTGAACCGGCCATATTGGTTTCCTTAGATGCCACGATGGCCTTTGATACCATCGAGTGGCCATTCCTTTGGGCCGTATTGGCGAAGTTTGGCTTTAGGGAGGGATTTATTGGTTGGGTGAAGCTCCTCTATGCTGGTCCAATGGCTCAGGTGGTTGTCAATGGGCGGGTTTCTCGGCCCTTCGCGCTCGGGAGGGGTACTAGGCAGGGGTGCCCGTTGTCCCCTCTGCTCTTTGCTCTCGCCTTGGAACCGCTCGCTGCCTGGCTCCGCTGGGAGCCCTCGATCAGAGGGATCCGGTGGGCCCCGGGCTTCGAGGATCGGGTCTCGTTGTACGCGGATGATATTCTTCTGTACCTCACCTCGCCGCGGAAGTCGCTCAATGTGCTTTTTGATGTCCTTACTTCCTTCGGGAGAAATTCGGGTTTGATAATTAACTGGTCAAAATCTTGCGTGTATCCTATCTCCGGTGGCCTTCCCCTCTTGCCGCCTCGGATTCCGATCCAAACATCTCAATCCGGCTTTAAATACTTGGGGGTATACGTTTCGTTGGATCCGGCGGTCCGCTATGAGCAGAATCTCCTGTCTCCCCTCCGGCGTTTGAGGGCGGACACGGCTCGGTGGTGTAAGTTGCCCTTGTCTCCACTTGGTCGCGCAGCACTGTTTAAAATAATGTCCCTTCCCAGATTTCTTTACGCTCTCCAGAACTCCTTCGATATCATTCCGGCGGCCTACTTTAGGGAAGTGGAGAGTTTGCAGAGGAAACTGGTTTGGGACGGTCGTACGCGTATCGCTTTGGCAAAGCTGACTCTTCCCTGGTATGACGGGGGCATCGCGCTTCCTGACATTAGATGGTACTATTGGGCCTCCCAGCTGTCTGCCATTAACCATGCTACGTACGCTCCTGGCTCGAACCCGGCATATGAGATGGATAAATTCCTGCTTCCCGGCGGTAACTATAACAGAGCGCTTTACTCTCGATCTGCCGGAAGGACCCTCACGGGCCCTACTAGGATTGCGGTACGTGTGTGGAAGGCGGCGAATGTAGCTGTGGGCTGGAGTGAGCGGTTAACGTGTGCTACTCCTCTATTCGCCTCTGAGCGCTTGGGAAGCCTCTGGACAACGAAAGGCTTTGAGCACTGGGATACGATCGGCATTAGCAGAGTGGGGGACCTATGGGTTAAAGGCGCGGTTAAATCCTTAGCGGCGCTTCAGAGTGAGTACGAGCTTAGTGAAAGGGAGTTCTTCCGCTATGCCCAGGTTCGGCACGCCCTACTCTCGGTCTTTAGGGAGGGGACCACGGTCCCTGTTTCTTCACCTCTCGAGGACCGTATACTCGACGGACACGTCCCCGACAGTACTATCTCCCTGATTTATAAAAAACTAATAAATAATCGAGCTGATCTCTTGGTGCGTCTTCGGGAGGCATGGACGGGAGATGGGGTGGAGTTGGACGACGAGGACTGGCAGTCTGCGCTGTCATCCCCTAAGGAGGTTGCCATCCCGGCCCGTCTCCGTCTGGTCCAGCTTAAGATTCTCCATCGTGTCTATGTGACGGGTCCCCGTTTGGTCTCAATGGGGTTTTCTGACGACGGGCTCTGTAAGCGTGGCTGCGGGCTCAGTGCCACCTTTCTCCACATCCTCTGGGAGTGCCGCGAGGTGGCGGAATATTGGCGCCAGGTGCATGATATTATGAAACGAGTCACTGGGGTCGCTCTGCTGCCGGAGGTGCGCCGATGTGTTCTGAATGTGTGGGAGCCCAATGACTATAATGCGGCCCAGGCTCGGTGGGCGGCCCTTGGGAACATGATCGCAAAGAGAGATATTGCGCAGCTTTGGGGTTCCCAACGGCCTCCCACCGTGTCCGTATGGAAGGAGAACATGGACTGGTGCATGTTCAGGGAGAAGACGGTGTATGTGGCTCGTGGTAAACCGGGGGCGTGGGGAAGAATCTGGGGTCAGTGGAATGTGTATCGAGGGACTATCTGTTCTCCCCCCCTGGTGGATACGTCTGAGGTTGCCTTGTCCCCCTGATCCTTGAGGGTTCCTTGCTTACTCTGTTCATCTGAGTATAGATTTGGTTTTCCCGTGGCCCCCCCCTCCCTCTCAGACCCCCCTTTTATTGACCACCCTAGGGTGGTCCTATGTGGAGTTACTCTGCTATGGTTAGACGCCCTTTCAATGTTTTTCGCCTTGCTTTTTGTTTTTCTTTACTTTGGTTGATAGTTATGTAAAAAGGGTGTATCCTGACTTCCTTTATGTGCAGCTTGATCTCCTGTCATTTAGCGGAGCCCCTGCGGGCCAGTCATTGTTTTTGAACTGCTTGATCATTTCTGCATACTAGCGGCCGGCCCAGGAGGTTGTAGGCCCGTGCTTGTACCCTTTTTCTCTGCACAATAAAATTTTTATAAAATTAAAAAAAAAAAAAAAAAAGTACATTCCACACCTCTCTCTCCCTCTCACTCTTTCAAATGCACATCCCACACCTTCTATTCTTGTCAAGACTATTCGACTGCGTGACCGCTCCCACTGAAAGACAGCAAGATTTCAGGACAGAAAAGAAGCAGGCATATGCAGGACCGTCCTACATCAAGGCTAGGGCAAAATAACAAACTAAAGTCCGTTAAAATGGTGGTAGTTGAAGGTCATCATAGGGTGCCAAACCACAAGAGTGTCTCTTTTTCTACAGCACCCCAGTCAACCAGTAACCCAATTTCTAACATGAAAAGCAGAAAAAAGTATTAGGCCAGGTAAATTACATGAACTCTGTTAACCTAATACCAATTCTTTCATCAACCTATCAAGAGACTATAAAATGGAGACTATTCTACCACATCTAATATCTGGGAGGACGATGCATCAATGAGTTTTGAAACCCAAATTAGCCTCTATTCGTATGCAACTGCTTGACCTCTGTCAATCTGAAATTTACTACTACTCCACTTCAGATCTATCATCTATATCACTAAGAAAAGCAGTCGGGATGGGCTTCCTCTCAATTTAAGGCTGTCACCCTGAAAGCTCGCATCTTTTTCTCACACTTGTCTTGTCCACTGTTTTTGCTCTTTCCTGGCACTATGACACAAAATAATTTAAATCTTGGGTATTCACCAGGTAACTCTGAAATCAATTTTACAAAATTGGCAGTATTTATAGTGCCACTAAATGGTATTGTGATTGTAGTGTTGGTAACTGGGTAGCACCAGTGATGGCTGATACCTAGTAGAATAGCCACATTTATTCTGATTGCAACTGGTACTTTAGCACCATTAGATATACATAATCTGTTCTACGCCTTTTCTAAGCAGAAACTATGCAGTCTTTAAAAAGCCCAGATCCCACATACTTCTGCTAAGCCCAAACGTTTGAGCAGGGTTTTGTGGTCCAAACACCTCTCAAGCTCCTCAAGGCTTCCAGAGGCGGACAAGCACCAGTTGGGCGAATCCTAGTGTGCTTGTGGCTCAGAAACGAGCCAGAATGGCACCCTGCACATGTGAGAGTGAGGAACAAAGAGCTTGGTCAGTTGTTGCCCTGACAGAGCAAGAGTGAACTTACATGCTGTATGATGCCTTTCTGTCCTAACCCTGTAATTTGAGCCAAATATTTTTCTTAGATCTTGTAGACTCTTGCTCTCTCTAGTTTACAGTAAGGTGGCACTCCCCTGGCATTCTAGAATATCGTAACAGACCATGTCTACTTTCATTATTCGTAGTCCATGACATTTCAGGGTAAAAAAGAGACAATGTGGTGAAAAAGAGTCACCCCCTCTGCCCCTGCTTACCTTATTTCAGCTAGGCAGCAGCATGGCACAGATTTGGTAGTTCTCATTTTGTTCAATATTAGCCGAGCTCTATGAAAGGTACTCTTGTGTATTACTCAGCCTCACATAATTGCATTGTTTCTGTTTTCAGCTATCAATTGAGTGCTGCTATAAATAAAGCCCAGCCTTGCTGCCATGCATATGTGTTTTTGCAGAGACTTGGCATGGAATGATGTTGCAGAAATGAAGGATGATATTTACAGTTATTGACCTCCCACACAAACCTGGTCGCCTGCTACGATCTATCAGCCTCGCAGTTCTTCACTGTATAGTAAGGGTGTTGCTTCTTTCTCTTAAATACAGATCAAATGCATACAATATACTCAAGTTGAAAATGCCACAAAACCTGCTTCTTCCATACATTCAAGGGTGCTTTAGCAACTTTAATAGGATGTGTTAAATTCCATGAGCATGCTCTGTTCAAATACATCAGTCGATAAAATCTTAGCTCCCAAATTTCATGCCTTAACCCAAAAAAAACACAGAGAGCCAATAGGTAAGAAACACATATTTCAGTTAACAGACAAACTGAATCTTACTGTTGCAATAAATATCCTCTCTGAAAAACTGTCCTGGTTCGTTAAGGTAATGACAAAGCCAATAGGTCTAGCTTTGTGTTGACAGTGAACAACATTTATTTGTTCACCATGAAAATGTGTTTATGATTATTATTGTTCAGCTTATAGAGCGCCTGGTTACTCCAACGGAGTGTCCCCACGCTAGAACACCATCAACACCACGGCAGCTGGCCAGAATCTCCCTCCCTCCCTCTAACCTAAGGGCCCAGAAGAACAGGTAAAAGGCCTACTTTCGGCCCCCAGAGGGGTGCTCGAAGAGCAAAGTTTTTATAGGAAAACAGAATCTCCGATGGGCATGTACTCAAATCAACAGGTAGGTCATTACAGGCCTTAGCCACAAGGAAGCCAAAGGAGCTCCCTCCAGCCTGTACCCTCCGCACCTTAGGCACAATCCTCTTTGCTGTGCCCAAAGACCTCAGGTTACGAGCAGGTCTAAATGCGGTGAGAAGGGGGTGCAGAAAACTTGGCCCTTTCCTATTGAGGATCCTGTGGCCAAAACACAAGGCCTTAAAGGTGACTCTAGCCTGTATGGGGAGCCAATGTAATTCCCTCAAGGAATCCCCCACCGAAGCCCACCTAGGGATATTCAGAATTAGCTGAGCTTCAGCATTCTGAACCTTCTGCAAGATGTTCAGATTTCTTGTGGTCACCCCTAAGTAAAGATGTTACAATAATCTAGACCGGACGTAACAAGGGCCTGTACAATGGTTCGTTTGGCATCTAGTGGGAGTAAGTCCAGGATTTTTCACAGCATTTTAAGAATGCCAAGGAGGCTCCAGCCACAGCTGATATCTGCTCTGAATAGGAGAGGGTGTCATCGAACCATACTCCCAGATCCTTGGCCTTAGGGGTCGGAGTAGGTCCCAGCTCATCCGGCCACCACAAATGTGACCATAGAGAGGGCTGCTTGCCAACTACCATCACCTCCGTCTTTCCTGCATTCAGCTGCAGGCAGCTGAGCTTCATCCAGTTAGCAAGCTCACCCGACCAGACCTTAAAATCAGTTGCCGTTCCTGCCTCCTTTTGCTCCAGGGTAACTATAACTGCGTGTCGTCGGCGGGGGGCGTGACCAAGCCGTCGACCAACATGGTGGCACGGCGCTGAAGCTCCGGCTGCCAATGCCTACGAGAGGTGTTTAACAATGTGTTGAGTCCACCGTCTGCCGCAACAAATGTCATCAGGCGCCCTGTGAACCTGCGGAGCATGTGTCTGGCGCTAAAGCGTGCGAGGGCGCAGTAAGGCTGATCGCATTTCTTCGCCCCTCGGGAGTGAGGGCGGCGCGGCCTGCTCCTCGCTGGAAACCCGATCGCCAGCATCGTCAACTGAGCCCGCGGCATCTTCTACTCCTTGAACCCAGCGACCTTAACTGAACGAGGGTGGCCTAGCTCAGCCCTCCGCACCGGCTTCAGGGGCCAGCGAAGGCGTACCACCCGGCACCAGTGTGCACCCGGTGAGTGGGGACGGTGGCTTGGGCCTGCCCCGGAGGCCTCTTCACTACACCGGACTTCCACCCGCCGTGCCGAGACTCCAGCTGGGGGGTGCCACGGCTGTCTCCTTCCTGCTCCCCCTCTGAGGCTCCACCCGCTGCACAGCACCAGGACTACAACTAACAATATACCGCTGCACTGAGCGCCACGCATTGGCAGGCGCGCCGCCATATCCACTGCAGGGGCCCCTACCAGAGGAGGCAATGGGGCGTGGGCACCCTAAACAGCGAAAACTGGCCTTTGATAAACCAGCCGACTCGGGCCGTACTTCCCACTCGCTGGATCGTGAGAGCACCTTGGGCGCGATGGACCGCCAATCGACTGGGGAGAGGATGTCTGCCATATTGGCAGTGCTCCGCGGCCTTGATGACCGGCTGGACACCCTGACCTCCATGATGGACAGACTGTAGGAACGCATCGACGGCCACCACACACTGCTTGGAGAAGCCGAGCACCGACTATCGGACCAGGAAGACCACAACAGGGACATGGCACGTAGACTGGAGGGCGTAGAACACCTCTTGAAATCTGTCGCCATAAAAAATGAAGATTTGGAGGCCCGGTCCCGGAAAAATAACGTACGCATAGCGGGACTTTCGGAGACCACCAACATGAGCCGGCCAGAAACTTTTCTCGAGTGGCTGCTAAAAGACCTTTTTGGTGCTGAGCACTTCTCCACCACGTTCGTCGTGGAGAGGGCACATCGGTCCCTGGACCCGCGCCCGCCGCCAGGACACCCACCGCGACTCATCGTGGCGCGTCTCCTGAATTAAAGGGACAGGGATAACATCCTCCGCCCGACGAGGGAAGCCGCCCCGGTCACCCATCAGGGTTCAGTCCTCTCATTTTATCCCGACCATACTCTGGTTGTCCAGGAGGTCCGACTTAAGTTCACGGAGGCAAAACGACAACTCCGCGCCCTGGATTTGAAGTCTGCAATGCTCTATCCTGCATGGCTCAGGGTGTTGGTGGATGGCAAGCCTCATTTCTTTGAAAATGCCCCGGACGTCTTGGCCTTCTGCAAACAATATGTGGCCGAGTCCCGTCGCAGTCCTGCCCAATGCTCCCGGCACTCCTCTCCAGACAATAACCTGGCCCCCCCGTGCTGAACTCTTCATGTCGGACTGAGACTTTGCTGCTGGTGATAATGGTTCATGCTCCCGGCCCGGCCAGAGGCCTTTGGTAACTTTGCCCTATCTTAACCATTCTTCTACTCTTTCGCATGGACGTTTCATATTCCCATTGACTTAGTTGTTTCCCTTTGTCAGGCCATGCTATGACTATTTTGAAGTAGAGTGGTGTGTTACCCCTGTTACTCGAATGCACGCTCGCTTACTGGTGGACTCAGTCAATTGTTCGAGATTCCAGTATGGGGGCCGTTGCTGCTGTCCTTCCTGAAATTGGTGTTTTAATATCCTTTGTTTTTTTCAGTGATGTGGGCATCAGCTGTCCAAGGCGTTGCCTCCCCCCCTTTGGGCTCAGGTGTGGGTGGTGGGTGGGAACCAGGGGGTGGTGGGTTTTGAGTTTTTTTGGTGTGTTTGTGTATTGGTTCACTGTGTTCCTCAGTTGATAATGCTCTTCAGTGGATTCCACACTCCTCTCGCCATAGCATGGTTGTTGTTACTCATGCTCCGCCTACCTCTCTCTAAGCCATGGCTGTAGCTCCATCAGTAAATGTTCGTCTGCTCACATGGAATGTTAGGGGGCTCAATAACCCGAGAAAATGCAAACTAGTACTCACATACTTGAAACGTCATGAAGGAAAGATAGCCTTCTTACAGGAGACCCATCTACCACCCCAAGGCTCCCCTCCCTTTGCCTCCTCCCGGGGTCCCAATAGGTTTTTTCCAGCTTAAGTACTTACTCACGGGGGGTCTGCACGTTGATACCAGCTCCCTTCTTTTCACCCTACAGCATAAGGCGGAAGACCCTAACAGGCGCTATCTGTTAGTTAAAGGTACACTGCTGGGTCAAACGGTAATACTTTTGAATGTTTATGCCCCGAACACTGACGACCCGGACTTCTTTACAAATTTGCATGCCCTTCTCAATCGGCACGATTGCAACGTCCTCTTCCTGGGTGGGGATCTTAACATTTGGCTAAATCATGCTCTCGACTCCTCCAACCCACAAGCCACGCCGAAGGTTCACTCTCTTATGGTACTTAACGACCTGATTAGTACATTGGACCGCAGGGATACTTGGCGACGGCATTACGCATTGGCCCCTGGCTATACCTTTTACTCGGCACCCCACTCAACGCACACACGTATTGACTACGTTTTTGCACAGCGGCGGGTAGCCGGTGGGTTGCGGGGGTAGACGTACTACCTTGCACTCTAGCCGATCACTCCCCCCTTATATTACGCCTGATGATCCCACATTTGGCGGGTTGGGAGCGACAGTTGTCTTTCCCGGCCTCGGTCCTTCTCGATGAGGTATTTCGTGCTGAGGTCCAGGAGGCCATTAAGGAGTACTTCGCCCTGAACACCGGATCGGTGATGCATTACTCCACCCTCTGGGATGCCTTTAAGGCATTCATATGGGGAGTTATTATCTCCAAGCAGGCCAGGGTGTTGCGGTCGATCCGTGGCAGCCTTGCCACGGTGGAGGCTGAATTGGCCCTTCTGGACGAGTCCTCCCCTGACCCGACAGTGCAAGCTAAGCGTAATGCGCTACTACTGGACTTTAACGACCACGCGGACAGAGAGGCAAATCTACTTGGCCAATACCACTTGGCGAGGCGTTATGGCGAGGGTGAGCGCCCCGGAAGGACTCTGGCCCGTCTGGTAAGCCCCCCAAAAGGGGCTGGGCATATTACGTCCATTGTCTGTGGGGACGGGACCACTGCTGTCTGACTCTGACATTTGGCGGAGCTCGTGGCCTACTATCGCTCTTTCTACTCCACCACATTGCCTGATAACTTTTCGCAGCACCTGTTATATCTGGAGGAAGTGCCCATGGTCTGGCTGACCAAGGGCCAAGCTGACTTTCTGGCACACCCCTTCACGGTTGATAATCTCGCTGGCTATCGACGAACTCTCGGGCTCCAATGCACTGGGCCTCGACAGCCTCACTGGAGTGTTCTATAAAGTGTATAAGGAGAGCTAGGCGCCCCAACTCTTGGAGGTGTTTGCTGAGGCGTTGAGTCGGGCATGCTCCCCCATACCATGCGCAAGGCAGGCATCTCCCTGTTACTTAAACCGGGCAAGGACCCTGCACAATGCTCGTCCTATCGCCCGATATCCCTCATCAATTTTGATAACCAGATTCTGGCCAAAACGCTCTCCTCGAGGCTTTCTTTATTGATGGATCAAATCCTCTCTCCGGTGCAGTCGGGGTTTATACCGCATCGATCTACCGCTCTCAATCTATGCACGGTTTTCTCTGTCATTAACCGTATTGAGCCCACCACGCCAGCTGCAGTTGCGTTGCTAGATACAGAAAAGGCCTTTGAGTCCCTCGAATGGCCTTTCCTTATGGCATCGCTTCGTAAACTTGGCCTCCCTTTCAATTTCATAGCTTTAATTGCCCTGCTGTATTCTTCCCCTACAGCCCGCTTGCGTGTTAACAGGTCTTTATCCCCTCCCATCCCCATCACCCGTGGCACCAGTCAGGGTTGCCCATTGTCCCTGCTCCTGTTCATTATCGCAATGGACCCTCTGGTCCGTCACCTCCAGGAAAAACACTTGTTCCGTAGCCTACAATTTCCTGCCAGCCCACTCTTGATATCCCTGTATGCACACGACATCTTGCTTTTCATACGACACCCGCAAATCAATCACCAACCACTAATTGACAAAATTGAACGCTTTGGTTCCGTTTCAGGTCTTAAGATCAACAGGGGAAAGTCTGTGCTGTTCCCCCATCACGGACGCGGCAGCAGACGACGAGGCAGAGTATCCCCTGTTAGTAGACCTGGAGACTACCAAATATCTAGGAGTGCAACTGCACAGAGATAAGGGCCAGGTCATACAGCTGAATTATGGACCTGCTATTGACCAACTTACCTTGCAAATAGATAGGTGGATACAACTGCCTCTCTCTATGGTCGGCCGTATCGCCCTTATTAAAATGAAAGTATTACCCAGTTTCCTTTATTATTTCCGCACTATACCCATCCCACTCACCAACACGTTTTTTACCCACCTACGTGGTCTCCTTATCCGTCTGGTGTGGGCGGGCCGTAGACATCGGGTAGTTTGGGATACCCTTACCCTCCCATATGCCCGGGGAAGATTCGCAGTCCCGGACCCTCAACTGTACTTTCTGGTGGCGCAGGCACAATTTACTCACCACTGGTTTCATCCTGATGCCAGAATACCATACACAAAAACGGACAAGGAGATGGCTGCTCCGACTCCCTTGGTGTCCCTACTCCCAAAGGGAGTCCCCCTTGATGCACATGGCATTCAACCTCTGGCCGCTACGTGCTGGGCTTAGCGCAAATTTACTCTGTTGTAAGAGTCTGGTCCCCTCTACTCGCCCGCACTCCCACTTGCCAATAATCCCTTCTTACCTTTAACTATAGATAAAGGGGTGCTTGTAACTTTCACTAAGCTGGGGCTTGACACCTTCGGATCTCTATTCCCGGATGATCGGGCGCGTAAACTGTCCGATTTAACACAAATCCCTGGGCTCACCGGCATGGATTCTCTTAATGTGGCTCGACTTCACGGGATGCTCCGCACTACATTCTCCACTTACCCTGCCCCTTATGAAGACTCCCACCCCCCCCCCCCCCCCCCCCTCCCCCCTCCCCCGCTCACCCTCCTCATAACACAAGGTCGCATTTGGTCACAAAACTATATAAGGCGTGCAAGGTGCTCCGGGCGGGGCAAGACAGCGGGGCCCGGCAGCATTGGGAGACCGATCTTGGGTGTCCTCTGACTGACAAAGAATGGGCCTACTGCTTGGAGCAAACCCACATGGTATCCCCTAATCATAGACACAAGTTACCCTATTTTAAATTCATTCAAAGAATTTATGTGACTCCTGCCCAACTAGCCAAATTTGACCCTTCCATGCCAGCAAACTGCCCCAAGTGCAACGCCCTGAATGCCGACTTCCCTCACATGTCCTGGGCCTGCCTCCACATTTTTCCATACTCGCACCTCTGAACCCCCCTGGGACGATGGGTTTCGATCGGCCCTCCGGCCTCCCTGAGGGCTGGCTCCACGCCTGCTGGGTGTCTGGGACTCCTCCCGACCCGGCCCTGAAAGGATCAAAAGACAATAGCAGGAAACCTCGACAAGCGACCCCCAGGTGACAAGACCCCTGCCTGCACAGACTCCGGACATCAAAGAGGGGTCGACCTATAACAAGGGGTGCTCTGGGACTGTTCGGCAGATTCGCCTTGGAACATCTGAGCCCTGCTGAGTGACTCGCGGCTCCCCGAAGAACGTAAGACCTCCGAACCTATGCTTGAGCCCTGCTGAGTGACTCGCGGCTCCCTGAAGATCGTAAGACCTCCGAACTTGTGCTTGAGCCCTGCTGAGTGACTCGCGGCTCCCTGAAGATCGTAAGACCTCCGAACTGGTGCTTGAGCCTGCTGAGTGACTCGCGGCTCCCTGAAGATCGTAAGACCTCCGAACTGGTGCTTGAGCCTGCTGAGTGACTCGCGGCTCCCCCTGACTCTCTTTGGTCCCGCCGGACCCCACGACGACAAGCGTATCCCCCAGCTCGAGGATTGTGAGCTGTGCGCCGGGTACGCTCCTGCATTTGATCCGATCCCCCCAAAGACTGTCCCGCTACCTCCTACCCCCGCCAAGACTCTGTGAGCCCACGCTCTGCTTGTAAATATCTGCCTTGCTGATCATAAAGATCCTACCACTTCGATTTGATAAAGCTTGAATCCTAAGAACCCTCGGTGTGGTGTCTCTTTGTCGTGTGGTGCCAAGTGTACGATCCTAGGTACGAGATTCCTCCCCTGCGGAATCTCCCGCCAGTGCCCGGCTACGATACCTTGAGGGTGGGTCTCAGGACAGTCAGGGCCCCCTCCGGGCCCCCCTGAGGTCGCCTTCTAACACATAAGTTTTAGGACATCCGTTACTTCAGGAGGGGAAAAAACAAACCTATCCTCAATTCTAGAATCATCTATAACTGGAACCGAGATATAATTCCTACTGCTTTCAGGGAAGGTGGCGTATATTTTATCTATCTTACCCATGAAGAAATCTGCAACCTTATTACAATGATCAGTAGAGGCAGGCATTGTGGCTGTCACACGTTCTAAAGAAGACCGTTGTTTCACTATGTTAAAAAAATTCTTGCTGCTTCAATTTGCTCAGTATAGAACTCCCTACATACTCTCCTGATTTGTTGATGATACGACTTGAGTGCAGCTAAGTATTTCAACCTATTTTCATTTAGATCCACCTCCACTGGCGTTCAAGACGCTTACAATCAGTAGTGCCAATTCCTCTGAGAACCATTTCACAGATGGGGTATTACGGGTACTTTTACAGGGTATCAGAGGTATTATAGAGTCCACTGCCTCCTTAATCCATAGAGAGACTTGGTTCTCAGCAATTTGGACTTTGGTCCCTAAATCTAGAATGCTTGAAGCCAGCTTATCCCCAAAGGTGTCATGGCTCAACGCAGCCCATTTATGGACCATTATGGGTGCAGAACGCTTTCCCTGATTACAGGCAGCCTTACTGGGGTTCACAATCCTGAAAGGGAGGATAAAATGATCAGATCAGACTACAGGGCTTTCGAATTGGGGGGAGGAGTTCGGGAAACATGGCGGCGGACTAACGCCGGTCGCGGGAGCTCCCCGGACCGAGTGAGGAGAGGAGACGGGAGGGGCGAGGAATGGATGATATAGAATGATGTGCAATTGTTGGTAGACACAGCGAAATATTGGAAAAAGGACACTTTTTTAACTAATACATACCTGAGCTCCAGCACGCATGGGTCCAATGGTGGAAACAAGATATGGGGTCTGGCAGCGAGCAGCAGGGTTTTTGTGGAAAACTAGGGCGGTGATTGTGGCAGTCGGCTTCCGGGTCGACAGAGGAAGATCAGGAAAGTCAGGACGTGAGCCGACGCAGGAGAGAGACGCCGGGAGCACAGCGGAGAACGGCAGCGGCAACGGAGCTAAGCTCATATACATGCTCCAAAGCACGCAAGTAAACTCCAAAGGGTGGCAGGTCTTTGCGAGTAAGAAAGAGAAGACGAAGAGTTTACAGGTACAGGGGGAGTCTCGGAAGACACCGAGGTCGATGGAAGAGTCTCCCTCTTATGTTACAGAATCGGGCCATGACTTGAGGGGTGAGAGTAAAAACGGTGCAGTTAGCGGGGCTGGAGGTAGGGGTAAAGGCGATGAGAATAACCCCACCTTATTAAAATCTTTAGGTGAGCTGTGTCCAGTGCAGATGGTTTCTGAGAACGTATCAACTGAATTTGAGACACGAGTGAGGAGCTGATACCAGTTGAGATCGCTTCTAGACGCTAGAAAGAGAGGCAAAGGGGGAAAAGGAGAGGAGAATAGGGAGCAGGCATCCTGGGAAGTTATTGCAGTCTCCATAAAGAAAAAGCTTTAAAAGGTGGGGGAAAACCTCGGCGTTGTGGTCAAAAGGAAGTGCAAGTTCCTGTCAAACCTTCCCCCTCCCTAAGGTCTTACTTTAAAATAATGGAACACGTTGAATATTCACAAACAGAGGGAAAAAAGCCTACGATGCAGATGAAGATGCAAACAGCCCCTCTTCCCGTGGAGAACAGATTTACTGTATTAGCCGGAGTACCCCTTAGCGAGGACAGGCAACAGGTTGAAAACGACAGGGCGCTAGCTACCCCCAGTTCAGGTCCAAGACCTGGCCCCAGTGTTTGCCCCAGACTCAGTACTAGCCTTAACATTAGCCCCTCTATCTCTCCACATGTGAGTCTAGAACCCTCGCAATGTACCAGAAAAATCGGAGAGATGGAAAGTTCTAAACATGGGGAGAATAGTGATGAGAGCCTAATTGGTCTTATAGGTGGGGGGGGGGGGTGGGGGGGTGGGGGGGGGGTCAAACATTCTATGGAAAAGTTGCTTTTGAACTTAAGGCAAAGTATTTTCGAGAAATTTGAAATATCTGAGTCTAATCAAAAGGGGATCCATGATAAGTGTGAAGTACTAGAGGAAAAACGTGATGACATTGCGCAACGTACCAGTATCCTGGAAGAGGAAGTTAAAACATTGCCAGTAGCAGTCTCAGAAAATTCCAAAGACATAGAATTATTAAAGAAACAGAAAAGAGTGTTGCAAGAGGACATAGAAAGACTGGAAACACAATCTCGTCGTAATAATTTGAGGTTCCTCAAAATCCCGAAAGGGGCGAGAAGGGAGACGTCAAGACTTTCGTATGTGGTCTTTTGAGGGAAATCGTGACAGACAGGTCAGATATTGATTGGGAGGAGATTTAGTGGGCCCATAGAGATCCCTTTAGATTAAATCTGGACAGGAAAACTCCGAGAAAGATTCTGACTAGCTTCTTGAATTTCACTGTGAAAGAGCTGGTATTAGGACGGGCATTGAAGGAGGACTCCTTAAAACATGAGGGTTTCTCATATCAGATAAGATCAGACCTAGGCAAGAGGACGGCCCAGAGGCAGTGGGAACTAGGGACAAAAATGAACGAGTTACGAAGGAAGGGTGCTCAGGTCCACCTAAAATTTCCAGCCATGTTGAAAATAATGTGGCGGAATACAATGTATAGTATCAGTGAGCCAGAGGAAGTGGATGCTTTCATACTGCAAATAGATAGATGAGTTATTACCCGCTGGGGGTTCTGCAAAAATGCTATGGCGATGTAGACAGTCTGTTCCTCCTTTTTTTTTTTTCTTTTGTCTGTCTCCCTCCTCTCTCTCTTTTCGGGACAGGGACTCACGAAGGGCGGACTGTACCGCCCAAGAGGTAGAAAGGGGGTTTCCTGCGGGGGGAGGGGAGAAGAGGGGCACTGGGAGTGGGGTGCAGTGGGAGAAAAATATTTAAAAAATTGTTCTCATTAAACTAGCTCTTGATTTTGTTTGGGGGAACCAGTTGGGCGAAATAAGACAAGTGGGGCGACTCAAGATTTATATTAGACGATTTGATTAAATAGAATGAGCATAGATAAGGTAAAACTAGTTAATTTATTAACTTGGAATGTGAATGGGCTAAGATCTAGAAAGAAAGTGTCACGGGTCATTGAATTTTTAAAGGACAGTGAGGCTCAAATAATATTATTACAAGAGACTCATCTGGAAAGAACTGAGTGTAAGCAGTGTTTTGAAAAACTTAGATGGGTGCAGGAGGTTATATGCTCGGACCAGAGAGGGAATACCAGGGGAGTTGCTATAATTATTAAGAGTAATCATGAAATAAGATTAGTTAACTATGAATCAGATCTTTCGGGTAGGTGGCCGGTGGCAACTCTTTTAGTCCAAGGCAGGCCCCTGGTGTGTGCTGTATACTATGGGGCGAATAATGATAACCCAGATTCCCTTGAAAAATTGGAGACCTGCCTATTGGAGACAACAGTCCCTATTTCAATTTAGTTCTAAATAAAGGATTGGATAGGACCTCGAAAGTAAAATATACAAACCTGCCGAAACCTTTTTCCAGATTGACAAGCATTATGAAAGAATTTAATTTAGTTGACTTATGGAGTATTAAGAAAAAGGGTATGAGAGAATTCACTTTTTATAGTAAAAAGTATAGGCACCACTCCTGCATAGACTATTTCTCATTAGATCAGGAGTTATGTGGAGAGGTGTTAGAGGTGACCCATATTCCAGCAAAAGTGTCTGATCATTCCGCTGTGGTACTATCACTTAGGTATTCTCAAAAAGAGGAGAATAGAAGGTGGACTCTAGATAGGGCGATTATTTTAGATGAGAAGTTACTGGGAGATTTAAGGGAAAAATACGAGAGCTAATTTAGTGTCAACAAGGGCTCAGCAGAAGGGAATATAGTATGGGATGCCTTTAACCCCTTCACTGCCAGGCCTTTTCCCCCTCCTGTGCCACGCCCTTTTTTGGCTATTTGGGGTAGTGCGCGCTGAGGCCCCTGTAACTTTTTGACCACATAAGGTATCCACGCCAAATTTGCGTCCTTTTCTTCCAACATCATGGGGATTCTGAAGGTACTCAGGGTTTGTGGAATCCCCTGGAGGGGTCACAGAAATGAGCCAAAATCCAGCAAAATTTAGTTTTTTTTTTTTTGGCAAAATGGGAAAAACTGGCTGCAAATGAAAGCATCTGGGTTTTTCCCTGCAAATGTTATCAAAAAAGGGTTTGTGGGGCTGAAATCACCATTTTCCCAGCTTTTAGGGGATACCAGACTTTTGTCAGAAACCCAAAATTCTTTACACAGTTTTGGCATTTTTCTGGGACATAGCCTATTTTTGCTATTTTTTGTGCTTTCAAAATTCTGAATTCAGCAAGGGGTAATTTGTGTAGATCCATCAAGGTTTCTTTATAGAAATTAACAGTTAAATATAGGATCAATTGAAAATGTGTTGAAAAAAAAGCGCCTTTTGTGTCAACGTTTTCACCTGTAACTTCTTCTAATTTTGACAGCTCTTTGAAATCAATATACCGTTACATCCTCTGGACATTACTGGTTGTGGGGATATATAGGACTTGTAGGTTCACCAAAAACCCGACGAACCCAGAGCCAAAAACTGAGCAGCAACTTGCAATGGTTTTTTATTATGTACCGGGTATATAGTAATTATTCTGTAAAAATGTGTACATGGAAAAATCGGTATGAAAGACACCTATGTATTTCTGAAATGGGAACAAAATATAGAGTTTAGAAACAGTAGATATTTGCACATTTCCGAAATTGGGATACTCATACTAGCATGAGAATTACCAGTCATTTTTTAGAATGACTTCTTTTTTACACAATGTCTTTCATTTGGAAGGCAGAAATGCATCGAAAGTCAATAGGTAATAACAGTTCCTTTACAAATCTGAATTACCCTAAGTCTCCCGATAAAAATGGTACCTCACTTGTAGGGGTAGGCATAGTGCCCACGACAGGAAATGGCTCAAAACCCAACGTGAACACACCACATTTTCACAATGCAAAATTACCCTTTTTTAGCAAAGTGCCTAGCTGTAGTTTTTTAACCCTAGCTCTGCCGGCACCTAGGGAAACCTAGCAAAACTAGACACCCAGGGGAATCCAGGATGGGGTGACTTGACTGCCTCCCACCAGGTTCTGTTACCCAGAATCCCTTGCAAACCTAAAAAATTGCCAAAAAAAACACCTTTTCCCCACATTTCTCTGGTGGAACGTTCTGGAATCTGCGTGGATCCACAAATTTCCACCCACCCCGTTTTCCCCAAAGTCTTCCGAGAAAAATAGTACCTCACTTGGGTGGGTCAGCCTAGTGCCCGCGACAGGAAACGGCGCAAAACGTAAGGTGGACACACCTCAATTTCGTAGCGAAAAATGACCCTTTTTTGGCAAAGTTACTAGCAGTAGTTTTTGAACCATAGCTGTGCCGGCACCTAGGGAAACCTAGCAAACCTATACATTTTTGAAAACTAGACACCCAGGAGAATCCAGGATGGGGTGACTTGACTGCCTCCCACCCGGTTCTGTTACCCAGAGTCCCTTGCAAACCTAAAGAATTGCCAAAAAAAACGCATTTTTCCCACATTTCTCTGGTGGAAAGTTCTGGAATCTGCGTGGATCCACAAATTTCCACCCACCACGCGTACCCCAAAGTCTTCCAAGAAAAATGGTACCTCACTTGTGTGGGTCGGCCTAGTGCCCGCGACAGGAAATGGCGCAAAACGTAACGTGAACACACCTCAATTTCACAGCGAAAAATGACCCTTTTTTTGCAAAGTGCCTAGCTGTAGTTTTTGAACCATAGCTCTGCCGTCACCTAGGGAAACCTAGCAAACCTAGACATTTTTGAAAACTAGACACCCAGGGGAATCCAGGATGGGGTGACTTGACTGCCTCCCACCAGGTTCTGTTACCCAGAATCCCTTGTAAACCTAAAAAATTGCCAAAAAAAACCACATTTTCTCCACATTTCTCTGGTGGAAAGTTCTGGAATCTGCGTGGATCCACAAATTTCCACCCACCCTGCGTTCCCCAAAGTCTTCCGAGAAAAATGGTACCTCACTTGTGTGGGTCGGCCTAGTGCCAGCGACAGGAATGCCCTGCAAACCTCAAATTTGCCTATCGCGGGTACTTAGGCCTCCCACACGAGTGAGGCACTGTTTTTATCGGGAGACCCGGGGGAACGCTGGGTGGTAGGAAATTTGTGTCAGCCCGGTGATGCCACAACTTTCCCACACAAAAATGTGTGAAAAAGGTGATTTTTTTCAGCTAAATTTGAGGTTTGCAGGGCATTCTGGGTAAGGAAACGTTGGGGGATCCACGCAAGCCATACCTCCCTGGAATCCCCCGGGTGTCTAGTTTTCAGAAATGTGTGGGTTTGGTAGGTTCCCAGGTTGTTTTGTGATAGATAATTTTGATGTCTCCTCAATAGGTTTTGGGCCCTTGCCTGACGCGGGCACTAGGCCTACCCATGCAAGTGAGGTACCATTTTTCTCTGAAGACTTTGGGGAACGCAGGGTGGGTGGAATTTTGTGGACCCACGCAGATTCCAGAACTTTCCACCACAGAAATGTGAGGAAAATGTGTTATTTTGGACACATTTTCAGGTTTGCAATGGATTCTGGGTAACAGAACCTGGTGAGAGCCAGTGAAGTCACCCCATCCAGGATTCCCCTTGGTGTCTAGTTTAAAATTTTTTACAGTGGGCTTTCTGCCGCCCTGGGGGGGAATCGGGGAAGGGGGTTTCATCCTGATATGCCCCTAAAGGGGCAGAAAGACTGTGGCTATTTTTTGTGGGGGTGGGGGCATTGGTATGACCATTTTGGGCAGCCCCCACCCCCACGCATAAAAAAGCGTGCATACTCGCTGGCGCCTAGTTGGCTTTCTGCCCCCCCAGGGGGCAGATCAGGGGCCACTGCCATCATCTGCCCTCCCGGGGGGGGGGGGGGGGGCAGAAAGACTGGAATTTTTCTTGGGGTGGGGTATTGTCATGCCCATTTTGGGGAGACCCTACACTAATAAAAGCAAAAAATCCATGGTTTCTAGTGGCCATTCTGCACCCCCGGGGGAAACCTAGCAGATTGGGGGCTACAGCTCCCATCTGCCTCCTGGGGGGCAGAAAGACTGTCATTTTTGTGGGGGGGAGGGTGGGGGCATTGGCCTGCCCGTTTTGAGCAGCCCCCACCCCTATTTTTATTTTTTATAAAATTCCCTGGTGTCTAGTGCTCTTTTTGCCCACCTGGGGGGGGCAGATTGGGGGCCAATGCCCCATCTGCCCCCCAGGGGGGGGCAGAAAGGCTGTAATGGTGGCTGGTGGGTAAAAACAAACTGAAAACAAATCCCTGGTGTATAGTGGGCTTTCTGCCCCCCGAAGGGGCAAATTAGGGGCCAATGCCCCTTCTGCCCCCGGGGGGTGTGGCAGAAAGACTGTGATAATTGGGGGGTGGGGTGGGGGCATGGGCCTGCCCGTTTTGGGCAGCCCCCACCCCTATTTTTATTTTTTGGACAATTCCCTGGTGTCTAGTGGTCTTTTTGCCCCCCGGGGGGGGCAGAAGGGCTATAATGGTGGTGGGTGGGTGGGGGATCGCCCTCCTGTGGCGATCCTCAAGCAGGGATCCACTGGGGAGGGGTACCATTGGAAAGGGGAGATTCTCCCCTTTCCAACGATACCTCTCCTGCCTTTCTACGTGCTCAGGGGGCTGAGATAGCCCCCTGAGCATGTAGAAAGAGAAACAGAAATGAGCCTCTTGGCTCATTTCAGTTTCACTTTCAGTGTAATGACGTCGGTGCGCCATGAGCGCCGATCGTCATTACACTGAAAGCAGGGGGGGGGCTCGGGAGCTGGGGAAGCTCTTCCCCAGCTCCCGAGGCTATTTTTAGTGAAAGGGAATCCCTCATGACGAGCTGGACTCGTCATGGGCACAGCGCGACTGTGCTCCATGACGAGTCCAGCTCGTCATGGGCACAGAAGGGGTTAAAGCATATTTAAGGGGAGCCCTAAAATCTATCATGATAGGGAAAAGTAGAGCGGAGAAGCAGGAAAGGAAGATTAGAATTAAAGAGATCAAGAATAAAGAAGGGGAGCTACAGAAGGTGTCTATGGAGGACTTAAATAGAGTACAGGCCCTAAGTAAAGAGTTAGAGGGGTTACAAGCTGCATTCAGGGCAAAGATGGATAAAAGATCACTAGACAAGTGGAAGGCGAGTAAACTCCAGCATTTTGCTTATGGAGAAAAGTGTGGATCGCTATTAGCCTGGAAGGCAAAGGCAGATAGGGCAAGGAACAAAATTCGGGAGCTGATTAGTAGAGAATCAGGAGAGCTACTTAATGTCAACTCGGATATATGTAGAGAGGCCTGTAGCTTTATGAAAGACTTCTATAGAGATGATATTGCACCTAGTCAAGAAGATGTAAAGGAGTGGCTTGGGTTGACAATACTCACACGGTTAACTACAGAGCAACTGAAAGCTCTAGAAGGAGAGATTAAGGATGGGGAGATAAGAGCTCAGTGCAATTAAATGGTTAAGGGAAAGGCAGCCGGACCAGATGGTCTCCAAGTGGAAGTTTTTCTTTGTATTATAGACACTGTAATTCCTGTCCTACAAGTTTTATTTAAAGAGATCTGTATGGGTGGGAAAAAGGTCCCTGAATCCCGGTCAGAGGCCACAGTTACTCTGATTTTGAAATCAAATAACGATCCACAGAAAGTAGATTCATATAGGCCGATATCTTTATTAAATACAGATTACAAGATTTTTTCGTTTTATAGCATCTCGGGATTCTAAGGTATTACATTAGGTTATTCACCCTAATCAAAGAGGTTTTATACCAGGGAGGCAACTAAATGAATTGACCTTTCAGTTATTGAGAGCTATAGATATGGCGGAGGCCCGGAAATCACCTTTGACTATAGTGGCAGTGGATGCAGCTAAAGCTTTCGACCAGTTACACTGGCCATACCTGTGGGAGGTTTTGCAAAGTTTTGGTTTTCCACAAGATATGGTAAGGGCGGTGAAGAACTTGTATTGCGGTCCTAAAGCCTGTGTGCTGATAAATGGGAGGCTGTCAGACTGCTTTGAAATCTTTAGAGGAACAAGGCAGGGCTGCCCCCTTTCCCCGCTCCTTTTTAATATATATATTGAGCCACTAGCAAACTTGATAAGGGCAGACACTGCTATTCTCCCTTTTAAATCTCATAATTTTTAAGTTAAGCTAGCGCTTTATGCAGACGACCTGATGCTGTACACGAGTAACCCACAAGATGCAATCCCTAACCTGATGAGGAAGGCAGAGGCTTTTGGCCATATTTCTGGGTATAAAGTGAACACAGGAAAAAATGAGATTATGGATTGGAATCAGGGCCTGGTAAGTTATGGGGCGAAAACTCAAATAAGATACTTGGGGGTGCTAATAACACTGAAAATGGAAGATATGACAAAAACTAGCTGGAAGAAAGTTAGCCAGGATGTAATCGGCCGACTCTCAAGATGGGCAAACTTACCTTTGAATATCTATGGAAGGGTAAACCTCATAACAATGATCATTCTACCAAAAGTGACATTTCTTTTTAATACTATCCCGTTAACTTTTCAGAAGAAGGATATATCGAAACTCCAGGGGAGAATAGGAAGTTTTATTTGGACATCGAAAGGCCCCAGGATCTTCTGGAAAAAATTGCGTAGGTGGCTTGAAATCGGAGGATTGGCATTACCAGATATACTTGCGTATTGCTACGCTTTTCAGTTTAAGAACGTTTGCATGCTTGCCAATAGAACTGACAAATCAACGATAGGTGCACTTTTTTATGCATTGCTGATCGATGTCCCACAAGGTCAAACTTATTTTCTTTTTAAATATGGCAACCCCAAGTTTTTTAAAAAGGTGAGACTCAAGATTCTGAAGTCTGCACTATATACATGGATTTATGTGTGAAAAACTTTGAGAGTCCCATACTTTTCATCATGGACACCAATGTGGGACTCAACACGTACCCCGGAGTGCTTGAGGGATCAACTAAGTCAGCCCTTGAATATGGGGGGCATTTGTTATTGGGCAGACCTTAAGGTTGGTATAAACTTAAAGAGTTGGGAAGCATTGAGCAGCTGTACTAATGGTCTGTTGACAAGGTTCAAATACTATCAACTGAGCTCATGGTGGGTAACGCAAGATTGGGCGGAGGTAGAGGATTCTAAATTTGACCAAGTGATGAGAACTGGTCAGTGGAAAAAGGAAACATCGTTTTGGTATTGGGCCTTTGTGGAGATGAGTGGGGAGATTGAGACTGAAATATTAAAACTGTGGGGTGAAGAGTTTGACGATGGAGACTTGATGCAAATCTGGAGTGACTCTTATAGTATATTATGACAAGTAGTAAAATCGGCACCACTTAAACTGAATCACCTGTTTACTACGCATAGGGTTTATTGGTCCCCTGCTAAACTTTCCAGACTTATTGGTAATATTTATATTTGTCCTTGGTGTACGCAAGTAGCAGCTGACGACATTACATTTGTTTATGTTATGTTCAAAAATAGTCCCATTCTGGAACTCGATAAGTGACTTTCTGGGAGAAACCATGGGGACGCAAATTAAAGTAAGCCCATGTGTAATTTTCTTTGGGTTCATTTTGGATCAAGAAGTGCAAATTACGGCGGTTGAATCAAAATGTTTGTTTTATGTACTGTTGGCAAGGTGCGAGATCTGCAGGCTATGGAAATCTGGGAATCCTCCCACCTTTTCAGAGTGCCTTAGGAGAATTATCTATGTAAGTGAATCTGATATGGCATGTGATCCAAAAAGCAGAGAAAAAGTTTGGGCTCCGTTGACAAAGTGGAGAGAGAAGGAAACGTGAGTCCTATGATTATGTCACCTACTCTGTTGGCCATATTATCTCCTATCCTCTGGCAGGCACAGTTTGTAAAGGAGATGGAATTGGAGATAGTAGTATACTTGTGGGTAGCCACTCTTCCGGTCTCACTTTATGGACTATGGTCTGGGTTTCTCTTGTAAGACCTAGAGAGACTAGAGTATAACCCAGCAAGATATTTGGCAAACTGAGGACAAAAAAAAAAAATGATCAGACTACAGGCACAGGCAACAGTGGACAAAATATTGTCCAAAGTATGACCCCTTTTGTGTGTAGGGGTGTGGACCAATTGTTTTAGACCCATCGCCTGTAGTCCTTAAGTCAGCTCCTCGGTTTCTCTACTTTCTTTATCTTCCAAATGAAGATTCAAATCCCCCAGAAGAATGAAATTGGGGTAGCGGATAGTATAGGGAGGCACTGTCTTAGCTAGATTGTCAAGGGGGTCTATAAATCAGAAGCCCTACAAATGAGCTGATGCTATTAATAGCCAGATTAAAAAAGGCTGCTTCGCAGCAAGACATCGTCAGTTTAGACATCCTTAACTGAAATTCTTTCCTAAATATCATGGCGAGACCACCCCACCTCTGCCTGGATCTATCAACCCTATGGATAGCATAGCCTTCAGGCAGCGCTACCAAGATATCCGGAGGAGATTGCTCATTGAGCCAGGTTTCCACTAAAAATAACCCACCCGGTTTTTGGTCCATAAGTAGGTTGTGTATTTCTTAGTTGTGCTTGCTTAAGGACCTACAATTTAGAGATAGATAGAGTAATGGGTCTTTTACTGTTCTCAGTACCTTCCCTCTTTCGCTCCCTTCCGCGACAGACCGCAGCAGGAAGTCACAGTACATGCAGCCCCTCAATCTGCTATTGACCACCATTGAGTGAAGGCAGTTAGTGTCCACTGCGCTTCTAAGGGCCAACAGTTCCTCTGCGGAATAAAAAATTATATACATAATGAAAGATCCAGGGGTCCTGTCCCCAGGCGCCGCCTGGATGCAGACGGGCACAGATGGGCTTGCCTTTGGCGCGCCAGCATCGCGCCCACTTGTGCATATGCCTAAATAGTGTGTGTGCTGGAAGCACTAGACTGCTCCAACAGCACCACACACTCTGCGGCGGAAGTGGAACGGCCGGAAGTGTTGCCGGTAAGCCGAGGGTACGTCGCAGCGCCCTCTGCACGAACGGCACCAGCCGCGGCGGACCAGGACGAGAGTACCCACGGTGAAGTCAGGAGTCCAGTACACCAACTTTGCAGTAAGCAGCCCCCCCCACTCTCCCACACGTCCCAGCGCAAGCAGCGAGAGACCATTAAAACTGTTTAAAAATGTAAAATTAATAAAACGGAGGAACTCAGAGTTAGCAATCTGCGTGCAGTGCACAACACTAGCAGGGCAGCGCCAAGGACTTACTGGTGTAATGCAGTACTGAGAGGCCTTGTTTGCTGCAGCACACACAGAAGGAAGAGCTGCATGCGTCTTCTTAAAAGGGGTACTAAGAGATGTTTTTATGGCTTTCATGATGACAACAGTTTATCAAAGTAGTTACGTTAATTCTAGAGTAAATGTAGAGATCAGGAATAATCATAGTTTACATTGTTACTGGAAACCACATGTTCCTTGCAAACTAACCGGCTTCAAGTAAGTTTGAGTAAGTTTGACGCACAGTCAATCTTTGTGCCAGAATGGGTGGCTGGAGCTTCTCCTATAGCACAGTGGTATTTTTTCACTGATATCTTGTACCTTAATTTACTAGTTGCATGTAATTGTTTCTCCCCATCCTTTCCATTCTTTTTTGAGTTCTACTAATTGCATATTAATGAGGACCTGAGTGATTGTTGATGGTTAGGGGCCATTTGAAGATCTTCTTGAGCATCTTGAGTGTGTGGAAGCAGGAAACGGAGACTGCGTTCACTTGGCCAGTCATTAGGAGTTGGTTGTTGATTACTTTTCTGAGATTCTTGGTGCAGCTTGCCGGGAAGGGTGAGGGTCCGAGTTCTACAGGCCACCAGGTGGAGTTTCGGAGTGAGACGTCTTTGCCTAAGATTACTACTTCAGTCTTGTCTGTGTTGTGCTTGAGGCAGATCGTTTTCATCCATGTGGCAACTTTGGTAGTGCAGGTGGAGAATTGGTCCGGGTGTGAGTGGGGACACTGAATGACGATCCTTGTGGAACTCTGCAGATGAGGTTGAAGGTGTCCGAGATTAAGGGGGCAAAGCAGACCGAATGGGGGGGTAGCCTTTGAGGAAGGAGCAAATTCTGCGAAGTGTGGGACCTTGTATGCCGGCTTCGTTCAGTCATTGGATAACGATGAGGTGGGAATGGTGTCAAAGGTTGTGGAAAGATCCAGTAGGATAAGGGCTGCAGTGTCGCCTCTGTCCATGATATGAATGTCGTTCATGACAATGAGGGTGGTCTCTGTACTGTGGATAAACCTGGATCCAGATATAATGTTGAGGTGGTTGTTAGTGAGATGAGTGACTAGGTGTTTGATTATCATCTTTTCCATGACTTTTACTGGGTAGGGTAGCAGGGAGATAGGCCGGTAGTTAGCTAGCCGCCTTCAAATCTACTGAGGTTTTCTTGAGAAGGGGGAGTACTGTGACGTGTTTCCAGGCATCCGAAAAGGTGGCTGTGATGGTCAGGATTGGCGTGAGGGCTGCACTGATAGAGTCCAGTCCTTTGAAGACATGGTGAGGGCAGGGGTCCGCAGGTGCGTCGAGTGTATGTACTGAATGGTTGTTGCGGTTTCTTGAGTGGTCCTCTGGGTGTTGGTAGGGATGAGGTGTGCGACAGTAGAAGTGTCCGGTTGGGGCTCGAAGGTTTTGTGGATGCTGGTGATCTTGTTGCTGAATAATGACCGCTGGGTGTAGAGGTCCTGAGAGGGGGGTTACGCTTGCTGCCGGAAAGGTGAGGTCTTTCACTTTTGCAAAGATTTCCTTGGCACTGTTGGTGCTGCTTTCAATGCGATTTAGTGATAAATTGGACAGTATTGCATGGACCACATTTCCTCATGAGTGCTTGTAACACTTCTGGATTCAATTTCCATGTGCTGGCATCTTGAAAATGCCTTGATTGCACACACCAACATATTCTGGCATCCTAGAGGAGATTCTACCATTACTTGGCCAGCTCTGAAAGAATCCCCAAGTAATTTCCCCCCAAAATGTTATATGTAGCGTGCTGCTTACATTTTGTCCATCTTCAACAGTACGCATCATTTCAACTTGTCCTTCACCTAGAGTTTGATTGTGAATGGTTCTTCAAGGCGCTCCAGACAATTTATGTGTAAAGCGAATTCTCTTTCTGCCCACTTTCTTCCAGTAAACAAGTCTCTGCATTTAGTCCCTCAGCCCAATCTGCTGGCATCCGATTCTATGACTAGTTTATGCGTCAATCCAGATATCAGTCTGCAGTTTTACACTTCCATGTACTGAAGTTAGCACTGAATTTCTTCTCTGGGCTCTGATGTCAGGGTAACTTTTTTCTGAATATGTCAGTCCTCTTGTTAGATGTGAGGCTTTCAACCATTGTATAACTCAGTCGTGAAGAGGTCCTGGGAATATTGCCTGGATGAATGACTGTCTTGCTTCGCCTTTCAGATAATAGTGTTCTACAAATCTCCCACACGGTGGCCCAAACACGGTGAAACAGGAGACATAAAACACACCACCTAGAAAAGGGTTTCACTTTACAAAATTCAGAGACTATCTTTTAGAATAAGGCTTGAGGTTTTATCTATGCAATGCTCTCTAACAGAAAGGCTTTCCCAGATGCCAAAGGAATAACATTCAAATGTATATAAAGATATATATTTATATGCAAGCAATAATAACACACTTGGTAAATGCATGGATAATAATAGGAAATACAAGCAGCAAATAATACGATATAAAACTCAGGGAAATAATACTGGCCATCCTGCAAGAGATCGGAAAGATATATATATACCCTAAATACATCAAATGATTACTTTGGATGTGCACCCCAACTCACTCACACATCACAAAGAAAACACCTCGCATGATCAAAGCCACTGGCCACACGTCACAATGGCAATAATCAAAACTGAACATTTCACCTGGTGCAAACACTGCATCTTAGCACACTCCAGACCGGGGGATTTACCAGCCGGGGAAAAGTGCCTCAGCAACCAGGGTTCTGCTGTACCGAAGTAGACGCGCACGTCCCCATTCGGATTCCAAAATCATAGTTTCTAAGTCAACAACCCTCAGCTTTAAAATTTCAAAACACACTAGACTATTTGAGAGTCTTTTCCTCTGCGCTAAGGAAACTTACTGGAACTGGCCAGTTTCCAGGCAAGCATTCCACGGCAAGAAGGAGTTCCCACGTTCCCTCTACATTCTCACATGTTCCAGCCTTTTTAGGTCTCGCCTGAGCCAGCGCATACGCTGGTCAGGCAAGACATTTAGTAAGTTGGCTTTTAAAATCCGACCACATGATTTTGCTTGTGGCCTAAAGCTTGCGGTTACACGCAGAGGCACCATCTGTCTTTCCGTCATGGCTCATTAAGCGCATCGCTCGCAGCACCCTTACAGCGCGCGATCATTTTCACTTTAACAGTCGCAGCACTTTTTATTTCGTTTTAGCGCGCGCGCGCACACACACAACTCCCGGGCTTGTCTTCCCTGTTGCCTGGCTCTCGCCTCGCATACCCACCCTTCTCCCTCTGATTCTTCGTTTCTGACTGCCTTTCTCTTTCTGACTCGCGCTCTCCTCCTCCTGCCTAGCATGTTTGCTTCTCTGCGGGTTTTCTGTGAGTGACTGTCTCAGATTACAACCCCAAACAGTTGGCCCCCGAAACTTTCCCTTAACCCGTCTGCCTGCCCTGCACCTCATTCTCTGCACTGCCAAACTGCCTGACCTTGCCTTACAGTGTTTGCCCTGGGCTCTGTCCTGTATCTATTTCCCACTGCTGCTCTTTTCCTCTGCATCGCCAGCTTGCCTTGCATTTTTCCCTTTCACTTTAGTCTGCCTGCAGCTTGGCATCAACTTTATTACCAGCCTACTGTGCCCCCATTACTTTGCGGTGCATATCTGCACTGTACCTCTTACCAGCATACCCCTCGCCTCTTTCCCGTCTTCCCTGTACAATAACGAGTGTGTGTTGTTCCTCCCAAAGCAACACACATTTAGAAATAGCAACAATCTGCTCCAAACCTTTAAAGGATCATACAGGCCAACATTTTAAAATTAAACAAGCATTGGCATAGCCAATAGGGCTCGCCTTTGGCACCTTATAAGTATTTAGTTATGCAGCACAATATCCTTACTGCAACATTAACTGTTGCATGGCTAAACACTTATAAGGTCCCAAAAGCGAGACCTATTGGCTATGCCAATGCTTGTTCTTGATGAAGCTTACAAAAGCCTTCCAGAGTATATTAAACAATCGCTCACAAAACAATCCTTGTACGTGATTAATCCAAGCAACTTGCAAACACTCTGGGGGCCTGTCTGTGCGTGCAGAAAAGCTCAAGCAAGGCAGAGTCAGAATTCAGGAAGACATGAGTCCATGTCAAAGCCAATAGTAAGAAATTCATAACACTTGCCAACGTACAACACAATATAAATTTGTGCACCACTGCTTATAGCATCACATACTTACTCTCTCAATGTACAACACAGTACACATTTGTGCACCACTGCTCATAACACTTCACTTCGAGACCAAACAGTACATTCCACACCTCTCTCTCATGTTTTCAAATGCACATCCCACACGTTCTGTTCTTGGCAAGGCTGTTTTACTGTGACAGCTCCCACTTCAAAACTATGAGAAGAAATCTTCAAGAGAAACGAGGCATATGCAGTATGTTGTACATTCAGGCTAGGGTAAAGTAAAACACCAAAGTCAATTAAAATGAGGGTAGTCAAAGGTCATCACGTGGTGTCAGACCACAAGAGTGCCTCTAGCACTACAATGACGCCACCAGCCATGCTAGTCGGTGTAATATATTTTGGACTTTGTCAGAGCGTGTCTCAGCTCCTTTATGCTTGCAGTCTTTGGGTTTGGAAGTCACTGTATCGCCTGCAACAGTAACTTAGTAAATTAGAAATAATATGTTCTGCATCGGCGTAGGACTGATTTCTCCTGATTGATTATAAAGTCTACGTCCTGCAACAGCAAGATGGTCATTCCCAGATGTTGTGTGAGGCGATATGACACTGATCCATAATCAAAATATGTCCGTGGTAGGCTATCAACCTCATTCCTCTCAAACGGAGGACCTCCAGGACCGTTCTCAACCGCTTTGTCAAGCACCATAGGGCTGATGACAACCCGAAAGGTAATGCTCTGAATTCATACACCTTGTCCGTCCACCCCCTCCCTCCCCCCCCTCGCCCCCTTCCTGAAATTCTTTTTCTTAACTGAGAAGATGTTGCTTAAAAGTCTCTGGGATGAAATACCATGTGCACAGTGCCTCGTTTTCGGCCCCAGAGTAAATACCTCCTGAGCTATTAATTTTGAGTCCTTGCCCGAGAATGTGATAAGCCTCAGCAGTCTGTTATAGTCTGTAGAACCCATGAATCCCTGGTCAAGTCCTGCCATCTGTGTACAAACCATGCCAACCCTCCCCACCCATACATGCGCAGTGAGGAGGATTTCAGATTTACCGGAGCATCCTCTCCCAGAGTTATTTACTTTGAAGGAGCCTCTGAATCCACAACTCCTGCCCCATCTCCCCAAGAGAAGAATCCTCCAAAACCTGAGTGGTTTTGCAATTGTCCTCTCCGATATGCCAGTCCTCTTTGATGGCCTTAGTTCAATTTCTGGCCCCTCCAAAATGTTTTGGCAGACAATCTTTTTTTTATCTAAGCTTGGGCTATATATTGAGGAATGTGAATGTGGAAACATACTTACCCGACTCCTTCAATTTTTTTTTTTTTTTAAACATGTTTTTATTGCAGCATTTTAAACAAAACATCCATCGGGGCAACCGGCATCCGCGTACAATCTCAAATCACACCCCTCGTTGTAGCAATGCACACAGCCGTTTAGCCCACATCCCGGGGGCCGGGCGGCGTATTAAGACAGTGATTCAAATTATCACAACGATCTCCTCATAGCGAAGCCCGGTCCATGTCCCATGATAGCCTCTGCTTTCATTCCTATCAGATTCTCTCCCCCAATCCAACTCGTTGTAACACTACAACCACACCCTTACCCGACTCCTTCAAAAAAGGCTTCCCAAACAGGCCTCATGCCACAGGACCTTTCTAATGTGGCCAGATTTCCAAGTTTTAGATACACATCGATAAACAAAACCCCATATCTCTTTGTGGACATGGAGCAGTTTGGATTACCCCAAAAAATCATTGCCCATTCAGGCCAGGCTAGAAGAATCTCGATTGAGATCAGCTTGCCTGTCTCTCTCTCCTCTGCCTTATCAAGAATTTTGGTGATCGGGTCAGCCACATTCAATAACTTATTGTGGCAAGCATGCCAGGACCAGTCAGTAGCCTTCTTTGGGTCCTTGGTGACTTTTGTGAGGAATGCAGCAATCGACCATCAATCTCAGGTGTCATTGCCACTTTGCCTTCTAAAGTCGGACAAGAGCATTATTCCCTCAGGCGTCTCCTTATCTCTTTATCTAAAGTCGACTGCCCATTTACTGGGTGACTTTATCGGCCTGTATCTGCTCTGAACAGCTGGGGTCCAGCATATCCGCAGGGGTCTTGGAATGCTACCCGTGTTCATCTAACTTTTGCCTGTTAGGTTCTGTTTTCAGATTTCCGGGTCTGGTGGTGTTATATCTGTCATCCGAATCCTCCAGGGATTCCTATTCATCCACATCTCTTTCTGGAATGGAAATAAGAATTATTTGTTGACCGAGTTATCAGCTGTAAGTCTGTCCCCACACATCTTATAGGTTCTGCAAGTTCTTGGACTAGGCTATGCAAGCCTCTATGAGCCTGTCGAAGGCAGCATTCCCATCGATTTCCCCTGTTTGACCTTATGTTTGGTTACAGACTTGGTGAGAGTCTGGCCCTTTGGCCCACGGGCTCACTGTTCCCACCCGGTGGTAAAGTTCTTTGGAAGGGTTTGAGAAGGGACTCAGCACATGCTATTATTGTCTTCCAGAAATGCACTAGGGCACTGGGCATACCTTATGTATAGAGGCATCCACTAACTGAGCGTTATTGTTATCCCAAGGACTGTATTTTGCAACCTCCTTCTCAAAACAACCCTGCTCCCCTCTTTGCATGATGGTGATGGGTCTAAGTAAATGTTGGGCTCAAGGATGTCTCGGGCACCCACAACAAAGAAACTGCTTATTCAGAGGAATCAATAGATCGGGTAGGGACACAATACCCTGATGTCTCTGGGTACTCAGCACACAGATTGTGACTATATCTAATTGGCTCTGTATGAATATTAATATATATTGCACTGCTATGCATGTGCAGTGTCCCAGAAGAATTTCCCTGTAAGCGAAACAGAGTACTGACCCCTGACTTGGGTGTTCTGGTAAAGGTCACAACGTGTGCGTCCCCTAGGTGCCTGATGTTCAGCGTGAGGATAAAACTATTTTTTTATTTGCTCCAATCAAGCCACTGCGATTCAGAAATATTGCCACAGCGCTCTGGTATGTACGGACAACTCTCATGACTAGGCACAGCCCTTGTAAGGGTCTCCATGTCAGTGAGAAGATACAAGACTACCCCTGCTCCTCCTAGTGGCCAATGGACCATACCACTGCCTGATGGGCACAGCCGCTTGTGAATAACCCGCCACCTGTAGGGACAAGAAAGGGTATATGCAGTTGCCCACAGCAAAAACAAGAACAGTACTTACTTCCAAAGCATTCAATAGCAAGAAAACAATATGGAAAACGCCCGAGAGGAAAGGCTACTTATCTGCTGGAGCAGCAAATAAAGAGGAATAGAGACTGATTAGGATGGACTGCATATGTTGACATGAAATGTGATTGGATGTTCTGGACTACATTGTTTTCCCAATGGTTCATGGTAAAGGTATTGTTATTATTGTGGCTGCTGGAAACTAAATTGGAGAAAGAAAAGAACAATCCTCGTATTCGTTCCTGACCTACAATGCTGTGCTTTTCAGAGAGAAATTAGATGTGGTAGCAGTTCGTAACTGCCTGTTTAAACACCACAGAGAGGAATTCAGATCCTCTTGTCAGGTCTTTACAGCAACAACTCTTATCTAGTCACTTTTTCTAAATCAGATAGAAGCTCAAAAGTTTGATTTGATTTGCAGTGGCTGGAAGTCAAAGAAATTAAAAATGTGAGAGTAAGTTGACATGATGGTATACCCAAAATTATAGCAAGGACAAGAGCCTGTATTTATTATTTAAAATGCATACGAAGACACAAGTGAAAGATTGCTGTCAGCACATCATTAAGTAATGTAAAGCAGATGAGAAAATATTAACTCTTTAGACCTCAGCTGGTTGTGACCCACTCCAGCTCTGTTGGTTTATTATTTCCTCGAAATAAATATAGAGCAATAAAAATATTCATTAACAGAATGAGTGATATTTTGCCAGAAAAGTTAGCAATTGAAATACATCTCTTGTGCGCTCTCTTTCTTATATATATATATATCTATCAAGGGATGCCCATGCCCAGCCTAACGGGTCAGGGCTTGGAAGCGACGTCACTACTAACTCTGGCACCAGAAAAGTCACACACAGTCCAGAGTGTGAACAAACCAGTCCTCCAGTCGAGAAGCAGTGGACCACAGTTGTTTTATTGCCAGTAGGTAATCCAGGTAACATAGCATAACGCTTTTCATCAAATCCACCACATGGTGACTTGCCTCAGAGTGCTTTGGACTCAAACATTGCTGTTAGGAAGAGCATTAGCAAAGATTAAGTCAAAGTTCTTTTTTTATTGAGTGCTCGCTGATGCACAATAACTAAAACCTGTGGAATTGTTTGATATTTCTTTAACACAGTGCCTGCAATGTGAGTCCTTCTTCACTGTCAAAGGTGGCACATATTTAAATCTGAGAGCATCTGACCCTCGGTTTTTGCACTGACCCTGCCACTCAAGCTCCTTACTTATCTAACGTCCATCATCACGGTGCCGAACTTTCAGTCTCCTATGGAGAGAGAGATCGATTTTCCTGTTATTCCCCAGTTTGTTAGTATTCCCCCACCCACGGCCTGACTCTTGACCAGCTCGCATATCAGGAGCCTGGCACCTGCTACAGGCTTGGCAGATGACACTTTCCTAGTCCCACACCATGGCTCTTCCCACCCCTCTTGAGTGCGAATGTCAGACACCTCAATGCTCCAGCGAAGCGACTTGCGTTCCTCTGCATGCTCCAAGACTCTCAAACCGACATCTGCCAATTGCAAAATACCCACCTCCTCAAGAAGGATTAGAAACTTCTGCATTCCTGCAGATTTAATAGGCAACATGTTTCCACAAGCCCTGGCAAAAAGGCAGGAATGCAAATCTTGCCACAGCAGATCAAGACTAGGTCCTCCAGACGCAAACAGATACCCGGAAGACTCCTTTCGCTACGTATCACGACTCACATACCTTGATTGTGGCCTGTCTTTATGCCCCCCAATCAACATCAAGAACAATGTATCCGTGAAGTATTTGCAAGAATACCAGCGGCCTCACATCCTGACATTTTGAAAGGCAGTGACTTCAGTCTGGTCACATACTCCGTACTAGACTGCTCTGCACAAATATTAGGGCAAATAGGGGCTTTTTCCACAGAGGATCTGCAATGGCGGCAGGAGAAGGAGCTGGTGGACAAATGGCGATCCCCTAATCCCACCAGCATGGGCTATGCTTTTCTTTCTGCTGCAAACCAGACTTATGCTTGAATCCGTCACTTCCTGATCTGCTCCCGGCTCATGGCAACTACCACCCAAGTTGATATGGGAGTCACAGCTCTCTCAGGCCACTCCCCCATCTCACACTCTTTCACCTCCCCAGGGCTATTACAAAGCAGCAATAGTGGTACCTCGACCCCAAACTACTAACCCATGACTACACTTTAAAAGATCCTGGAAGGGATTACCAGCTTCCTCAGCACCAACGATATTCCGGGAACCTCTCCGTGCTTTCCATGGGACACCTTTAAAAGCAGTTCTCCGGGGCTCCATTATTGCTATCGCTGCGAGGCTAAATAGGTGTAGAAAGGACTAACACCCCACTCGAGAAGACCAGGTGAGGGACTTAGAGGAGGAACACAATCACACAGTCTGACATGAGGCAAAATGGCAACTCATGCTAGCCAGAAAGCAAATTAAAGCGATAGACATGGATAAAGCAGAACACTCCTCCTATGCACTAAGCAAAAGTACTATGCCGTAGGCAATAAGGCAGGATGCTTGCTTGCCCACATAATAGGTTTCGAAATCCACAAAAACGGAATACCAGAAAATTGCAGGTCAAGCTTCAGACACCAACTCTGACTTAGGGCAGGCATTTGAGTACTTCTATTCTGGCCTATATTCTACAGACACATTAAGTCTTGAAGAAGCCATTGCCTGTCTGCCCACGGCAAGCACGGCCCGCCTGCCAGAGAGGGTGGTGCTACTCGCTAGAGCAAGATATAAGAGAGAGTGAAGATTTTTGCAGCCATAGCAGTACTACAACTAGGCAAGGCGATGTGGCAAGACTGGTTCTCATTCTTATTCAGTTCGATTTTTGCCATACGGCTAGTACCCCTTCCCACCAGCCTGTATAACTCCTTTGATGATACCGGCACCCTCACAGGGAGGGAGGCAACCATCGCTGTGATTCTCAAATCTGGAAAAGACCCCACCCTGTAATCGTCTTCTTGGCCTATCTCATTGTTAAATGTAGATGTTAAACTCGCGACACGCCTTAACCTATATATGCAGGGCTTGATCAACTCATGCCCAAATTTTGACATACAACATCTGAAACAGTGTTACTCAGCTGGATATCAATTAGAACCCAAGACTTTGTCTTGCCTATCTAATCTACGGCTTTTAAACAGTAATAACACAACCTTTAAACCTAGTATGTGTACCAATTCCTCGGCCAATGTTCCTAGGGGAACTATCAGCTTTATAACCAGCTCATGGTCATCTATTTGAATACTCGGTCAATGGTTAAAGACCAATTCAAAATATTCCAGCTGTTGGACATCCTAGCGGCACTCCCAGATAATTATTGTCTTCTTCAGGCCAATCGGTCCACAGGCAAAATAGGTGAAGTAGTAGCAGCAATAATAATCCACAATGTTCTAAAGTTTACCAATCTGACAGCTCTCAACATAGTAGCAGTCAACAGTTTGTATTCACTTCATTAACTTTTGTGCTGGTACACAGATCCCCGGGTCACATGCCTCACTTTTCTCATTTGTTAGCAGAACACATTTCTCATTTAGTGATTGACCATGCTAAAATCCTGTTAATTGAGGATTTCAATCACTGTGCTAATGAAGAGATGGGTGAACAAGAATCCTTGGAATTTACTGAAGTGTTATGTAGCCATATTTTGAACAGCATGTGATGTCACCTATTCATAAAAGGGCACACCCTAGCTCAAGTATGGACTATTAACCTCTTGGTGGCCAACTTGATGTTCACTCCCTGTGTCTGGTCTGGCCATTTTTTAAAGAAATTTACTCCTGTTGATCTGGGCATTCCTAAACCCCCGGCAAGTTCTGGGATATTAGCGATGAATTGAACTCATGTCAATACCAATGCCTTTTCTAACTCACTGGCCCTAACCTTGCCTACAAAGCAGATTAACATTGATTAACAAGAGGAAAATATTACAGCGTGGCTAGCAGATGCCAGCAATATACATGCTCCCATTTGGAAAGTCAAGCTTGCCAGATGCCATGATACCCAGGAATGGTTCTCAGGTGATCTCAAACTTGCCAAATTAGCTCTTCGCCGCACTGAACGTACTGGTGAAGAAATAATTTACCGGATAAAAGGAAAGCCTATCAGACTCGGTTTACAATATAAAAAAATTCTATTCTGCTAGTCAAAACTGTCCTTTTTTTTTTCTGGAAAAATGTAGAACTTGACTAACAAATCTAAGGATATATTTGCTATTGTGGCCGAACTATCAAACCCCGACAGAGTGACTGCAAGAATACCTCCTACTCAATCCTTTTGTGAAGCACTCAATTCATTCTTTGTTGAAAAAATTTAAGAAATCAAAGTTAGCATCCCTTCAAGCTCCCCTTCTGGAAATTTACCTACCATCGCTAGGAATCCTGAATCTTTGGTTTGACTGCCTACAATCAGTAAGGCATAGTTCATTGACCTCTTGGTTGAAGTAAAATCAGGCGCTCCCTCTGATATCTGTCTTCCACAAATGCTAAAATAGGTGTTTTCTCTATTCCCTGACCTCACTCCATCCTTACTTGACTCTAATTCAAGGTATAGTTCTAAATGCCTTTAAGGAAGCAATAGTGGTCCCACTATTAAAAAACAAACAAACGGGTGCAGATACACACATATTAAATAATTATTGCCCCATCTCATTGCTTCCCTACCTGACCAAAGTTTTAGATGCAGATGTTGCCAAATGTTTCTGCACTTTTCTTGAAGAAAGCCATTGTCTTGATTTCCATCAAGTGGGCTTTCGCCCGGTTCATTCAGCTGAAGCAGTGATCTTGTCTGTTTGATGATATGAGGGAAGAGTTTGATAAAGGTACCACACAGGCACTGGTGTTTTTCGACCTATGTGCAGCGTTCAACACGGTCAAAGCTTCTGGTGGACCGTGTCACAGCGCTGGACTGGTTTCATTATTTCTTAAAAGACCACTCCCTTTGGTTCTCCCACAGTCCAACTCACCTGCGGGGGTACCTTAGGGGGTCATCTTTGTCCTCTCATCCTTTTAATTTGTATTTACAGTCCCTAGTGCTTACTGTGACCAGAATTAAGGGGAGAGTCTTCAATTATGCAGATGATATGCAACTTCTTTTAGCTAACAACAGCTCATCAGACTCCAAAATGTTTGCCCAAAATACAATGCTATTCATCCGTGACTGGATGAACAGCAATCAACTTAGACTAAACTCCAATAAGACCGAGATTATTTTGGCTGAAGGCAAAGAAAACCTATGGAACCCTAATTTCTGGCCAGCTGAAATGGGTACCCCCTCCTCAGCCAAAGAACTCAGTAAAGAGTCTTGGAGTCCTTGTTGACAAAAAACTTTCTATGAAGCCTCAAGCAGAGGCAGTAGTGTTATCCTGTTTTCTCCAGCTCAGGATGATTAGGAACATTTGTAGATTTCTCACTCTTGAAGCCCTCATTCAGGTTGTCCTCGCATTAGTTATCTCATGAATATACTATGCAAATTCACTCTACCTCGCCCTCCCTGAATTCCTGATTAAGAGATAGCAATTAGCACAGAACCAGGCAGCCAGGCTGGTTACCGACAACGTAGGAGGTGCCACATTACCCCTCTGATGATGAAACTACATTGGTTGCCTGTAAAACAGTGCTTGGCTTTTAAGACTGGATGTGTAATTTTTAAATCTCTCTACGGCAAAAGTCCTGAGTTTATCTCTTTCTGAATTCAAAAGTATGTACCATCTCATAACTTGGTAATCCCATCTCAACCTTCTGGCTATCCCCCCTTTTAAGGAGAAGAGATTAGGAGTATCTAGATTTCCTGTATTGGCACCTCTGTTCTGGAATTCTTGTCCACCTAACATCAGAATGACTGCTGGTTATCTCAGATTCAGACAGCTTTTGAAAACGTGGCTTTTTACATAAGCATATGAATGAGACACTGTGCTGCAAGTTCTGCTCCTATACTCCGCTTCAAGTAACCGGCTGGTGAAAGCATGATCTATAAATACTTATAACAAAGTCATAGACTGCGTACGGGTTCACAAAGTGACCTCAAGCGCTTTTGACATCACCAGAAGTACTCGGAAGGGAAACCCCCTATCCCCAATGCTATTCGCCCTGTATATGGAGCTGCTGGCAGACTGAATATGAACTCCCCACACAAATTAAAGGTGTTCCTTTTGCCTCCCAAGAGAACAAAATAGCATTATATGCAGATGATGTGATGTTCGCACTCACCCAAACCCACCTATCCCTGCCACCACTCCTACAAGGTTGAAGTCAACCTCTGAAATCCCAAGTCCTTAACCTCTCAGTTTCTTGTGGTGAGAGAATACATCTAGAAAGCAATTTTCCCTACACGTGCGCAACACAGTTTGGTGCCATATCTAGGCTTAAAAATCTGCCCTTCTCTAGAGAAGATAGCAGAGTGTAAGTCCGCAGATCTGCTAGCTACAGCCTAAACTGACCTCTGTAGTTGGAGACATGGAGCATTTCTTGACTGGGTTGAATCGCCTCAATAAAAATTTCCCTCCCTAGGATCCTTTATTTATAAAGTTTTATATAGCGCGAACATGATCCATGAGGGTATCAGAGCTCTTTACAGATGATCGGAAGGAAGAACCAGAAAAGAAAGCAACAACATACTCAAGAGAGGTACAGACTGTGTAAGCTCACAAATTGAGGAGAGTTACCTCCATAGGACCAAGCCGACATGACAATACACATGATCCAACATTCGAATAATACTCATGAGTGTAGCTACGGAGTCAAATAGTGAGAACCAGAGCAAAAATGTGTTCATAAGTAATATTTTAACCTCTTTTTTGAATAATGCACTTGAGGGGGTCGGTCTGATTTAGATATCAAAACTGCCTTAAGAATCAGACAGCATTTATGTGATGCAGACCCTCACGCTTACGCCCCCACATCATCTGTTAGGAAAACTGCACCAGCTCATTGAAGCCTACATTTGGTAGGGCAAAAAAACACGGATGGCTAGGAAGCTGGCCTATTTGGCGGTGTTAAATGGGGCCCTAGGCATACCTCACCTAATCGACTACTATCAAGTGGCCCATGGCCCAACTGCGCCATATGATGGAGTAGAATAGACCATATTGAGAAAATGCCAAGGCAAGTAAAAAATATATCATACAATGTAATAGAGAGCACTACATCACATTGTTGGTTTTATACTGTGAATTATTTATTATTGTCTTTTTTGCGATAACCAAAATAATAAAAATACATCATTTGTGATAAAAAATAACAAGATCGTCAAGTATGATATCTTGATATATTGTCTCTGTACGGTTTCCTTCTTTGTTTGCCTGCACTTATGATATATTTTTTCTTGCCTAGGCATTTTTCTCAATTGGTTTGTATTCCCTGCGTTTGGCAAGTTCATTCTTGTTTGCAGGGGCCCCTTCTTTCTAAAAGTGGAATAGACCATACTCAGAAAAACAATGTTGCTTTGTTGACCAAACTATCAGAGGTATCTATGTATGGAAAACATTTTGGCTTCTCAAAAAGCACAGTCCGCCAGGGGTTAATATGTCGCTGGTTGCACAGGTGAAGGTAGGAGCTTAGGACAAGGTCAACCACACAAATCAGCTATCCACACACGTCTCCATAAAACCCTATTATAGGCATCCCAGACTTTCCCCCTCGTCGCACAGGGCACCACCTTCCTTCTGTGGCAGGAAGCAAATTGTAAACCCCTGGGAGGAGCTAGCGAATCCTCGCACTACGCCGCAATTAATCACTGGGTCACCCTCCACCCCGAATACACCCCCATGCCAGCCGACCCCTCAATGACTTCGAGAAATGACTTCTCACTTGCACTAATGAGAAAACGGCCTTCTCGCCGACATCTATGCCTTCTTGAACAAACCCTCTAACTCTAAGAAATAACCCGCGCAGAAGCAGTGGGAAAGTGAGTTATAGCTTTCCTTTATCCCCAGAAAATGGACTGATATACTTCACACACCCTTACTTCACCCTTTAGTGCAGCTGGAAAGGAAATGATGCCTAAACTAACCCACTACTGGTACTATACACTGGCCAGGATAGCCAAGTGGAAGCACATCACTAACTATGGCTGCTGGCGTAGTTGTGGCCACGATGGCACCCTGTTCAACAATCTTTGGCACCCCCCCAAATGTACACAGTATTGGGAGACCTTCCTTTCTGACACTAATGAGATTTACAAAATGGATATCCCCAACCTTCTACACTACTTCCTGCTGGATCTCCCCAAAGCCCTGACTCACCCCATCCATGCCTATAGGGGCAAAGCAATTATTTAGCACTGAAGGCAGCTAAGGAGGGTATTCTATCTAAATGGGGCATGGATGTCATGCCCCCTCACATGGATTGGATACTCAAACAATGGAAACTTCTTGGCATGGAAAAAATTATGCTTTCATAGACAATAAATTGTCTCAATTTGACAAACTCTGGTGCCCTGCATTTGATTCTTACTACAGAGCTTTCATGAATTTTCCTGCTTGGCGTATAGCCGCATCTTTCGACTAACGACCACAGTAAATACTACAGAATAACTAACCAGTGGCTGACCCGGGCTGTCAAACTCTCAGGTGATGTCGAGATGCGGGCACATTCTCCCCTCTCTTTCTTGATCTATGGACCTGTTGGCCGTACACCTCCTCCTCCCTTCTCCCACCTGAAACCCCTTTAATCCCCCCGTGTTATCCTCACCGGCCGTTGGATGTAGGTGAGAGCTGTTGTTTTATGTTATTCTTTAAAATGAATGAAAACAGATTTGAACCATAAAGTACAGTTAGGGCTATGAATTACAACCCATTAAATATGACACTTATGGTTACGTATAGAAACCACAACTCACGCCCCTGCCACAAAAATCATAACGCGACTACCAAATGCACTGCTCAATACCTCACACCTGATGCAACATTGACAAATATCACCTTAGCATTGACATTATGGATTATAAGCAGTACATTTGTTGGTCTTTGGATGTTCACACTGTACCTAATGCTGCACGATTAACAAAAGCTGCCTATGGCCAAAGTATGAACAAGCCCGAGGTCTGTAATGTGCACTGTGCATTGCCATTGTTATTGTTTTCCACGCATATTTGCAAACATGATTTTAGATCTTTGAATCCAGCAAGAATAGCATTCTTCGCATTTTGGGGGCAGTATCTAGTACTCTGGGACACACACATTCTCCGTGGCTTCAGAGAGTGCTCCTACAGCTTCTTATGCTCTCAATCACTTTTGTTTTAGGACTTTGGCTTCAGCACCTTTAATGGCTACTGCAACAAAAAATTCCAGTGGCTGTCAGATTGCTTTGATCCTGGAATCCTCTGAGAATCTGAGAAATCTACATTGGACAGAGGGGAAAAATGTTCTCTTTTCTGATGGATGTATTTCTCAAATGTATTATCCTAAGAGGATATGATGATCCAGATCCTTGAAGCTTACACAAATTAATGGGCTAGATGTTTTTGACATTAACCCCTTCAAAGCCCACACAAAATCTTTCTGTAACACAAACCACTCAAAAGCTACAGAATGAATTACATCAAACCAAGCAAAAGCTAACTTCTGTGTAAAGCTCCACTTTCATACCAAATTTGGTGTAATTCTGTTTCCTATTTTGCCTTTGCAAAATGGTAAATGAAACCCCTTTTTTATTGACCATGCCTTTATTCCCACTTCCAGATGGATATGGATGAATCTTGACATGCCCAAACCTAGTAAAAAGGGTATTTGATTGTAAAGGTTTGTGCAGATTCAACAAGCAATGCTGGAAGTAGAAGCAAATAAAGTATTCCCTTTCTAATGGAAACGTGTTTATGTAAATATGATTCCATTGATACATTTCAGGAGGTTGTAAACAAGGAAGTAATAACAATGAGGAATAAACACTGGGCAAAACAACAATATAATTTAACTAAGTCTGTGTGTACTTTGAGGGAAGATCAAAACGTTGTAATAAAACCCTCTGACAAAGGGAGAGACATTGTGATTCTTTCTAGAGAGTATTATAAGACTAAAGATCTGCGGCACCTAAGAAACTGTGATTGCCATGAACAAATAAGTACATCAGTTTACTATATGACAGTGCTGGGATAGCATGATATGTTAAGAGTGGCGAGACAAGGGTATACTTGAGTTTGATTAATAACATATTTGAAATGTGACCATTTCCGGGTACCTACTTTGTATTACATACCCAAAATATACACACATGCTTCACACCACTAGGCCCCTCCATAGTTTCATCTAAAGCTAGTTTCCTAGAAAACACTTCAGCTACATAGATTACTATTTGTTTCTTTTTGCTACGAGTCTCAGTGCCTACATTGGAGGCACTAAAGATTTTTATGGAAAAATGAAAGGGGTCAGGTGGGAGGATACTTTTCTCATGGTCACCCATGATGTCACAAGCCTGTACACTATAAACATCTTGAAGGTATAAAAGTTTGTGATTACTTTTTGAAAGGGAGATCATTGAAATTCTACTAGCTTAATCAAATTTTCTTTACTATGTTTGAATGTTGTCTAATAGAAAACATATTCCTCTTTTGAGAGGAATATTACAGGCAAAATAGGGAGCCTGCAGTAGGCACCTGTTTCACGCTCATCTAGATTCAGAGAAGCAGTTGGCCTGGGCAGCCAATAATGGAAGCTGAAACACCGAATTTCGTGGTTACGCTACATTTGCACTTTTTTTTATTATATGCAAATTTGAGAAGACTCCAAGGTAAGAATCTTTTAGTTACAGAAAATAACAACCTGCACTTCACTAGAGACATATGCTAATATCCGGAACATTTTCTAGACTTAACCAATGATAAACTATGAACTCCTCAGTAGTCTACACAGGAAGACTACATCTGGGAATAGCATTCTTCCTCAGGCAAGCCGTCACCCAAATAGCTTAAGTGGACCATCCCCTATGGGGAATAGCTTAGTGCTAGGGGAAATTGCAGCAACAATCAAGAATATGCATATTTACGACCGGAAATAATAGATTTAATGAGCAACGTTATAAGGAAGTCTTGAGTAGAGTCACAGACAGAGTCAATCTGCTGACACAGGACCCAGTACTGTAGGACAAAGAATGCACTAACTCTAAAACTGAAGTCAGATTGAGCACAACGTTTTCCAGTGATACAGCAGCAGTCCATAAAACTTTGGAAAGAAATCGGAAAATTCTACAAGCAGATAGTGTAATAGGGCGTACTTTAGCAATTCATTCCCAGATTGCAAACATAAGAGCTCCATCATTAAGAGATCATTTGGTAAATAGTCATTTTTCATCCAGAAGTAACATCAAGCAATTATCCAGGGAAGGAGTTTTCTAAAACTGTACAAATTGTAAAGCATGTAAGTACAGCTCCAAATAAACCTCATACAAAGCACCAGGTTGTCTAAAACCATGAGGTATCAAAAAACATCTAGATTTCAAATCACACTTTATGGTATATTGTCTGGGATACAAATCCAGTTGCATGCCATTACATAATACATCACAGGAGTGATAGATTTTTGGTGAGATTTGCCTGTATTGACAGAGGTCCACCTAATCCTCGTGGATGAGCTGGGTTAAAATGTTAAGAGAGAACAAATTACAATATATCATTGACTTATAAACAATTGCAGTCTATTTGGGCTAGCCCTATATCTACGGGTAATAAGAGTGAAAGCTTCTTTTGAGTAAGTCTCAATAGCAGTGTAAGTCTCCTGTTCCAGTTGTTCTTCACCCGTGGTCCATGGAGCCCTGATACTGTATAGATTAGAAAATTCAATAATAGCAGGTATATGCAGTGTAAAATAAACCCTTTTAAAACGTCTGTAAATGTGGAGAAATTTGAGCTAGTAGGCTAAAAATAAAGTTGTCATCATGAGGTGGATTCGTTGGAATAGCTCAAGTACTGCAAACACAGTATAGTATGGATGATGGGTGGCTTCAATTGCAGAGCCAAAAAGAGAGCATGCATTATAAGCAACAAGCATTTGCATTGCAATAGGTCTCGCATTTATGCAAGTTTAAGCTATTGGCATTGTAAATGACGATGCCTTTTATTTATGTTTTAAAAAACAAAAATAGGAATTGCCATTTACAATACCAATAGCTTAAACTCACGAAAATGCGAGACCTATTGCATTGCAAATGCTTGTTTCCTTTATGCTCCTGGTGGAGGCCTATGCTAGTGGGTATAGGGTAGTTTGTAATAACTGGACTCATGCACCGTGTTGATAGCATAATGCTTCCCAAATGTGTTTGCGAGCTTTTCGTTCACTGTGTAGTCAGGATATTAGGTTATTTGATGCTTGTCTGTTTATGACTTTTGATAATTAACACGGGCGGAGTCTACACTAGATTGAAATAATAGAGCAATTGCTGTCAAAGTGGGTGTAACAAGGATTGACACAAGGACGGCAATCCAAATACAATGACAGAAAAAAAGTGGTAGCAAAGAAGCGGTAATATTAAAGGAAATAAGATAATGGTTAGTTCAACTAAAGGGAGAACTATTTAAATTAGTTACAAGACATGGTATAGAGAAAATATGGTCAATACAGTGATCAGCATTGGGGGTAGGGAATTGTACCTGTTGTTCGAATTCAATGATTTTAGATGCCTACAAGTGGTAGAGATAGGGTCATCAGTTTTATTCATATTCAGTGGTGAAAATATGGATTCTCCCCCCATGGGTTTGCATCCACCCGTTGATATACATATAAAACCTATAAAGCATCTGCAAACCCAAGTTAATAACAAGTAGTATGGACATTATTTTAATATAGCAACAGGATTTAAATGCATCTGGACTAAAGTATCATTATTGTTTGCTTGTGTTCACCACTACGCCCTCTGGGGATTGAAGTTGCCTGAATTACACCACGGAGCTCGTGGGAGCTGTGCACTCAGGCGGCGGAGGCATGTGTTAACCCCCTCTGTGTGGTTGAGGCTTCCTGTATTACACCCTGGAGTTCGTGGGAGCTGTGCACACAGACGGCAGACGCATGCTTTGATCCCCACGCCCTCTGGGGATTGAAGTTGCCTGCATTACACCCTGGAGCTCGAGGGAGCTGTGCACACAGCAGGCAGAGGCATGTGTTCACCCCCATGCCCTCTGGGGATTGAAGTTGGCTGCATTAATCCCTGGAGCTCGTGGGAGCTGTGCACACAGGCGGCGGGGAAGGGCTCACATTACTTGGCACTGAGAGCTGGTGAAAAAAAAAAAGAAGCAGGTGCCCAGGGAATTCCAGAGCACTGATGACTTCACTCTTGAGCTGGCCCTCTCCAGACCTGTGCATGAAGCCACTGTTTGTCCCAGTTTGAGATAAGCGCTCACCCACGGCAGGTAGAAGCCCTTCATAGGTGCATAGCTTCAGCTCTACTGTGCACCACAGCCTCCTGACATCACCAGTGATCCTGCTTCAAGGACTTTGAGGCGCCCGCCTCCTCCTCCTCCTGCTGTGGTGAGGTGGGGTAGAGCTAAAGTCGGTGCATTTTAAACCCACAAAAAAGCTGAGGGGCAGAAGGCGTATACACAGTTGCCGGTAGCCGAGCAGGGGTGGGAGGTTGGTGCCTGTAACAGAGTGAGCGGAGCCCACTGTTTTCCCCGCCACCAGGAAGCCATGTTAAGCCCTGGGCTGTCATTAGACACCCTGCTGCATTGTGGGAGTGGTAGTTTTGCGTATCTGCCATCGAACCCTTTTTGAAGACACACCTGATTACAATGTTTGTAATAGAAATGCCTAGGACTGGAAACGAGATCTGGTGCTCAAGGAGCGGCATGGAAACCCCCGGGAAATGTTGAAATCTTAAAAACCACAGCTGTGGTTGTCCCAGAAACGGAAAACCCCAAGTAAAACTGGTTTGTGAGAGCATTAGGAACTGGAGAACCCGCAGCCATTCATTGAATACCTTCAAATGGAACACCTTTAGCCAGGAGCCCGGTGCATTCTGGGAATTGCAGTCCCGCTTTGAACATTGCCAGCGCTGCCTCCGAACCCGCAGAGAATGAAGCACTGTTCACTAAAAGCTGGGTGAAGACCTAAGCAGGGTATGGGGTGACTTGGCAGCTAACATCACTCACCCTGTCGTGGGACAGAACAAGCTTTGTGACTATTGCCTATTTTACATAGTATCTGAAAATATAAATAAGCATTTTGTAATGGTTGCTGATTTTGGGATAGTGAATGTTCTTCCTGTGTGCCGCTGGAGAAGGGGGGAGGGCTTAGATCAGCGCACAGCATTTAGTAGATTGTAAAGCATCCATCTCTGTCACCGCGCCCGAGAGCTTCACTTTCATCCTTAATGGGATGCAGTGTATAATGCTGGCCGGATAGGAAAGCATATACAAGCACGCTTGCTTCATGCAAAAAAATTTAAAAATACAAGCCCGCGAGTGGTGAGAGCACCACAGCGAGCAATCTGTTTTCAATTATCGCGCACGCATCTGTGCACGATAATTGAAACCACATGGCGGCGGTGCGGGTAACCGACACCAATAGGCCATGGGCGGAGCAATTCGCCCACCTTTGGCCAATTGCGTGCTGTCTTTGTTAAAAAGACCCACGCAAAGGCCAATAGCGTGGCCCAAAAGGAAAAGCACACGCACGAGCTTGTGCGATTCCTAGGTCAGTTTTCAAACCCCCTACAAGAGGTCTCTCGCTGCACTAGCAGTGCTACGCACTGCAACGCTAGGCGCGAGACCTAAAAAAGACAAAGTGAATGCTGGGGTTTACCATATTGCTTCGTCTTTTAAAATGACAAACCAAATTTAGAAAAGCTCCTGCCTTAAAATTTCAATTTCTATGTGTCTGTATTTGTTGATTAAACAACCTGTTTCATCATTTATGTGTTTGTTGCGTACTTATTTGTGTATTGTTTTGAAGTTCAAAGTGCAGAAACTGCTTCGAGTCTCTAGCTTCCAGTAAATACTCAATGGAAGTCCCTGGATTTCAGTAATGATTCTGTGGGGGCCAATAGAAGTTAGAAGGTTAAGAACCACTGTTCTAGTCGGCTCCATATCGGCACAGAAAGTTATTTTGTTCTAACAGCAGGCATAGCACTAATAACATACCCTATGTAAATGTAGATCAATCAAATCCCTCATATAGCCCATGGGGACGCAGTAGAGCAATCCTGGAAAGTGAGTCTCAATAATTTAAAAACCACAATTGTATTCAAGTATTCCACAAGGGGCAAAGAAATAACCCACTTGGGCATTGCAAAGTCAATCAGCTAACATCATATAACTATAAATATGACAGTGCAGTAATTGATAGCGAATTGTAAATATGATTAAATAAGATGTAGAATATGTTTCATACCAGTACTCCCATGACGGAGGTTGAAGCCCTTTGTTATTGGTTTTGTCCTGATGAAGGTGGAAAATAAATTTTTTATGAACCACAGAAAGGTACGTTGACGTTTTAAACCTGCGTACTGCTGTTGGCCACCCAAAAAGTAAAGATTACGCGCTGTCTCCTTAATGTTTTGACTGTTGGTTCACAGCAGGGGCCTTGTTTATAACTTAAGGACTGTATTGGTTGTTTGATTGGGTTGGCCCCTATCCACTTTTTGTTTCGTTTTTGATATGCGAATCAGGGGCATGCTTAAAAAAAGTGTTTGATGCCTGAGGGATATATTGTTTACCTTGTCTAAGTGGTGATGAACAGATTAATTAATTGATGTCGATATAATATATCATGAGAATTCCATAAAGACTATTTTGATGAATATTTGACTGTTTGGGCATAGAAGTGGTGGTTTTGGTTATGGTCTTAAGAGTATGTACTCTTATGCCCTAAAATTCCCACACCCTTTTGGTTTGACTGTTAGGAATTACTTAATTGAAAGAGTACCTATTTGTTTCAGTGCATGTTTGGGAAATCTAACCTTATTCCCTACCTTAAATATATATTTATATGTGATAGTGGTTAACGCTTAGTCAGAGGAAAGAAAGTTCTTTTTTAATCCAAACTGTTTGTGTGATAGTATTTCAATGCTTGATTATCAACATGCCTGGTGTTCTTCGCGCTCATTATTACATTTCAAGGATAGTATTGAGAACAGTTATTTATGGAAACTGATCAATTAGCTGAGGATGGCTTCCCTCAAGATAATTTATAATTAGGGCCCCTGATCTAGGGTATTTATTTGTTTATTTGTTTCTTTCTGTGTTTGTTTATTTACTTTGTGCTAATTGTATCTGTGTTTATCAATATTTATTTTGAGTTTTGCGAAACAATGAGACTGCAGCTAGTATGTTTTTGCATTTATTTAACCTATAACTTAACACTCATATTTGTATGTCTGAGGGTTTTAACACTGTAAGTACCCATGTAGGAGATATGAAGACATGAGCATTTTAGTACAAACATGAGCCTATCTGAAACTGTTTAAAGTTCATCAAATATATATATATATATATATATATATATATATATATATATATATAACGCTACAAACTGCCCGAACAGTGAGAAGCACTCTAACACCGGCACTGACTTCAAGTCCTTTATTAGGTACAGGTACCATCGCCTGCTGATACCTTGAGCAGCTGTACACCACATACGCCTGACGCGTTTCGAAGATCCAAACCTCTTTCTCAAAGGCTGGTGGTAGTGAAACAGGTATGCACAGTCAGGGTTCTCGCCACACTTAAATCCACATCATTGCGCATCATGTGATTGATTGCTCTGTATGAGACAGCGCAGAGTGTTATGGGAGTGGAAGTCCCATTAGAGAGGGCCAAATGTTCTGCCGGAAGATTGCAAGCCCGTAGATGAGCCTCAGCAGGTGGGGTACCTTTATCCTGGTGTCGGTGCTCCGCATATCGGATCTGTAAAATCACAACTCCGACGGCTCCCTGGGTTCCCGGGGTGGTGCTTCTCGGCGGCGGGGCTGCCGCCAAAATATAACGCTACAAACTGCCCGAACAGTGAGCGGAGCACCGACACCCCACCTGCTGAGGCTCATCTACGGGCTTGCAATCTTCCGGCAGAATATTTGGCCCTCTCTAATGGGACTTCCACTCCCATAACACTCTGCGCTGTCTCATACAGAGCAATCAATCACATGATGCGCAATGATGTGGATTTAAGTGTGGCGAGAACCCTGACTGTGCTTACCTGTTTCACTACCACCAGCCTTTGAGAAAGAAGTTTGGATCTTCGAAACGCGTCAGGCGTATGTGGTGTACAGCTGCTCAAGGTATCAGCAGGCGATGGTACCTGTACCTAATAAAGGACTTGAAGTCAGTGCCGGTGTTAGAGTGCTTCTCACTGTTCGGGCAGTTTGTAGCGTTATATTTTGGCGGCAGCCCCGCCGCCGAGAAGCACCACCCCGGGAACCCAGGGAGCCGTCGGAGTTGTGATTTTACAGATCCGATATGCGGAGCACCGACACCAGGATAAAGGTACCCCACCTGCTGAGGCTCATCTATGGGCTTGCAATCTTCCGGCAGAACATTTGGCCCTCTCTAATGGGACTTCCACTCCCATAACACTCTGCGCTGTCTCATACAGAGCAATCAACCACATGATGCGCAATGATGTGGATTTAAGTGTGGCGAGAACCCTGACTGTGCTTACCTGTTTCACTACCACCAGCCTTTGAGAAAGAAGTTTGGATCTTCGAAACGCGTCAGGCGTATGTGGTGTACAGCTGCTCAAGGTATCAGCAGGCGATGGTACCTGTACCTAATAGAGGACTATATATATATATATATATATATATATATATATATATATAAATATAAATATATCTCCATCCACAATTTTTTTCCATCAACACGCTCTGAGATACACTCCAGTCCGAAAATGGTGTCAATGGTGTCAGAAGTTGTATACTGCACAAAGCGTTTCGGCTGCCCCACAGCCTTGATCACGTGAAAGATACAAGCAAATGAAATTCTCTTATAAATACAATGCAACTTCAGGCCGGAAGTATAACGAGCTCTGTAAAACATGTACTGTGGCGGCCATCTTATAGAGGTGAAAGTAATTAAACATAAGTACAACTGCACGGTGTAAGGCCGTGAAAAACAAAAGTACAGATCATCCAATCTAAACATCAATGTGTCAATTATTGATCGTCGAGATAAATACATATATGCGAAATTCCTAATAACTGTCCAACGGTAAAATTTGTAAAAAAAACACCCACATGATTGCGGAGGAACAAGGGGGACATGACTTCGAAGTGCTGCCTACATAATGTGTTTGAATAGGCAGCACGCAATAAAATATTGGCAAGGTGCATGATTATGGCTGGTAGCGCTGCAAGTGGGGTCAGGAAAGTGAGCCCTTCCACAATATTGGGAAGTGCCTAAGGGAAGCCATTTCAGTCTAAGAGCGAATTGCTGAAGTATACCAGTGCATGCACTAAATGACGGCATTACGGCCAAATCCCACACTAGCAAGCCATGTATCTCACAGGAAGGCGAGTGACCTTGGTTGTCTTAATTCCACTGAAATGTATCAGAAAAGATATTAATTGGCAGCATGGTGCCCAAACCCCACTATGGCAAGCCATATCAAAGGGGAGAAACCCCAGTTCAGGACACAGTTGTCATATATCTCACACATGAAGTCAAGAGACCTAGGTTATCTCAGTTCCACAGAATGTACAGAACTACAACAGAAAAAGAGAAAGAGAAATTCTTAGCTTGAGGACATGTTGTCCGTGTCGATGAAGAAAAGGGTAGGAGACCCGTGAATTAACAGCTTGTGATTGGGCCCCTTCCTTTCCTCCTGCAAACGAAAGAGAAAGAAAAAATAAATTGTTAGAAATGACTGAAAAAGTGTCTTTAAAAACATGTACAAGCATAGTTAATATTCGTGTGCAACAGTTCTTGATACATAGGAGAAAGATAAAAGCACGATTAGGAAGGAGAGCAGACTGATCTGGCATTCTTTGAGATGTATGGCTAACTCTTCATCCTGATTAAGCCCCCCAGGAATTTTTGTTTGGAAATCTATGATGTATTTGGATTCCCGCTGTCTGAGTTTCAGTACTCTGTTCCCTCCCCTAGGGTCATGGGTAATCCAAATACAGCATAGATTTCCAAACGAAAATTCCTAGGGGGCTTAGTCAGGATGAAGAGTTAGCCACACATCTCAAAGAATGCTAGATCACTCTGCTCTCCTTCCTAATCGTGCTTATCTTTCTCCTATGTATCAAGAACTGTTGCACACGAATATTGTCACTATGCTTCTACATGTTTTTAATGACACTTTTTCAGTAATTTCTAGCAATTTGTTTTTTCTTTCTCTTTTGTTTGCAGGAGAAAAAAAAGGAAGGGGCCAAGTCACAAGGTGTTCATTCACGGTTCGCCTACCCTTTTCTTTGTCGACACTGACAACACGTCCTTAAGCTAAGAAAGACTGTTGAACTATTAGGGATGAGGGTGGGGCCTAATGGTAGTATAGGCAATACCCACCCCAATATTTTATTAAAAATGTATAATCCTTCCATAAGGTAGGCTTTCTGCCCCTAGGGGCAAGTTGGGGGCATGCCTCCTCACTGTCCGGGGGAGGAAAAAAGACCAGTTTGTCCCTTTTGGGGTGGGCTGTGGCCAATGCCAGACACCACACCACTTTCTATTGCCCCAAAGGCAAAATTCCTGGCGGAAGGTGGAAGCTCACAAACCTCCCTGGTGTCTAGTGAGATTTCTGTCCCCCAGGGGGGCAGAAAGACCCTTGCCCCATTTACTTGGGGTGGGGACATGGACATGGCCTTACCCATGGTGGGCAGTCCCCATTCCTATATTTTTGAAAAATATACCTTTCCCTGACTTCTAGTGGGTTTTCTGCCCTGTGGGGGGCAATTCAGCAGTAATTGCCCCATCTGTCCCACAAAGGGGGTCTCCGAAAGGCAGAAATATAAACTTTGCCACGGGGAGCACAAACTGTTGCCCAAGGGGCCACTCCCCCATCCCTGGTGGCTAGTGGGTGGATTTCTGCTTGGGTGTTGCTCTCTTGTGCCGATCCCCAAGCAACGATCCGCCAGGCAGAGGTACCATTCTCCCCTTTCCAACTATACCTCTCCCAAAGGAATCAGTGCTTGGGGACTGAGATATTCCCTGAGCACTGATTCAATGAAAGTAAAAGGAGCCCATCGGTTCATTTTACTATCACTTTTACTGCAATGATGTCCGCAGGTCCTGCGCTGATCGTCACTGCAGTAAATAAAAAGAAAAACAAACGGGCTGCTAGGGTAGATCTTATAGAGGAGCATGATGAAAAAACATAAAGGACTTCCTCTGGTGCAGAGCATCAGAGGGGCCTTTATAACCTTCCCAGTGTCTGCAAATGGGAGGGAGTGCGTCGGTCAACTATTGGCCGACTGACACACTTAAGAGGTTAAACTTAATGGACTTCCCACCCCAGCATACAGAACTGGCCGAATCACTCTGATTCATCCTTGACTCAAACCTCTCATTCAAAGAATGCATAGACAAGAAAACCAAAGTGGCCCGGTTCTATCTCTCTATCTCTCTATCTCTCTGTCTCTGTCTCTGTCTCTGTCTCTCTCTCTCTCTCTCTCTCTCTCTCTCTCTCTCTCTCTCTCTCTCTTTCTCTCTCTACTTCTCTCTTTCTCTCTCTCTTTGTAAAAATGAACCCTTTGCTCCCAGAAGAATTCAGGGTGACTGTTCGAGCCTTAATCCACTCCATCGTGGATGGAAGGAGTCCTCTGCGCCTTGGCACCCTAGATGCCACCCTCACTTCCCTGAAAGACATCCATCATGCAGCACTGCTTATCAGGGACTGAAGAAAGTAAACCACATCAGTACCGCTCTAATGGATATACACCGCCCCCCTCAACCTGGTTCATCTTCTTGATCTGCTGCATCACTAACAGGGCTATCTACATTAAGATCTCTGTTTACTTAGCTAACAAATTAACAAGCTAACTAATGACTGCTATTGCCAGATTTGAAAATAAACCTTGCATGATGGAGAAACCAAACCTTGCCTATGCCCCCAGGATCTAGAACATGGGTCTCCAACATTTTCTGTAGTAAGATCTACTTTTGTTCAATGAAAATCATTGTGTGCTACTATTGTTCGTTTTGTAACTGTGACCACGTCAAACAGGATTACCTTAGTGTCCACCTTATGCAAGATTACCACAAGTGATCATCTCCATGCATCAGGAGGGTTGGCGGCAGCTGTAGAGTAAAAAAGGCTTTGTCCATTTGGAATGCCTTATCATGGTTATTGCATAACCGCCATCGCTGCAATGGTAGAGCATGACCAGTGAAACCGTTATTAATAAGTCTCCTGATAGCCAAATGATTTATCACTCAAATACCAGCTTTAAATATATTTTGGAAACCCAACTATTTTTCTCCAGATATCAGTTGATGAGTTCTGAAAATAACACACGTGTGTCTCACATACACACTTTAATTTTGGTTTCCATATATTCTACCAAACAAAAGCTTCAAATTTAGTAGTCTGCGCTGCACACAGGAGAGCTACTTACAGGTAGCTGGAGAGCTACCAGTAGCTCACGAGCTACTCTTTGGAGAAGCCTAATCTAGAACAACATCCCCTCCTGCATTAGAACAGCACCAACCCTCCTACAATGCAGGAAGAAACTGAAAACGCACCCCTTCAAGGAACATCGCATCAGATGGGCTGACTTCTCACCCCTTTCATTATCTCTGCCTCCTCCCTTTGCCTTCCCTTCCATATATATCCCCACTGGGCCTTGTGCCCTGCACTGTGCTCCGTTGCTAGCCGACTAAGTTCACGCTTTAGAAATGCAAATACATACATACATTAAAGATATATTATTGAGAGATTGCTGAAACAAATGTTTCTTTATGTTTATAAGCATACGTTCTCTCTAGCATTGATGGGAGTTGTAGCCTTTTTTACGTTGAAGTTGTTTGCTTCTGTGCTTTCTGGTGAAGGAAGAAGCGTAAAATGAGCCTCTTATCCTGAAACAGAATTGAGGGTTTGCAGATGTAGAGTTTTAGTATGTAAGACTGAATAATGGCCCAACACTGAGAATAATGTACAGCTGACGTGGACATAATGAACAAAGTTAGCTTGATCGCTTGACAACAGAATCCATTTCTTGAGAGCCTATCTTTAAAGTCATAGATTCCCGCCATACTTGGTACAGTAAATTGTGTACATAATTCCCTATTCTTAGAAGGATGGTATAAAATGGATTCCTCTAAAGGTCAAGATGCAGTTTGCTAATTTTACATGTTTTAAAAATAACTTTTCCCCAAGGATTTTAAAATATTCACCAAGGAATTGATCTAGAGATTGTAATCAAAAGTTGTCTCTTTAGCACATCTTTCATAGCCATGACAAAAACATACTTGCTTCTTGTTTTGAAAAATTGCATGCACTCATTGTGCACAAAGTATTTCATCTTTCCTTGAATTTTTAATCAATCGCCTTCCATTAGAGGGAAATAGCGGACACACAATGAACCGTAAATACAGCCCATTGCAGCAGTGGCTTTAATAATGAAGGAGCCTCGAGAGCAGTTTCATTAAATAATGTATTAGTTTTTCCCATGCTTTGTTTTAAAGGGAAACTCCCATGTAAAATAACTCCCCTACTATATATGTGTTTGTGCTTAGCTTTAAAGACCGCTGTTTTCCTGATGATCAGTGTGAAGTCAATGTTCATAATACTAAAGGATGGCTCATGTGATCTAAAAGGGTCTAAGTTTAAGAGGTGATGTAAATGCTGATCTAGCTAAGGCACCCCCAGGAGTGCGTCCAGTGCTGCCAGTCTAAAGCCCCTATTGAGTGACACACACTTTCAAGCAGGGTTTGTCAGGTGGAGCACTTCTATAACCATAAAGCACCCAAGTGGTTTAAAAGTAACCCTTTCCAGTTATGTACATATTTGTTACTACCTAACTGTACAACTCGTACATTATTCGCATGGCAAATGTAAATTCTGTTTATTCGTGCACCTTTAATCCATTAAATCGTCTGAACCGCCATATATAATGTGGGGCGGGTGGAAGTAAAGATTGCTGTAAGGGAATTGAAAGGAAGTTGTAGTATTTGTTCTGTCCTTCGGAGTTGGGTCACATTGCTGAATGCTGGTGATTAACTAAGGTTCTATAGCTGGTTGCACAACAGGCTCTGTGGTCTGGAGAAGAATGTGCAGATTCCTTGTCATTGTGTGGATTACTGAGTTGCCAGGTGTCTCATTCACCTGACACACAGTGAAAGTTCAAAACTGTGTTGTGCGTGCTAATTAGATTAATGATGCCACTGTCAAACCACGAGAATTCTTACTTATGTTCATTTTACTGCTTTGGTTTAAATCGGTTTAACATATATTGCACAGTAGCAATTACCACTGTTTAGTTCTAGTTAGATCAGAGCTTCCATAGGAAGAGCATTTTCATTTGGCTAATAATTTTGGGACTGTTTGTCGAATCTTTCCAAAACAAAAAGTTCATCCACCTCAGCTACTTCCGGTATTGTTAAAAGATGATCCGTTAAGTGGGTACTGAGAGAAAGGTGGGGTCCCAAAACACATTTTCTTTCTATGGAATATCTCATAGAAATTTTGGGAAGTGACACAGAAAAAACAGCTGGAAAGAATTGCATCAAATTTGGGAGGCAGCTGCATCTCCACTCACGAAGTGCCCTCTTTGTGATTTGGTTTGAATCTGTTAAACAATTTTTGACAAATTAAGCTTGAAAATATAGTGATATCTAGGCAGTTGGTCCCGCCGGAGAAGTCCACTACTGCACATTTAAAAATGAGAGCATACTGATTGGCCAAAAAGAGGGCTTTATTTCAAATTGCCCTGTGGTACAGAGCAATCTGATTGGTTGGCTGCAACAGAAAGGTTGCAGCCGGCATTTAAGGATTCAGGGTATAAAAAAAATAATGTGTGTGTGTGTATGTGTATATATTTGTGTGTGTGTGTGTGTGTGTGAGTATATATATATATATATATGTGTGTGTGTATGTGTGTGTGTATCTATATGTGTGTGTATAGATATATATGTATGTGTGTGTATATATGTGTGTGGTGTGTGTATATATATATATATATATTCACTGAAAAAACCATAGGTTTCACACATGTTATAGTTAGCTGTACATTTTACTGATAAAAAACCAATGAAATTCCCCCGTTATAGTTACTGTAGGCAACTATAACTCACGCGACCGTAATCCTCTGCTGATGCTAATACTGTATTTAGACACTTATTTGCCCATGTCTTCTTCCATTAAATTTTAGCTATACATATATTACAAATATTTTTTTTTCATAAAGACACATATGTCATCAGCAGAGGATTACGGTCGCGTGAGTTATAGTTGCCTACAGTAACTATAACGGGGGAATTTCATTGGTTTTTTATCAGTAAAATGTACAGCTAACTATAACATGTGTGAAACCTATGGTTTTTTCAGTGAATTTGCAAGGTTTTTTAAATGCTAATTCCTAACTATAACGTGTGTGAAACCTATGGTTTTTTCAGTGAATTTGTACGTTTTTTTAAATGCTAACTTACTTTGCGCCATTCGTGGCGTGCGCGCCCACTTAACGCAGTTCGTTCCGTGCGTGCACGGTGCGCTTCGAGCACCGTGCACGCACAGTGAGCACGCGGTGCGCTTCGCGCACCGCGCGCCCACTTTACGCAGTTAGTGCCATGCACGCACGGTGGTCACGCGGTGCGCTGTTAGTGCCATGCACGCACGGTGGTCACGCGGTGCGCTGCACGCACCGCGTGCCCACATTATGCGAGATGGGCCATGTACGCACGATGCGCTTCGCGCACCGTGTGCACATAGGGGACATATGCGCATCGTTGTGAAATGTTTTGTTTATTAATTTCAATTATTTCATAAGCCATGCACAAATGGTGCCCTTTGGGCACCATTTGATCATGGGGTGGGGAGAGTGTGGATACTTTTTTATTTTTTTTTTATTTTTTTACCGTACGCGTACGGTAAGCGTAATCGGCGATTTTTCGAAAAAAAAAACAAATTTTTTTTTTGGCCTTGTGGGTTGTTTGGGGGCCCGTATATCATTGCTGGGTGATTATTATTTCAATATACTGCCCCTTTACCCATTTTTGGGCTTCATTTATGCTGCCCCACTCAGAGTGCGAGAGAGAAAATGGCGGCCGCCGCTTCCTGGTTTCGGCCGATTCGAATGTTTACTAAGATCTAAGAGCCAATCAGAATCGCGCTCGCGCACGTCACCGTACGCGTACGGTAAGCGCACCGTAAGCGCACCGTAAGCTGGCTCAGATATATATATTGATTTAAAGGCTATTTTCTCAGAATCTACTGAACAGATTTACACCAAACCTACAAAAGGCACTTCCTTGACCTGAGGACTACCTCTCTGCCAAATTTCAAGTAATTCTGTTCAGCCATTCGGGCGGTAGCTGTGTCTAAAGGTCCTATGGAAAAATGCATGGGAAAAACGCGTTTTGGGACCCCCCTTTTATCTCAGCCCCCGCTTGAAGAAACCCCCCGAGACTTTCAGGGTAGGAGCGGAGCGTAGCGCCCCACCTATTTTGAAAAATTCGCGAGGATTCGTCGACCGGCGCAAAAGTTATTCAAAATAGAATGTTGCAGATTTCCTATGGAAACGTGGTCCTAACTATAACTACCTACTGGCGACCGCCAGTAGGTAATATATATATATATATATATATATATATATATATATTCACTGAAAAAACCATAGGTTTCACACACGTTCTAGTTAGGAATTAGCATTTAAAAAACCTTGCAAATTCACAGAAAAAACCATAGGTTTCACACATGTTATAGTTAGCTGGACATTTCGTTCGTAAACAACCAATGAAATTCCCCCGTTATAGTTAGTTCAGCTAACTATAACTCGCGCGCCCGCAATCCACTGCTGATGACGTCACATATTACATCACTCATGACATGGTCAGTGACATCACTCATGACATCACTTATGACATCTCAAATGACATCACTGATGACATCATCCATTGAGTATGTGTTTCTGAACAATTTTAATATGTTTAATATATATAGGGAAAGGCCTGTTGAAGAATGAGTGGGTGTACAAGTGTGTAAATGGATGATTTTCTGTGGTGCGTAACTGACTCTATAAGTGAGTCATTAAATGTATCTTACTGCAGACTAGTGACTAAACTGTGTAAATGTTTGTATGTGTCTGTATGTTGGTGTATAAGTGGCGGAATGGTTCTGTGAATACCTATATAAGTGTCTATATGAGTTATTGATTGCTTGTCTCAGTATCAGTATGGGTTCCTGAGTGTTTGTGTGGGTAGGGTGTGTGTGACTCTATGCATAGATGTGTGAGTGGGTGATTCTATGGGTGCATGGTTTTAAGAGTGCATCTGTGATGGACAGTATGGTTGAGTGAGTGTATGTATGGGTGTGTTAGGGATTTAATGTATATCTCAGTGGTACATTTGTGACTAACTACATATGTGAAAGGCAGTATATATGCGTGTAAGAGTATATAAGTGGGTAGATGTGAGAATGTGTGATTGTGAGAGTGACTATGGATGAGTGTGTGCTTGTATCAATGATTCTATAAGAGCGTAAGAATGTGGTACTATTTTCATGAGTAAGTGAACTTGAGTATGTATAACTGCATAGGTGAGTAAATGGGAGTGTGATTATTTGCATGACTGAGTAGGTGTGAGAGTACCTCTATGGATGATTGGTAGTGTGTGAGTGTCTATATAGGTGTATAAATGCATATGATAGTTTTGTTTGGAGTGACTGTAAGTATGAGTGACTGTACAGGTGAATGAGTGGAGGTGTATGTAGACCTAAGAGTTAATAAGTGGGTATGTAGTTATTGGTATTGCAGTATGTATGGTTTTGAGAATGGAACTCTTAAATTTTGAGTTGGTGTATCAAAGGTTATATTAGGGTGTGAGAAGATGTGGTAATTTATCACATTGATGACGTCATCAGTGATGTCATCAGTGATGTCATTTGAGATGTCATGAGTGATGTCACTGACCATGTCATGAGTGATGTAATATGTGACGTCATCAGCAGTGGATTTCGGGCGCGCGAGTTATAGTTAGCTGAACTAACTATAACGGGGGAATTTCATTGTTTTTTTACGAGCGAAATGTCCAGCTAACTAGAACATGTGTTTTTTCAGTGAATTTGCAAGGTTTTTTAAATGCTAATTCCTAACTATAACGTGTGTGAAACCTATGTTTTTTTACAATATGCTACCTATGTATATAATTATAGATTTACTGTATCCTGCAATATGGAATGGCTCAGCTTTTTTTTTTTTAAATTTTAAATATAGTTGAACAGCATAGTTAATATCTTCTATAAATCTCTAAACATTTTTTTTTTTTAAATGGTTTTTACCGTGCGCGCACCGTTCGCGTACGGTGCGCGCACGTGGCTTGCATGCGTACGTTCTCCGTGTGCGCATGCGTACGTGATTTACGTGCGCATGCGTACTTCGTTCGTGATGCGTACGCGCGTGCCCCGTACGCTCATGCGCGCGTGTTCTGTTTGCGCATGCGCGCGTTCTCCATACGCGCGTGCTCCGTACGCGCATGCGCGCGTGCTCCGAATGCGCATGCGCCCGTGCGTCGTACGCACGTGCTCCGTACGCGCATGCCCGCTTCTTACGTACGCGCATGCGTACTTGTGCCGTGCGCGCACCGTAAGCGTACGGTGCGCGCACGGTAAGTCATGTGATCAAGAAACAACACTTTTCATTGGTTTATAGTAGTTTCAGTTCCAGAAACTTCCAACACCACACCTACTCCCCTCATTATTTCTTCTGATTCCCTGGGAGAAGGAGCTGAACTGTTTTTGTGATACAATGGCAGAGCAGCAGTCATCTTCTGGGAGTGAGCAGGAGACTCTTGTGAGACAGAGGAAACAGAAAGATTCTTTTATCTGGCAATATTTTACATTTCCAGAGGGGCAGAAGAAGGTGAATGCTCCCAAAGTCACCTGCCCTCTTTGTGGTCGTGTCTTATCAAGAGGAGATCCTAAAAAGAAATACCCTTTTAGTATCTGCACTATGATCAGGCACGTTAGGGATGTACATCCTGTGGCTTATGCTCGAGCTGCTAGAGAAAACCCTCCTGCAGCTCAGCCGAACGCATCAGCAGCAGCTCGACCGAGTACATCATCGGCAGCTCAGCCGAGCACTTTATTTGCGGTGGCAGCTTCACCTTCTTCTGCTCCTCTGGATATACACCTTCTGTTTGAGAGGGTGCATATACGTTGCAATACGTGTAATGCTCTTCTTGCTTTGGGGGAGACCAGCATTCCCCTAATAGATATCAAGATACAGCAGCACACGTGCGACACACTATAATTTTTGCCATTCTTTCCTTTCTCTGTCCCTCAATTAACACAACGGTTCTTTTTAGAGGCACCTAACATTTAAACACTTTTTTTTTTTTAAAGCATTTTTTAAATAAAACTTTCCCCGACGTGCGCGTACCGTGCGCGCACGGTACGCGCACCCCTCGATTTTTTTTAAATAAAATAAAGTTTTTTTCACCCTTCATGGTCCTTCAGGGACCTCCTGTCAAAAGGTAGAGGGTCAGGAACTCTGTAACTTGCTCCCTTTTCACGTTCTCCACTTTTTTTAAAAATGGAAACACACATTTCTTTTTTTTGCATATTTTAACCCTTTCTAAATGATTTCTACCCCCAACATGACTTTTGCCTGCTAGCATAGCATTAGATCATGTAACACTTGTGTGTGCAGAGACGTCAGAAGTTCAGCACATAAGGTTTCTAATCCAAAGAGCAAGAGTACATTTCACAGATGAAGGGAACAGAGTCTTCCTTTTGATCTTTAGACTCTGCATCGATACTTACTTATAGGTACCAAAAAACACTCAATTAACACAATGGCTTATTTTAGAGCCAACCAACATCCAAACACTTAAACTTTTTTATAAATTTATTTTTTTTAACGATTTTTTTTGTCGCATCTCTATGCTTCCCCTGCGCAGGCATACAAACTGCAGCCATGCGCCGGCGCAGGCTCCCTTGCACCATGGTACAAGGATGCCTGCGTGGTGGGGAGATTGTTCTTGTGCAGGAAGGGACACCTTCCTGCACAAAAACAATCACAAGAGGCTTTTTCCTCTTTCAATGCGTGCTATAGAATGGAGGACACACTAAAAGAGGAAAAAACGAGGAGAAATAAAAACATTTCTCCTCGTTGTGCCTCGCAACACCACCTCTAGGGTGGCGTAGCATTCACACACATCTCCAGAGTTACGATTTCTCGTAAACCAGGAGATGTGTCTAGTTCTCTGTGTGTTGCGTGGGAACACCCACAACAACACCCATGGAACGCCCCTTCAACACACAGTGCTGCGTGTGAAGTGGCTGTATTTATGTGGAGAGGAAAAGTCACGCAGGGTGGCTTTTCCTCTCCTTGTAAATATGAAGGAGCTCCCTGCGCCACCAGTAAGTTATGAAAAGTGACGTAGTGGTGGCGCAGAGGCCTTGTTAATCTGCTCCAGAGATGTTAAGGAAATTAAGGGTAAGACAGACAAAGGGAGAGAGACAGAAACCGAGACAGAGAGCAAGGAACTGAGAAGGAGTAAGGCAGTTAGAATGACTGAGACACATGGAGACAGGGAGAGATACATGGTTGAAAAAGTAGTGATGGAGGCAGTAAACCTAGGGGAGTAGTATAGAAGGAGTAAGGGAGTTACGAAAGAGCAGTAAAGGAAGAAGACAGAGAGAAGGGGAATGAGAAAAGCACAGTGAGGAGAAGTGAAGAAAAGGGAGCATGAAAGTGAAGGGGTGAGAAATACAGATATTTCAAACTTACCTGACCAACAAAATAACTTAATTATAAATAAATGTTTTTTTTTAATTGCTAGAAAAAGGATTACATTTCCTACATTTTCTTTCTCGATCTGAAAAAAGAGAAAAAAAGTATTAATATTTAAGAATACATTTTAGAATACAGTACACATATTTTCATATTTAACAAAGTAATTTTTTGCCCTTTTTTTGCTGTTTTCAGAATATATTGAATTTCACTGCAAATTGTGAAATCAATTGCATTCATCACTTAACAGCGGGCAATAAAATTAACAATCTGAAAGATTGTTTAAAAAAAGCCCTGAATCTCTTCTCAGTAAAACATACCTTGATAGAAATGTAACATATATATTAAAAATATAATCTAAGAACAATAACTATTTGCAATAAATAACGTCTGTAAATCTTGTTGCTTAAGCTCATACACCAAAATAATATCTGTCAAAGAAGTCCACAATAGAAATTTTTACCTTTCCATGAGGCCAAATGGTAATTTTAAAATTCTTTTTTGGTGAACTATCCAATGTTAATCCTATAAAATCGAAATAATGGTTTCTTCAGATACTGCAATTTGTATCTAAAATTTTGGTTTTAGAAAAATTAAGTAGGAATTTGGTAATTCTGCAGGCAAACGTTGCTTGAAAATCAATTTAGAATCATTACACAGTGTCCAGCCTCTTTCTCATTTTAGATAAACTGTGTAATGACCAGAAGTTATAGAAGGTCCATCATGGAAAATTATTGCAACTGCAACCAAAGTTTTTCCTGATATTGATAATTGATGTCCTGTAAACTTCTTTATTAAAGTGTCCAATTTTGATCCATCAGCTCTACAACGTTGCATCATTAAAATTACATACTGTCCATATTTCTTTAAAAATAACGTTGATAACATGTCTGATTTACATTCAGAACATTCCATGTTGTGATTTGCATCTTTAACTAATTTACTAAACGTCACTGATTTACTCTCTGGTAATGTTAAATATATGAACCTTTCAGAATCAACATTAGAGCTGCATGTGTTCAAACAGTTTTCACAACTATGTTCCCATTAATTGAGAGACCAAACATATTTTCTATTTCTACCCCTTATCTTCCAGTACCATAAGCATATACATTAAGAATTCCTGTGCATCTTGCTGGACATTTTGAGTAAACTGTGTACATCCTGAACATACATCTAAAAGATTTCTAACATCAGAAGCACTTTCTATTTTAGTTTTATCATTACTCAGCTTCTCATAAAGAAAACTCAGCAGAGAACAGAATCTTTTTCATGATTTAGTATTATCTGCTCTTGCAAACTTTCAAGATAAAATACAACATTCAGCACTACATTAGCGTAGCAGTTGACACCAGAGCTATTTTCAAAATGACAACCAACAACCTCTTCAACATTGTCCTTTTTCTTTTTGCTTGGAATCACATCACTCTCCTTTTGTTTTCTCTTCTGTACATCCTCATTACAGATATTCTCAATTCTCCTTTTCAGACAAACATGTTTTTCAAACACAGGATACTGACCTAAATGAGGAGCATAGCTTCTTCTTAATCTATTATATTCCTTTACACAATTTGCATCAGCACTAACTTTTGAGTCATCAAAGTCTATCATGAATAAACCAGATATTTTTTTCACGCGTGACAAAGCAACATATGCCATACCTTCTTTAAACACAGTAGATCCAATGTTTACAAAAGCACTATCTACAGTTAATCCTTAAGATTTGTGAATAGTTACAGCATATGCTAGAGAAAACGGAAACTGCTTCCTACGTACATATAAGTCTTTCACAAGCAAGAAACGAACTGAACAACGACTAATGTTTTTAACCTCTTCAATCTGATCACATTTTATTTTTAAAGATTCAATTCCTACTTTTTTCTGGTAATTAACAAAACCCACAACTTTACCCATAGCTCCATTCACTAAACCTTTTTCTACATCCAAATTAAGTCTTAAAATTACTCGACAGTTCATACATACATAAAGATTCTTTTCTAAACCAGCTGTTTTCGAGATGTTTTTCTCTAGAGAATCCAATTTAGTTGTCAATTTGCTTGTCAATATAATAGTTATTCCTTCATGTTGTATTTTATCCACAGCTTCCAGTTTTACAATCTCTTCATTTTCCAATTTCAAAAGTTCTTGATTGAATATAGAGAATTCATGTAGTGTTGGCATTAAGCAGATTACAGTATTTTTTCCAGCAATTTTCTTGTATATTTTCTCTGGAACTATTTGTTCTGTTGGAAACAAATTACATAGCAATCGACTCTGCAAAGCTGTTCTGCCATGTTCTGTGAGTAGTCCAATTCTGATATCTTTGAGAATACTTGTATAATCATCATCATTTGCTTGCCGCATATTGGTAATGAGTTCTTTGTACTCAAAGTATGTCCAAATATTCACATTACCTATACTTCCTAACGACTTTTTCGTGTCTTCATGTGTAAGAGTATGAAATACTGGTTGTCCTTTAACTGGAGTGAGCTGCAGTAGATCCCCAAAAACTATAACATGTTTTCCTCCAAATAGCACGTCATAGTTTGTCTTTAGAATTTGCTGCATTCTTAAATGCACAAAGGCAAGCATTAAGTTTGATACCATGCTTACCTCATCAATAATGAGAAGTTTCATTTTCTTCAATACTCTTGAAACTTCAAAACATGCTTCTCCTGTTAGCTTGTGGTATTGTATTTTGTTTTCATGCTCTACTGGTAACATTAGCAAACGATGGAGGGTAATTCCTTTTATGTTATATGCTGCTAACCCAGTTGGAGCAGTAACAACACAAGACAAAGTTGAATCAGTTTTTTTCTGTAGGTAACTTCTAATTACTTTAATCAAGAAACTTTTTCCAGTTCCAGCTTGTCCGCTCACATACATTCTGATTGGTTCAAATGATGTGCATGAGCACTCTTTATTTTCATGTAGTAATCCATGATCAATTTGTTTTGTGACTTCCTCATAAATTTGTTGTTGTTCATCATTCAGTTGCTGTTCCAAATTTGGTAGGTTTATTCAATCTTCCTGAGCTTGATTCATAGCTGTTTCCACTTCAGTCATGGCTATTGCAGCTTCATTTTCTACGATTGGTTGTCCTAGGGGATCTTGACTGAGCGTCCCAGAGCTTTGACTGTCTTGAGAACTGTCTCTAGCTACTTCAGCTGCAATTGTTGCTTCTTGTTCAATTTCTTCATTTAACATTTGTACATAAGTTGTGAAAGTACTGCATTCAATGGTATCTTTGGATGCATTAAAGGAATCTTCATAGCTTTGAAAATGTCCAAGTAATTTATCCTCTGAGCGCCATGGTTTAAACAACTGTAAAAGTGCTAAGTGGTAAAATTCCTTCTTGTCAGTAGTGTCGCAACTCAGCTTTCTGTGATTAATCAAACTTCCTTTTGTTTGTTTTACCAAACATCCTTCCTCACCAATGACTTTATATTTTCCATTGTTGATGTCTTCTGTGGCATTCCGTTTATAAATGTAGTTCTGCAGCACTTCATAGAGACACATGTTCTCAAGATGATGACTTCTCTAGGGGTAATATGTGTCCAACATGTTTGTTCTTAAAATGTCTGTACTTTCAGGTTCGTACTCTGCTAAATATTCAATTTCTCGGATAGATTTCAGTACCCGATTTCGCATTCCTGCAAGGCCTAAACTTACCCAAATTATTCTTCTGGATTTGGAGTACTCACTTGCAGATGATAACCTATCTGAGCATTCGTAAGAGCCAATTTCTCGATGCGATAACATCTTTAAACTGAAAATGTATAGCTTTTTACTGACAGTCTTCTCGTGAGAAATTTCTTCCCACATTTCTTTCAATTCCGTTTTCTCAGATTTAGTGATGTAAGATGTGACATACCGAGCAACAGCAATAGAATTGTCAGCTACATACTGAATATCCCTGTTAGCATTCCACATGGATAAAATGACTGGGTTGTAGTCATTTTTATATATTTTGACTCTTCCTTTCTTCTTAGGTTGTAGGTATTCTTAGGTGATTTTCTTGTAATAGTATGTCGCACAGCTGACATAAAACTGTTTACTCTTCCTTTTGAAAGAACAGGTCGTGGAAACCCAAATCGACATTTTGTGTAGAATTTATCTTTACTCTTGTACTTTCGTCGACAGTATTTTCCACACCGATGACTTTGGAAATGTAAAACTTGCTCTTTTAAGTTTTTTTCTTCTGTGCTTTTAGGTATAGCACATGTTGCATATCCTTCAATTAAAGATAAAACTGCATCATCAGAATCTGTTCCAAATTTTGGGGCATCCTTGATCCACAACAGCATATGAATATGAGGAGCACCTCTTGCTTGGTACTCTTTTTCTCCAAAAGAAATCCACAACTTCTCCAAGAGGTGGATTTTTGTTATTGCAGATGAAGGACATCATAGCCTCAAATCTATGATTGAAATATCTGCAAACATTAACCGGATCCAATGAACACAATTCTCCTGCTGTCTTGTATTGGATGTTTTCGATATTTGAATTTGCCTCTCGAAGAAAATCCAGTAAATCATCCCAAGCATACTCTGCACAGCTTAGGGTAAGGAACCATGTAGGAGTTCCTAAATTCCGTAACATACATTTCAATTCTCCATGGCGTCGGTACCAATATTCATTAGTCCCACGCTGACAAGCCATTAGATTAATCAATTGAGATTCCAAATGATCATCTCGCTGTTGCACTTTGTTCATAAAATCCTTTGCAGACACATTATGTAGATGTACTCCAGTTTTCAAAATGTGATTTACTGCATAAGATAGTGCTGATAAGTCACTTTCAATTAAAAGATGGAACAAATAAGGAATACTTTGACGAAATCTTGGATCTTCTGCATATAATCTTGTAGTCCGATACTCAGAAGCAGGAATCTGTACTGGACGTTCACGTCCATCTTTTCCTGTCGGAAACAGCTGGGGAAAACAACGAGCTTCCAAGCTCTCCTCCCATACACTCACGGGAGTTCCTTTTGCTTTTTTCATCTGAAAGAGATCAATAGTGTATCCCATAACTTCTTTAGAATAAAGAGGATGTATGCTGAAATGTTCATAAATTTCTTCTTCTTTTGACTTATCCACTTTTTCAATTTGCCCAGTTGGTATTCCTGTGTGTGCTTGTAAATCTTCTTCATCTTCTTCCATGTAAATTGATTCATACCATTTATTATTTCTTTTCAAATATAAATTTGCTCTTTGTACTTTTCGTACATCCACCAGGTCCTGCCAAATTTTCTTATTCTTTGTAGGTACACCATTAACCAGAATAACTAATGGTTCAGTTTCCACACTATCTGCATCAATTGTTTCAATATTTTTTTTCAAATCTAATGGCAAATAGACAACTCTTCCTTTTAAACCTCTTTGTAAATCTGTAGGAGGTAATTTGCCTGTTTTGGGCTCCATACGAACTATAGTCTGAAACGGATGGACACATTGAATGAGTATAGACTCATACGTATTCACTAAGTTCTGCAGGAATATCAACCAATTCTAAATTATTATGTACAGCTCTAGCAGGCATTTTATTTTCTTCTAACTTGTTATAACAGTATTTACAAATACGCTGATCTTCACCCAAATCAAAACAATTTTCCAGAAATAAATATGTAGCAAAATCCATCCACTTAGAATTATTTTCTTTTTCACTTTTTTTATAGAGATCAACATTCCTTGTTTGATTTTTGTAATGGCTTCTCCGGCAACAAATACAAGTAATATTTGGTCTTTCATTAGAGATGACAGTACATTTTGTCATTTGATCTTCAAATGTTTTACTAACAGTGAATTCTACATTCTCTTCCACATTTTCTTCAATAACTGTGTCATTTCCTGCACTTTCTTGCTTTGGACCAAAGTAACAAAACTCAATATCCTCACAAACCTTCTTCACATCTGTTACAGATCCACGGAACAGAGCACTATTCAACTCATTTAACTTTAGTGCTGGACTTTTAGCAACATACAATCTTCTCACAAACTTTCTCATTTCAGTATGATGAACAGCCAGCATCCTAAAATGGTGAAAAACACTTTGACAAACTTTCCTAGAAAGACAAGCAAGAGAATGTCCTTGCAAACCAGTATTCTCTCTCACTCTGCATGGATCTAGTCTTTGAAGCACCTTAATCTTCTGTTTAACACTTTTTTTACTATATTCTCTTAGAAAGTCACGAAATTTATCAATAGATTCCTGTCGTACAGTACAAATACTACTACAATTCCAAGTGTACACTGGGGCTTTAGGACGTCTCCCCATAACCTCATCAGCTAACACTTCTTCCTCATTTCTTGGAACCATTTTCTCCTTTTCCATTACACAACCATCCTTAACTTCATAAGCTCGACCACTGGTGTCAACTGTATGCAGCAAACTATTACTTTGAAGATAACTCTCTTCATTAAAAAATGGTTCAGTACTTGAACTATGCTTCCATTCTCCTAAGAACACTTTACAAAAGTTTTTTTTTTTCACTTCTCTTTTTCTTTTTCTTTTTGACTTCATTACATTCACTAATTTATCTAATGTACGGATCCTGTTCAAAATTAAAATGAATAGTTTTCTTTTTAATTCCAAAGCCTTTGCAACAATTGATTCAATATGTTTCTTTTTCTTATAAAATTTGGCTTTCTTCCTATATTTTTTCACATCCTTTAGCAAATTGAACATCACTCTTCTCTCAAACATTTTTCTACGAATGTTTTTAAAATCTATTTTTCTTTTTAAGTCATTCTTTCTTACTTCTGTTTGTACATTAGCATTTACTATATTCTGTCGATTGTCTTGTTGTTTTCTACTTGAAACACTATTTCCAGTGGATATTATTTTTTACATTTTTTCTTGGCTTGAGGATATTTAAAAAAAAATCCTTAGTCTGCTTTCCAGAAAGCTTTTTCTTTTTTCCAACATGAGGTTCTTCAACTAATTTTTTTTGTCCATTTGTCTTCAAATATAGATGTAGTTGCTGTTCTTTTCTCTTTCTTGATTTTATAGGCATCTTTAATTTATTTCAGTCTTGTTCAGCAATACCTGAAAGAAACTAAAAAAAAAAAATACCTTTATGTAATTTATATATATATTACTATATTTTTTATGAGCTTTTCAAAACATATCATATGAGCTATCCCTTTCCTACGACTGCAAGTCTTACACAATAAAAGCTACACAAATTAAATCTCTGACAACAATTCCTGTGTGCACACAGACTCATGGTGTGATTCTAGGCAGAAAACAATTTTTCATTTGCAATTTCAAAGCACATTTACCGCTGTGGTTTTGCAAGTGATAATTACTGTAAGAGCCTGACACATTTTCCTTATAGTTTAGAGAGGCAGAAAAGAGCACATGTCCTAACAGCTACTTGAGAGCATGAGCATGTGGAACCTGAGTGAGTGATTAGACTACAGCAAAGGAAATGAGCCTTGGTGACATTGAATGTGTTAGCGTTACACACTACTATCTAAAATACCACACAGTGCTGAATACTTAGCATGGGAGTGCAGGAGAAGCTACTGCCTGTGTGATAAGAGTGTGCTTCTGGAGAATGTGTATTGTCAGGTGCAAGAGAGATCTGCATGGACACTTGCAGAACTGCATGAAGACTGCACAGATGTATGTAAGAGTACATGTGGGGTAAGGGTTAATTGCAGTTTTGAACATGTAGGACATACCTCACCCATGGCAGGAGTGGAAGGAAAATCTACCCTGTTGTTTTCAAATGTGTTAGCATTTGCCTCTCTTTTGTGAGATATTGATTTGTGCTGAATGCTAGCCATCACACTTCAACAAAACAAGCTGCCCCTTTCCTACGAATGCAAGTCTTACAGAACCAGACCACCACAAATTAAATCTCTGACAACAATTCCTTTGTGCACACAGACTCATGGTGTGATTTTAGGCAGAAAACAATATTCCTGGGTGATACCAGTACACCTTTACGTATGGTGAAGACATACTCCATAATATCTGACAAGTTCAAGGCAGTTAAATATCTTCTAAAACATAAAATGTAAAACACAACTTTAAAACAAGAATCTCATTTACATTTTTTTTTATCAAAATGCACCACATACATCCCCTCTCAAATTCATAACTCACCTTTAAAAGTAGTTAGTTGAGAAAGAAATGTGGCACTCACACAGCAGATTATCAGAGCCAGAATCTCTGAACTGTACACCTCTCAGCAGAACCAGTAAATGGCAATGTTTCCCTCTCTTTTTTCACACATATACATGTTAACTTCAAATCACAGTGCTTCCCACATTTTTCAAATGGAAACACACATTTCTATTGGTTGCAAATTTCAACCCTTTCCAAATGATCCCTACCCCCAACATGACTTCTGCCTTCTACCATAGCAACAGGTCATGGAACACTGGTGTGAGCAGAGAGGTCAGAAGTTCAGCACACAATGTTTCTAATCCAAAGAGCAAGAGTGCTTGACTTTTCAAACCTAACAGCAAATCCAAAGTAATGTTCTGTGGGAACACATTTCTTCTGAACCAATACAAAACATGCTTTTTAAAATTTAAACATACAGCCTAGTTTTTAGTGTAGAATGGTGTGAAACAGCCAATGAGTTCTTTTTATTAAAAAAAAAAGTATGTAAGCCTCCATTTTACAAGTATCTTTCTTTTCATATTGCCATTCTACTGAAAGACACCTTCTGAGTGCATCCAGATCTCCTTGAAAGATGTTCACAGTGTGGATTGTAGGTCATAGCTATGTCTTCTGGAGTGAAAAGTATGCAGAAAAAAGAGGTATTTTCAAAGAACTTGCTTTGCCAAATGTAGACATTAAATGGATTGGTCAGAGAGGGTTAAAGTGGCACCAATTAATGCCTTTGGTGAAATCCTTTCTACATCTTCCACAACCTGACCTTATAATTGTGCACTGTGGTGGAAATGACCTAGGCACTTTAACTGGGGTAGGTCTGGAAATGCTTGTTAAGGACACTTTGGTGCAATTGATGTCACTTTTTCCACAAACTACCTTTGTATATTCTAATATATGCCAAAGGCAAAAGTGGAACTGGTCCAACCAATATTGTCCGCAGATTGACAAAGCAAGAAAGCACGTCAATAAGTCTGTTTCTGCTTTCCTCAGAGACTATGGTATGGGTTCTATATACCACAACAACTTGCGTTACAACATGCAAGGCATTTATAGAGGAGCCGGTGTTCATTTCACAGATGAAGGCAACAGAGTCTTCCTCTTGAACTTTAGACTCTGCATCGGTACTTACTTGTAGGTACCAAAAAACACTCAATGAACACAACGGCTCTTTTTAGAGCCAACCAACATCTAAACACTTAAACTTGATTTTTTAATCTATTTTTGTAATGTTTTTTTTGCCACCGTGAGCGCACCGTACGCGCACCCTGCGCGCACCCCGCGATATTGTTTTTTAATTATTATTTTTTTTTTTAGACCCAAGAGGTCTTTCATGGTCCCCATGAGAAGGCCTAGGGGGTCAGGGACTCTCTACCCTGCCCCCTTTTCACGTTCTCCACTTGTGTTTTTAGCTTTCTTCTACCTCTAAAACTCAAAATGGCGGCTGGGGGTGCGCGCACCCCGCGATTTTTTGAAAAAAAATAAAATGTATTTTTCACCCTTCTGGGTCCTTCAGGGACCCCCTGACAATGGCTAGGGGGTCAGGAACTCTCTACCCTGCCCCCTTTACACGTTCTCCACCTTTCTTTTTCCCTGTCACACACACAACACACAAAATGGCGGCCGACACTTCCTGATTTCGACCGATTCAAATGTTGACTGTCATGAATCCACCAATCAGAATTACGCTCGCGCACGTTAGGGTGCGCGCACCGTGCGCGGACGGTGCGCGGCTATAGATAAGTATGTGCTTTTAAATGCAATTTTCTCAGGAACTACTGAACAGATTGACACCATAAATGCAAAAGGCACATGCCTGACCTGAGGACTACCTCTTTGCCAAATTTCAAGTAATTCTGTTCAGCCGTTCGGGCTGTACCTTCGACTAAAGGTCCTATGGGAAAATGCATGGGGAAAACGCATTTTGGGACCCCCCTTTTTTCTCGGTTCCCCCGAGACTTTTAGGGTAGGAGCTGAGCGGAGCCCCCCATTAGTTTTGAAAATTTCGTGAGGATTCGTCAACCGGCGCCAAAGTTATTCAAAACAGAATTTTGAGGTTTCCTATGGAAACACGGTCCTAACTATAACTATCTACTGGCGACCGCCAGTAGATAATATATATATATATATATATATATATATATATATATTAACAAAACCTCCTTTTACAGAGAATCAGCCGCACTCCACAATGACGATTGTATCCATTTTATTTCATTTCAAATGCAGTCGGCATTCCTGACATGTTTCGTTCGCCTTGAACTTTTTCAAAAGTGCGCCGCTGACATCGTTGTGAGGACAGTGAATGTGTGTGTGTGTGTATATGTGTGTGTGTATATATATATATATATATATATATATATATATATCAGAAAACAGTGTGCCCATGCACAGGAGCGCACTCAGGCAGTGCTTGACTGTGGCAAGTCTATTAGGGAAAGCAGCAGCAGTTGAAAGTTAATATCGCCTTATTGAAATGCCTAAATTCACCGACGCGTTTTGGGCGGAACGCCCTTCTTCATGGTGAGGCTTGACAACGTGCAGTTGCTTACAACTTGTAGCAATTTATACCCTAAATGGGTCGATCAGGTGATTATGCCCCTGTGTGTTCTGGGAATTGTAGTGCACAGAATCAAACGGCCACAATCTTTAAGCTGCATATTAAAAGGCATCTTGCCCTGGATGAGCCTTTCCTTTTGCTGCCGAAAATCATCATCCCAGCGCTGTCCCATAGAATTCGGCAAATACCGAGTCCCGCAGCCCCCTTACGATACTTGGGGTGGTGCAGCTCCCCACGGCTGGGTGGCCGCGCAAGTTGTCAAGCCTCACCATGAAGAAGGGCGTTCCCTAATAGACTTGCCACAGTCGAGCACTGCCTGAGTGCGCTCCTGTGCATGGGCACACTGTTTTCTGATGTTATGCGCGGCCTCCCAGCCGTGGGGAGCTGCACCACCCCAAGGATCGTATTATTCAGGAGTTTTGTATTGGAAGCATCATCTTTTGAGTTTGAAAAAGTCGCTCTCACTTTTTTAATTGGTCTAAGTGACCTTATAGTTCAGAAGTGTTGAATAATTTAGTTATTCTGTCACTTGATTTTGGTGACATTCCCTCTCATAAAGCTTTTTAGGTATTGTTTCCATCAGGATTATAGATGAACATACAGCTTTTCGTCCCCATTCAATCCATACGGTTGTTTCGCACGGAAACAAATTATTAGTCTGGACTCCAGGCGTCTTAACTTTGTTGTTCTATCCCCACCCCTCTCACTGGCAGGTATACATGCAATGCCCCAATATTTCATTTTTTGCCAGTTATGATCCTGATGTGAACGCAAATGTTTCGTCAAGGCATAATTTGTGTCATTGTTCTTTATTGCACAATATGTTCTCGGATTCTTTTCTTTAATTGACAGATGGTGCTGCCAATGTATCTGATTCCACATTCACATTCCAACATATAGATGACATAGGTTGTTTCAAATGTGAGTTTTTCATTGATAATGAAGGTTTTCCCTTTGTAATCTACAATTTCTCTGGTGTTCTTACCAAAACGACATGTTTTGCATTTGTCACTTTCCTTTCTGGCGTTCATGTAGCCATGATATTGTTTGTGGTTTCGTGAAGTGGCAATGTACCAGTTTATCTTTCAGTAATGGTGCTCTCCAGTATGTTATGTTTGATCTTTTTCCCATCATTTTTCCCATATCTGGGTCCTTCATCAAAACATACCAATGTCTATTCCTAATTCTAACAATTTCATGATTCTCTTTGCTGTAGGTTAGAATTAGTCTGATTTGCGAATTTTCCTTATCTTGTGACTCATTTCTCTTTTCCTTTTTTGTTAGAAAGGTTTGTTCCCGCTGTATTCCCTCTGCTTTCCTTCTTCCTTCCCATATGCTGGTTTGTATCCCCGTGTCCAGAATTTACATGTTGTTTCCTATGTTTTAATTCTTAGTTCTTCTTCATCAGAGCAGTTTCGTTTCATTCGAAGAAACTCCATATGGTATGCTCTTGATTAGAGATTTAGGATGAAAGCTGGAGCCATGTAGTATGCTGTTGGTTGCGGTAGGTTTACGATATACTGTGGTTTTGATTGCATTTTGATCTATATATATACATGTACATCCAGGAACTGAACCATTGTCACTCTGGTGTTACATGTGAATTTCAAGCCTGTGTTGCTCTTATTCAGCAGGTTGAAATACTGGATGAATTCATCAGTTGTGCCATTCCATAAAACAAAAAGGTCGTCGATAAATCTCAACCACAACATTATTTTCTCTGGGTACTGGTCCTTCCCCCTCCCCCCAAGGCCACTGTTTTGTACCACCACCCCATGGTGAGATTGGCGTAGCTCGGAGAGAAAGAAACTCCCATGTCCGTCCCACAGACTTGACAATTCAATTGTTGGCCAAAAAGGAAGATGTTATTTCTGAGTCATATTACCGCCATTTCTCTAATCATTTTGGAGTATTCCAAGTATTTGTTGTGTTTCTGGCATAAAAAGTATTCAAGTGCACCTAGTCCCATTTCGTGATTGATGGATGTATACAGGGATACCACATCGATGGTGGCAAGAAGATACCCACCTTCCAATGTGTATTTTTCAGAATCCTCAAGAAGCCGCCAGTGTCTTTTATATACAAGTTTAGTGTTGTTACCATGGGAGCTAAAAAAGAATCCACAAAATTCGAAATTGGCTCATATATACTTCCACACCTCGAAATTATGGGTCTTCCCGGTGGATTTACTAGTGTCTTGTGCACTTTCAGAGAAAGTAAATTGTTGGAATTGTTGCACTATTTTAAAAAACTTTGCTTCCTCAATGCTCAACAGGCCTTTCTCTTGCCACAAGTCTACTTTATCATGTAGGTTCACTGTTAGCTCGTTGATTGGATTTTGTTTCAACTTTTCATAATTCTTTGAGACAGCCAGTTGTCGCAAGGCCTCTTTTTTGTATTGTGTCTTGTCCATTACTATGATGTTGCCGCCTTTATCAGCCGGTTTAATTCCAATATTCTGGTTATTTCCCAGTTCCTGTAAGGCGTCCCTTTCTGCTTTGGTAAGGTTCTCTCCTCGTTTGGTGTGTGTCTTGTTGTTTAATTTTTCCAAATCTGATATTACTAATTCATGGTACAAGTCAATCCTATTGCCTGGGGTCAAAGTTGGACAGAATTCTGATTTTGGTCTGAAAGTTGTTTTGTCTCTCTTCGTTGTGCTTATGTCTAGTTCTTTTGATAGTTCCGATTCAGGCATATCCTCATCTTGTAAATTGTAGGCTAGATCGTGCATTCTTTAAATCTGAAGCTTGATCACTAGTTATGCTAGTGCCTTGTGTTGTCTCTTCGTCATTCTCAGTTGGGATTGTTTGTTGTCTTGCAAAGAACTTTGTCAGTTTTAATTTTCGAATACATTTGTATATATCAATCCTTGTCTCTACATACTCATGGTGTTTCTCCTGGCAGAATGTCAATCCTTTGTTTAAAACTTTACATTGATTTTCAGATAATGTATGTTGTGACAGGTTGATTATGAGATTTTCTGGTTCAGATTACAATATTCAATCTATTTTTTTCTGTCTGCTGCATAGAGGATATTTGTTTGTACTTCCTGAGGCTTCTTCTTGATATTCTTCTCTTAACTGATTGATTGTTTTTCTTCTTCCATGTCCTCGTTTTGGTTCCTGTCCTCTCCCTCTTTCTCTCGTTTTCCAGTCTTTTGATCTACTTATAACATATAATTTCCTTTAAGAAAGAGGTCTTTCTCGTATCTGTTGTTCCACTTTCTCCTTCACTTAAGTCCGCATCTGATTCACTTGTAGTTGCATCCGATTCATTACCTTGTAGTTGTTTTTTAAACTGGTGAATCTTTTAGCAAAGGTAAAGATTGTGCCTCTTTCATAGTCCCTTTCGTCTACATTTTCTTTGCTTTCTATCCTCTATTTCTTTTTCATATTTGTCCAATCTTCACTCAATATCTTTCCTGTGTTTTTTGAATACTTCCGTTAAAAAAAAAATAATAATATATATATAGTGTGTGTGAAATTCACTGAAATAAACAAAGGTTAAAGTGACGCTCTAGTTAGGTATGCTAATAAGTTCTTACTTAATGTTAAAAAAGAAAAAGAAAATTGCTGAACCAAACAAAGGGTAATGTAGCATTATAGTTGAGTATGGTAATAATATCTTACCCTATGTTTAAACAAAGCCTCAAATTCACTGAAAAACAAAAGGTTAAAGTGATGTTATAGTTAGGCCTTGTAATAATTAAAAAAAGAAAATGTTAAAAAAAACACTGAACTTCGCCAGTTAAAATTTACTGAGCTACTTATTACTTGCACCTCCACCATGCACTGATTTTGACCTTGCATATTACATCACTCATGGCATGTCAAATGAAATCATTGATGAAATCACTAATAACACCACAGTCATATACAGCATAAAGTATACATGTCCATAGCAAGGAAATAGCATAAGCCTCGGAGGCAGTCATAATTGTATATGTTGAACGTTATGTGGTGCACCATTTACAAATCACTAAAGTTTGGGATACAAGTACCACTCCCTGTTAAAATAGATAAAAATAGAGCGCACCTGGGGGCGTGGCCAGGCAAGATGGCCGAACGGACATAATCCGTGTCGGCTCCCGAGCTGCGCTGCTGTTCCGGACTTAAAAGCGTTACGCATCGGCACCCTACCAGCTGCGATGGGAACCCCATGAAACTCGAAGGGTCGGAGCAAGTGGGGAATCCGTGTTTTCCATCCAGGACCGCTCCTGCAAGCCGCGTGGAGACCCTACGGGAGAGGCCTCAGAGTGACCAAAATTGCGGCCGCCACCATCTCAGCCGTGTCGGCCTGATAGCCGGTGGTGAAGAGATCCCACCACGGCCAGCCACAGACGGGACCCGGCACCTGCTGCGACAGTCGAGGTGAGAGGTCCGCCATGGAGAACTGCGGGCTGTGAGATGCTACGTCAACCCCCGCCCCTGTGGGGGGCGTCAGGTGTGGCAGTGCAGGAGATCAAAGGACTCCCAGAGAAGTTCATACTTGGGATGGGGCGGCGGACCTTGACTGTGCCCCGTTTGAAGGTTAAAGTACTGGTTGCTTCCCTCTACGATATAGCCCTTCGGCGGCAAGCCTGACCCTAAGATGTCGACCGGACCCATAACAGACTCTATCTGAGCCTCAGCCTCTCCCGCTGGCTACTCCCTGTATGTGGAACCCACACTGGAGACACTGATAGGCACATAGTCTACACCTGAGGGCCAGAAGCTGCTATCTGGGGTACATTCGCTGGGGTAATTAGCGGTGTGGTAGAGGTCCTGATCACCGCAGAGCGCCCTGTCCGCCCTAGCTACTGCCTTACCTGCCACTCTCTTCGTGGAGACTGGGCCCAGCACGTTCTGGTCATGAGGCCGGAGGCGCAGGGTGTCTGATAGCTCCACCGGCAGTATACCCCGACTAGCTATTCGGACCGGGGATGTCTGACACCCGCCGTCGCCTGGAGCACACGATGAGGGCCCACCGCAGGTTACCCGCTGTATGCCCCATGAAAGTTTATTGTACGGTCGTCGCTCCGTGTAGCCTGATTGAGCGAAGCCCCTGGTCAGTCGTGACTGCTGAGCACCCCTGACGGCCTACAGGTGCGTGATACAGTACAGCCGGGCCCCGCAGCTCAAGCCTTCCTGTGCCGCGACGGTGTGGGGGCAAGCTAGGTAAGCCTCTATGCAGCCGAAGAAGACGGTAACCAGAGCGTCCAACAAAGTCTCAAGCTTTTTCCCGCCAGCAGATAAATATCGGTCTTTGGACTGCTACAAGGACTCGACCATCATGGCTCTTACCAAAGAAGATCTAATGTCCTCTCTGCGAGACTTTAAGGCGGAATTGCAGAAATAGCTGAACCACAACACCCAAACCTCCATTGATCAGCTGAAGTCCGATCTCAACACCCGGCTGTCTGATCTCCAGCGCTATGTGGATTCAGTGGGCACTAGGGTGGTGGATCTGGAAACGCACAACCAGGAAGTGGACAAACGCACATCTGAAATGCATGACACTGTGCTCACCCTCCAAGACCAGCTCTGCCAAACCCAGTTAAAAGCTGTAGATTTAGAAAACCGAGCTAGGCGGGAGAACCTGCGGATCGGAGACCTAGAGGAAGGAGCGGAAGGGCCAGACCTCGATGCTTTCCTGGGGGGACTTTTTGCGGAAATCATCAGCCCACAGACCCTCAAGATTAAGCTTGAGAGAGTGCACCGTGTTGGATGCCTATCGACTGGAGGACGACAGAGGCCACGAGATTTCCTTGCGAAATTCCACTCATACAAGGTGAAGGAGGCGGTTCTTTTGGCGACCCAAAAGAAAGGTACAAATAATAGCAAAAAACAAGATGATGCGAAGGAACCGATCAAATAATATTTTTCTCAAAATATGAAGGAAACCACAAATTACTCCTTCACAGTAAGTTATTTATATATTGAAATTAATCATCTGCTAATCATATCATTGTCTGGACACAGTTTCATTTGATAAATCTCTTTCATCAACATATAAATAAAGTTCCAAATATTCATTTCATACGTAATTCAGTGAACATCGGTCCATTACTCAAAAAAAGAGAGCATAAACACAAACAACAAAAGGCATTTCCTCCTTTCCTTATTCCCCTACAAATAATAATGGATGTTGACACTATTATCGTGAGCATTCCATTGTTTGAAGTCGCCCCATTGGATAGTACTAGGAGGTAGTAACCGTTATACCTCTTCCACAATTTATTGGTACTATATATATTTCAATTCAAACAATGATTTAAATTCTTCCGGGGCACTTAATATTCAACAGTAGTCGACGCGTTTCAGCCCAACTTGCTTGCGGGCCTCATCAGGACAAGGGTATATAAGGATTTATCTCCTGGCACAACATCAATTCCGCAGCAATCCGAGATGTCTAATTACCCAGCGGCAAAAAATCCATGGCGAGTAATGTTCTTATAAGGCCATGGCCATCCGGGTCAAACAAATGCACTGGGGGCGTATGAATCTCCAACCCCGCACTGGCGTATATTTGTTTTTAAAAGATCTTGCCAAATTATTCGAAGTCTCCCGCTGGCGTTCCAAATCTCCACACGGTTCCCAAGACCAGCTCTGCCAAACCCAGTTAAAAGCTGTAGATTTAGAAAACCGAGCTAGGCAGGAGAACCTGCGGATCGGAGACCTAGAGGAAGGAGCGGAAGGGCCAGACCTCGATGCTTTCCTGGGGGGACTTTTTGCGGAAATCATCAGCCCACAGACCCTCAAGATTAAGCTTGAGAGAGTGCACCGTGTTGGGTGCCTATCGACTGGAGGACGACAGAGGCCACGAGATATCCTTGCGAAATTCCACTCATACAAGGTGAAGGAGGCGGTTCTTTTGGCGACCCAAAAGAAAGGTACGGGATCCTTCCAGGTACATTCATGCCCCATCTACCAAGCCCTGGCTCCCGCAAATGTGGCACAACGGCAACAATTTCGGCCCATCATCGCCAAACTCCGTAATGACCAAATCAGATATTGGTGGACCTATTCATATGGCTTGAGCTTTGAATACCATTACAAACAGAGGCATGTGGTCGATCAAAGGGAGGGGCAAGATCTGCTGGGTCTCTCCGTAGAAGACACTTAACTCCCACAGAGCAAGGCGCAAGGTAAGCGGAATGCCAACTCCCCCATATCGCAGTGGTGCACATGCTCAAGAGGACACCACAAATGACTCCGACCGATTGCATGCAGCGGCCTCACCCATTGTCCGAGGTGCGGGCCGCTGGGGATGATCCTGGCTCAGGTATCGAGGACCTTCAGGTGGGACGAGACTACGAGCACTAAAGCTGGGGTGTGGTTGTCCGATCCGCGCCGCCCCTCCCTGGGGATCCAAGATGCGCAAGTCGACTTTTCAAAGCCTTGCCGCCCGGAGATGGAGACACACTGTAGGTCTACAGACAACAGCAGGGCCTATTGTAACTCAATGTTGTGAGACGGTGCGAACTTTGTCATACCGCGACACTACTCCTGCTATATGTACTTGCACGTTTGATCCTTTCCCTATGCCCACAGGGGGGACCCGAACATGTTGTCCTGGTGATTCTGCCAGTCTAAGCACATAGGGCGCCTCACACTCTTTAGAGCGTCCAGAGGGGCAGAGAGCCAGGACCTTGGTCACATTGACCCTCCGTCATGAAGACGTGGGTTCCTCAGCCCACCGATCTGACGCTTGATGTTGTTATTTGGGTTATGTTTTGGGGTTTTGGGTCTGTTTGGGTTGGGGACAGGTGGCGGCTTTTTTTAAAGGTTTTTCATGCAGATGCATTTTGACTAGGATGTGCTCTACACAGCAGACACACCCTGGTTTCACGACACGGTGGGGCTTTACTGCAGCGAATGACACACAGGTTGAGAGTGCGGAGGGGTGCATCATGGGACACATGGTACTCACTATAGGCTCCTGGAATGTGAAAGGCCTTAATTCACCTAAAAAAAGGCAAAAAGTCTGGAAATATATTTTTGATCACCACCTGGACATAGTAGCACTACAAGAGATGCATATACCCCGAGCGAAAGAGACCCGCCTCCGTTCCAAACACTACCCCTTGATCTATAGGGCCTCTGCACTCACTAAGCACCGGGGGACCGCGATCCTTTTCCACACTTCTACGAAATTTCAGCCAACCAATACCAGATCAGCCAAGGAGGTACGATGGGTAATGGTCAAAGGCAGGGTATGCTCTGCACATTCATCTCAGCATATTATTATTATTATTATTATTTAAAATCTTATATAGCGCGCAGCTACCCTTGGGCATCCCGGCGCTTCCCGACAAACATCCAATCCGAGATGGAGAACAGCAATGACACGTTATCCGGGGAATAAAAAGGTTTTAAGACCTTTGCGGAAGCGCAATGTACAGGTCTCAGCGCATAGTTTAAGCGGGAGCGAGTTCCAGAGCTTTGCTGTATTAAAGGAGAATCTTCTTCCCCCAGTGCGGGCCTTTCTTACTCTAGGGACAAATAGGAGGTGTTGCCTCTCTGAGCGCAGCGTTCTGCTTGCTTTGTAAGCCGTGACAAGATTCTTTAGAATGAGGGGGCCTTTCCCTAAAAGGATTTTATGAGCCAAACAAAGTGCCTTAAAAGTCACTCTCTCCCGCACAGGGAGCCAATGCAATGCCTTTAGTGCCGGCTTCGCAGATTGCATCCTCGGGATGTCCATGAGCAGCCTTGCCGCCGCGTTTTGGACCTGTTGCAGGATCTTGAAGGTAGATTCAGGGGTGCCCAAGAAAATAGCATTGCTATAGTCAAGTCGAGATGTTATGAGACCCTGAATCAGCAACTTCCTTGATGTTAACGGAAGAAGAGGGAAGATTTTCCGAGCCGACCTAAGTAAGGCATAACACACTCCTGCTGTTTTCTTGGCGTGGGTACGGAGTGACAGGTCCGGTTCTAACCAGACTCCAAGGCTCTTAATAGCTTCCTTGGGTGCAGGAGGTTCACCCATACAACCAGGCCAGCTGAGTGGGGGAAGGAGGGTAGATTTACTCCCCAGCAGCAGTAGTTCCGTCTTTGAGCCGTTTAGTTTGAGGGAGGACTCTCCCATCCAAGTGTGGACATCCACCAGACAGGACTTCAAAATGTCCGGGTTGTCGGCCAGATGGGACAAAGAAACGACTAGCTGCGTATCGTCAGCATAACTGACGATTTTGATGTTATAGGGGGAGACTACATCCTCCAGCGGGGCCATATAAACATTAAACAATGTAGGGCTCAACGAGGAGCCCTGTGGCACTCCACACTGGAGGGGGATTGATTTAGATCTCTCCGATCCATCCCAGACCTGGTACGTTCGATCCGATAGGAAAGAACTCAGCCACTGCAGAGCCATCCCAGACACCCCGACCTCAGCCAGCCGCTGTATCAGCAACTGATGGCTCACGGTGTCAAATGCTGCGCTGAGGTCCAGGAGGATCACTGCCACTGATCCTCCTGTGTCTAGGATCCGTCTGGCCTCATCCACGACCGCCACTAAAGCTGTGTCGGTACCCTGACCCGGGCGAAATCCAGTTTGAGATGGCCGGAGAAGACCATTCAGCTCCAAAAAGGCAGACAGCTGCTTGTTGGCCAGTCGCTCAGCGACTTTGCCAAGGCACGGCAGCAATGAAATAGGTCTAAAATTTGAAAGGACCATATGATCCAAATTGGATTTTTTTAATAGAGCCCTAACAACTGCCATTTTCCAAGTAGGTGGGACCAGGCCCTGGGTGAAAGAGGCATTCATTAGATCAGTCACGGGGGCTGCAATGGCCGCTGTTACCTGTTTAAGAAACTTCATGGGGACCGGGTCCATGGGGGAGCCACTTTTGATCAGCGATAGAGTTTTGATGACGTCGCTCACTAACACTGGGCCGAAGATGTCCAGGCCGGGAGCGCTATCTCTATCCTGAGTTCCCCCAGTTCGTTTGCCGTGGTCCTGCGATAACCTGGGCTGGGGAAGAGAGATTAGAATTTTCTCGATTTTCGTGTTAAAGAACTCCGCTAGTTCCGTGCTCTTTTGTTTATCATGCATGGCAACCGGCTCCGGAACTTTGAGCAGTTCTCTGAGCACTCTAAAACTTTCCCTGGAGGAGCTAGAGGCGGATTTAATCCGATCTTCAAAGAAAAGGGCTTTCGCAAGTCGTACAGCTGACTTGTAGCCCCTCATTGCAGCACGATATTCTTCTCTCCTATGATCGTCCCAGTTCTTCCTCCATAGCCTCTCCATCCTTTTACATCCTTTCCTAAGGGTGCGTAGTTCTACCGAATACCACGGAGCCGAGCCAACCCGTTTATGCACCCAACACAGGACAAGCAGCCTTTCTTCAAGCGCTCCTAGGGAAGATACAGGATTTTGCGGAGGGCCCGACAATCCTACTAGTGGATTTCAACCTCACTTGGCAGGCACACCTTGATAGCACCCATTCCCATAGACTAGAGTCCTGCTCATTTTCCACAGAGACTAAACCACAAATACATGACATGGGCCTTCGCAATGCCTGGCGGACCCCATATCCCCAGAGGCAAGACTATACCTTTTATTCGCATGTACACCGCACATACTGTAGGCTTGACTATATATTCATTAGCCAAAAATTAATGGGGGTCCTTCGAGAGGCCAAGATTTTCCCGTTATCCGTGTCAGACCATTGCCTAGTCTCGATCTGTTTGTCCTGGGGTATTCGAACATCTACATCTCCCAAATGGTACTTCCTGGCCTCCCTCGCGAGAGACAGGATAATATGTACAGAACTGAGGGACACAATCACAGATTTTTTCACCAGGAATGTACCCGCAGATACCTCCGTGTTTACTAATTGGGATGCCTTTAAAGCAGTTTTCAGGGAACGGTGTATTGAACTTAACTCCACCTTGAATAAACAACGGACCAAGGAAAGGGTAGACCTGGAAGCTGAATTGACATTAGCGGGAACGACCCATAAAAACAAGCCCACCCGAGAATCTCTTCGCAAACTCACCGCCTTGATGGGGAAACTTAGAGCCAGGGTGGAACATACTCTCCTGAAGATCCGTCAGCTTTCATATTCTCAGGGGAATAAGATTGGTAAACACTTAGCTCGACAGTTGAAGGAAAAGCGGGAACGGGAATTCATAGGCAGCATACAGGATGGATGGGGAGAGCTGGCTCATAAAGATGCGGAAAAGGTCGATATCTTTGGCTCCTTTTACAGAACCTTATATACCAGGGAATCACGAGACACAGACACGCAATGTAGGTACTTAACAGACCCTACAGCTTCTCCAAGTCTCGCAAGACTGGAATGATAAACTTACGACACCTATCACATCGGGGGAGGGGGCCCTAGCCATCAAATCCCTCAAACCTCAGAAAGCCCCAGGCCCCAACGGGTTTACGGCCCAATTTTACAAAGCCTTTGCCCCTGACCTCCTACCTCCTCTTACCCATCTCTTTAATACAATGGGAGAGACGGGAGAGGTCACCCCCTCCATGGCGGAAGCTGTGATCACGGTTATTCCTAAACAAGGGAAGAACCCACAGTTGTGCGCTTCATATCGCCCTATCGCACTTCTCAATCTAGATGCAAAACTATACTCAGCCAACCTCGCGACTCGACTGTATGACCTTATACCAGATCTCATCCTCCCGGATCGGTCTGGATTTATTAAAGGCCGCCAAACTCATGACCATACTAGACGCATAGTCCACTTAATTGAGAAAGCAAACAGGATCCCGGCAGTACTGGTGGGGTTAGATGCCGCGAAGCCATACGACAGGGTGGATTGGGCTTTTCTTTTCAACACACCCGCACGCTTTGGGTTTACTGATAAATTAATTAATATGATTCAGGCTAATTATGTCCACCCTCGCTCGAAAGTGCAGGTAAATATGATCTTATCGGCCCCCTTCCCCATGACTAGAGGTACCCGCCAGGGGTGCCTCTTGTCCCCTCTATTGTTTGCCCTCAGTATCGAGCCGCTGGCTATGGCCATTCATGCAGCCCCGGAGATAAAGAGCATTCCCTTTAGTGGGGATATGCATAAGATATCGCTTTTTGTGGATGATGTGCTCCTGTCGCTTACCGACCCGGCCACCTCTCTTCCCGCACTGGAGACGGAATTAGCACGCTTTGAAGCGGTAGCGGGCTTCCAGGTTAAAACAGACAAATCCTATATACTTAATCTCACAATACCGGATGACGAAGTCTGGGAACTCTAGACGTGCACACAACTACAGTGAACTTCCCGTCCTCTCCAATACCTGGGGGTTCAATTGACGTCCAGGGTGGAGGAGCTCTATAGAGCTAACTTCTCGCCCTCTCTTGTTCGGCTCCAAGTGGACCTAGTACGTTGGAAACAACCGCTCTTCATATCTTGGCTAGGCCGCATACATGCAGTTAAAATGACAGTGCTTCCTAAACTCTTGTAACACTTCCAGGCACTCCCCATCAAACTCGACAAAGACTTTCTCCCTAAAATAAGATCTATGGTTTTAAGATTCATATGGCAAGGAGGGAGAGCATGTTTCTCCTTTTCGCCTCCCAGACTTTGGTTTTTATTATAAAGCAGCTCAGCTACGGGTGGTGACCGAATGGACTAAGAGAGAGTCGGAGAAGCACTGGCACCATATGGACAGAGCTATTGCGGGGAGGACGATCTGGGACCTCATATGGAAACCCAGGAGGGAGAGACCCGAGAAAAGCCTACCTCAGCACACCTACCTGGACTACTTTAAAGGTATGGGACTCTATATCGAGCAATGATCAGTGGACCACATTTCCATCATTTTCAACACATTTGGTGGGACTGCCCTGTGATACGACCCTTTTTGAGGAAATTCTAGCACAAATTAAAGATACGCTGGTGTACCCTATTCCGACCACCAAGGCAGAAATTCTCCTGGGCCTTCGTGATCCCTCACTCAAACATCAATCTAAGGCAGACAAGGCCATTATGTGGACGTGCATTGGAGCTGCGAAGGTAGCTATAGCGGCCGCATGGAAGAAGGAGGCCCCCGCTATCTCATTATGGCACTCCAGGCTTTGGAAATGACTATGTCTTGAAAAGATGGCTGATGTATTCCGAGATGATTATAAAAACTTTGAATATAGATGGGGCCCATTGGTTAGCAGTCTGCCCTGCATCAGTCAGAGAAATGCATCTTTTTCAATTTTAACCTACTTGTGGATTCCATGACTCGAAAACATGTCGTAGTTGGGTAGCCGCTACCAGTACTGGGTTTCTTTTTTCTTTCCTTTTATCTTCGGAGTTCTATTTTAGTGAACTTCTCCCATTGCAAAACACCTTCCCCGTTGGAAGGTTTTGGGTTAACACCACCACATAAAGAGGACGGATGAGCGGTATGTTTCCTTCAATATAAGCGTACTCCCCACCCTTACATTTGAAGAAACTGTTCTTATGCTTTAGGGCTTTAGGTCTCTTTTGGATACAGGCGGGGGATAGGTGGTTAATAGCAAACACCACTTCTTAAAATGCCACGCCTTTTGCACTCATCTTGATGTACCATTGCTGGTCTGTATTGCAATTTGTGGCAAAATGTTAATAAACATATCTTTGAAAAGAAAAGTTGAGCGCACCTAATGTGGGTTTCAGAGGTATGTTTGAAAGAAGGTTGAGGCTTGAAACCAAAGACTATTGCAAAAATCTGTGAGAAAGGCCAAACCTTTTGTTCACAATAGATTATATATACTAACCTACAGAGAGGTGTCCCTAGTGCATGGAAAAAAGTGTCTTTACAATGGCAAATGTACACCTGTCAACCTTTTGACTTAAAATTGTAAGTCATGTAAAGTCCTAAGAGGGTAATCCCACTATGGTGAATAGAAAATTATCCACACCTGTATGTGTTTAATTCGTTCAAGGCCACAAATCCTATAGAATGGTGTCACATTCATTTTATGATGTCACCAGTGATGTCATCAATGATGTAATTTTAGGTGTCATCAATGAGGTCATTTACCATGACATGAGTGATGTAATATGCAAGGTTATAAGCAGTGCATGGCGGGGATGTAAGTTATAGCTAGCTAAGTAATCTATAACTGGTGATTTTCATGAATTGTATTTTGTTTAAACCAATAGTTTTTATATTATTACATGGCCACTTTAACCTTTGGTTTTTTTCAGTGAATTTCTAGGGTATTGTTTTTCTAATGCAAGTGAAAATCATAATACGTTACCTAAGTATAACATAATTCTTTTTCATGTAATATATTTTTTACAAAGTGTCCCTTAACAACGCTGATGAAGACATAGCCTCCATGTTCCTCTCCCTCTTCTTTTCTCTCTGCTTTAATAACCAAACCAATCCAAATAGCAACAAGAAGATTTCTGGGGAAAATGGAGGCACCACAAATAGGGAGCTGGTGAACTGAATGTGGAATATCTGGGTCTGACTTCTGTAAATTAAAAAAAACAGTCCTTAAAACTGATTAACAACAGCCCAAAAGGCAGCCAACCTTTGGGTGTTTTAAGAGCCAATTTGATATTTTTCTCAGACTTTTTTGGTAAATTTTAACTCATTACCACCATTCATGAACATTGAGAGCAACTCCATCGTTCCATTGATTTGCAGTAGCCTTTATGTGTGTGGCAACTAAAATGTCAAACAGCATTTTCCTGATTCTGGACATCTAGGTTTAAAAAGAACATTCTGAAGAGACATAGGATTCATTTCATTATGCCCCACAGAGATCCAAAACTCAATTACAGTTGAGTAATCAAAATATTTATTAAACATTCACACTATTTTTCTTGCAGTACCAGCTCAGTGGCATATCAGTCAACTTATTCACATGTATTCTTTGAGGGGTCCAGAATGTCTTAGGCAGTAGTTTATCATTTGCTTGAGCTATAGCACGTTCTCTGGTGCCCACCTGCATACCGCAGGAGTTGCAACCGGATCATGCCATTGCGCGCTCAATTATGAATTTCATCTACCCTCATCGGCGCTCCGCTGCAGGGGTCTTCCTCCAAGTTGGATGGGACTCCATCTCCGAGTTAGCTCTACCGATTACCCTGATTACCCTTATCTAGTCGCCGCTCCTTTCCAAGCCTTACTTAGGATTTCGGCCCATGGACATGTGGCCACGGCTACCCTGTCTATTGCTACTTGGTTGTTGCCTCAAGGGATATAGGCAATCACTCAGGCATAAACCCTTGTGTCCTGATGATGATCCCCCAACTCTAGTTGGGATCGAAACGTTGTCGACTTTTGTTCTAGTGTGACTGATTGAATATGTATTTACTGACAAAGTCACCATGTATATAAATGCCTGAGGTCTGGAAATCTGTTGACTTCCAACCTTTTACCCACATAATTTTGTAAATGCTTTTGCCTTTTGGTGTCCTTTTATTTTGTATTTAATAAATGTATTGTTTCTCCATTGGGAGTATTTCAACACCGGTCATACAGTTGTTCTGTGCACCATTGTTCTTAACTCTTTTTGTAGGAACCTATGTCTCTTATTATGCCATGCATACCCTGGGTCCCTTCTGACTCGTGGGGTTCCCTTGTTCCTTTACAAACACATGAACTATAGTATATGGCACAAGGTTAGCAACACTAACTATTTCGAGCTGTACTAAAAATCAGTGTATTTTGTATCTTATAGCTTCATTAGTAGTGAACTTTTCAAATCTATCAAGGCCATTCTTTGTGCTTAAGGTAGCAATGTAATGAGCTAGAGATTGATGCAAGTCCTATTTTCTTTAGGGTAAGAAGAGGTAGGAAATCAATCTTTTCTTCTTCAATTTTAACTCCCAATGGGGGACCAGAGCATTGGACACATTGTGTTTCCATCTTATTCCTTGTCTGACCAAAAAGGAGTCATGGTAGGATTTAAAGTCAGGGAGACTATGGCACCATTTGCTTTAGACACTCTGAGCTTAGGTCGTGCAATTTGTAAGGGAAATCTCCATCCATATGAAGGTAGTGATGAGCTGGTCCGTGGTTCTGAAAAATATATTGGATATTCAACTGGTAGCAGGGCCAAGCTGCAAAGAAATGATAGATGCTACAGACATTTTATTTCTGTCTGTCCCCATCAAGACAGATAACGAGACAACCAGCCCTGCGTGAGTGACTTAACCAAGTGCAACAATCTATCCATGTACATTTCGATTCAGTAGAACTATAAACATGGATGCCTATGTCCTTAATGGGTGATATCCATTTCACCCATACTTTTTTATAATATTTGAAGAACAATGGCCGTTCCTTCAAATGACTAGATGAAATGGAGTGTGGAGAACATACATGAATAATGCTACCCAAGGTAAATGCCTGAAAACAAAATATTATACATTCTAAAGGTACAATAATGAACACCCAAGGAATCTGTGCATCCGGTCTCCAAGAGCATGAAATACAATTTCATTATAGCGAAAAATATAACTATTTTTTGTGCAAAAAGCATAATTTTGCTAGCTGCTTTTCTATGCCTGTGTTGTAGAGGGGAGACATCCACTATTCATTGCTTATTGTTCATTTATAAGCCAGTCCTTTTTTATTATTCTCTCCTTCCTGGCTGTAAAGTCACTGATCCCATGACTCTTGTGTTCTTTCCTTCATGTTACTTGTTTGAAAGGAATTTTAAGATCACTTCTTTGATTTGCTTCTTTTTCCTCAGTGGCTTAAGTAGTAAGATAATGCTGAGTCAAGCATCGTTTTTTAATTTTATACCTTGTGAAAAGATAGAACTTCCATAAATGGTTGAAGGATGGCTTTGTATTGGCACTGGTTTGTGGATTGGATGATAAACCCAAATTAAAAGCGTCTCCCAGATTACAAATCTCATGTTTAAAGATGAGTGCTGAACCATAGGAGTAGGGTGCAAATGGATGAAAAGGGGTTCTAAACACAGGATGGAGCAAGAGAACCTCTATGTTGGCAGTGTTTTTACAAAAATTCTATATCTATTTAAAAAAATTATCTAGCATAATCCTTAACCTTTTCAGGCAGTGGAACAATTTACGATAAAAACTGTTTAATATCAGAATCTTGAAAACATGCCATAGACTTAACAGCAGCTCCACCACCCAAAACATTTATAGACAAAACGGAAAATACTAGTACTTACAGAAAAACTCAAAATGCGAAGTATAAACAACATACTGCTATTATTGACCACTCCAAAATAATGGCTAGGCTGCTTTTATGCCAAAGACAAATATAGATTAATCCTCTCGAGGTATTTTAAGAAGTGAGTGAGAACTATAAGGCAACTTTGACCACCTTAGAGTATTCTCTTCACATTCACACAAAATGGTGCATTAAAATGAATTGCATTGTGTATGTATATAGATTACATTTCTTTTACCCATTTGCAGAGTATCAAGACCATACACCACTTCTAATGCCCTTATGGTTTTGTTTATGCGGTATTAGACTTGAAAAATTATTTAGACCGTAGATTTGTTTTTTATATACATTTTATTCAATTTCATGGTAATTTATGAATCAATGCATTGGTAGTTTTATCTTGTTTCAATCTTTTGTATAGGTCCCCAATACATTTCAGGCTGAAAGCTCTTCATTACCGCTAAACACTGAAGCACTTCATGGGAGCAGTCCCCAGGTGAAATCTTAACCTTTTGATGAGATGAGTCTTCCCAAATAAACAACCATCGATACCCAAAATTGACACGTTCCCACAGTCCCAGGGAACATGTAAAATGGGTTAGACCCCAACAGTATTATAGAAATTATGCTTCGGTCTGCTGGACTCCTTTGCAGCCGTATAGACCTTCAGTATCACAACGACTGAGCCTTCTCTTGCTCCATTGGCGAGATAGTACAACGGTCCACTGGAGTATGGGCCCTTGGAGTTTCGGTGATTTGACTGGCTGTTTAGTGGATGGTGAAAAGGCTAATTTTCACTTTCCATCACCTCCGGGTAAAACATGGTAGCTAGGGACAGTGAAAACGTTTAAATGACCTCCACATAATGGGAGCCAACTTCCATGGTGCAGAGACCATAAATTTTTGATTTTCAAAACAAACTCCAGTTTTGGGAGTTTGTTTTTGAAAAACAAAAAACAATTTCAAAGTTTGACGAACATCCTTCAATTCGACTGTACCGTCTGTCAAACCTTTAGCACGTTGACCGGGTACTTGCCAATGACAGGTGATGTCCGCAAGGCCAGCAGACACCTGTAAATATGGTGAATAAGTACTCTATCAAGGTAACCAAATATTTTACTCTCTCGCCCTGATCGAGTACAATTTGTACACTGACTTTTGAATCAGGTTTCAAGTCTGTACAAAGGAAGCAAAAATAACTGGTCCACCATGCATTGCACGGCAAATGTTGAAAATGGTTATGTGAAGTGACTACACCTTAGTTCCGGTTCTCTACAAATAAATTCAGACTGGAGAGGGGCTTCAAAGAAGCACAGAAAAGTAGATTTTCTGTATTAAAGTGAAAGTATTTGAAATGAAACCGAACAGAATAGTGTACACACAAGCCAATGTTTGCCCATTGTTTATGACTTGAAATGATAAGGGATGACTCTGCCCATTATCAATTTTAATGCTGTTGGTAGAAGGGAGACACTAGTAGGAGTCACCTACAATGACAAGGATGTTAAACTAATAGTGCGGCAGCAGGTGGAGATCACAAAATTTGTTGCTAGTGCGCTTTGAGGGTCCTCCCCCCTCTGCTACGTCAGACTCTCTTCCTGACTGCACATGAACAGCCACAAACACAACGAATGCTGTGAACACCACAAGCCCCATTGGTGCGGAGTTTTAGGACATATTGAGGGCGACTCGGCTTAATCAAGAAAGCTAGTAATTTCTGGGATGTTGGAGAAAACTGTCAGCTGATGTTATTATAATGCACACTGCCTAACTGGAGCTGGCACTGAAGGAGTGCTGCCCCTTGACTGATGTTAAAGATAGATATGAGCTCGCATTGGACATCTTTCCTCTCACTGCCTGCCACCTGCCATTTCCTGTTTGTTGCTGAGCGAAGAGAGAGCAGGACCCACCAGGTTTCCGGTTGCCATGGTGAGTGTAGCACTGTGAAGTGAGGAGCTGAGGTTGGGGCAGCTTCACAACTCGGTTGAAGGCTGCTGGGCGGGTTCCTTCCAATCCTCCAACTTAACTGGATTGTCGGGTCAAACTCATGCTGCTGCGGATGTATGTGGTAATGCCAGCAATTTAGGACCTCCTAAAGTTCACGAGAAGTTCTGAAGAGTCTGCAGACTTGGGCCCAATAAACCAGCACTTTTGCCTGGATTATGTATGTGGCAGCTTCATCTTGGAAGGGGGAACAGCAAAACTACCAGCACAGCCCCTCTGCCTCACAAGCCTATGCATTGTGCTTGTCCATCTCTCCTCACTGGGTCTGGCAAAGAGAAGCTTTCAGCTTGTCGGGAAAATACTCAGGGAAGCACCGCGATTGAACACGGTCCTTAAATCAGATAAAAGGGTTCAGTGAGAAGTCATTAAGAATATCTCTGAATTTTAAATCCAGCCACGAGGCAACTTTGCAAGCTTCTCAGGAGGTTATTAGCTTCATGGCTACTGCACCTAAGGCCAGCTTAGTGGGGGAAGCCAAAATTGAGGGTAGTCATTTGGGAGCCAATGATAAAAGCGTATCCCAGTTCAGCTTGAATTTGGAGACTGCATCAAAAGACAGTAAGAGGCTGAAAGAGTACCCGTTGTTTGTAAGACATTTTAAAGGTGGGGGGAGATCGGATCTGGGCGGTTACCTGCAGGGGCGGTAAGACGTGAAGAGGACAGCTGGGACATTCAAGACAGATCAGCGATCCACACTATAACAAATGATCCCTCAAGTTTCTTTTATTTGGCCTTGGGCCAGCCTTTGCGAGCGCAATTAATTAATGCGCAAAGTGTTAAGAATACAGCGACTTTTGAACTTCCTGTCATAGTGCAGGATCAGCACCCTGTGCAGCTTGACGGCAAGACTACTATTGCTACTCTACCTGAAAGTCCGACTTTATCAAGCTAGTTCTACCTGGTTCAATCTCTCTTAGAGACGATTTTGACAGACAGACACAAGCTTAGGGCATAGCTGTGCTCCACCAAAGGCTGGCGAAAAATCGAGGTGATCGTGGTACAAATACTATCACTGCTGCAAGAGGTGGAACAGAGGATGTCTGACTTGGAAGATCACTTCCTTATTTGGGACAAGGATATTAGCTCCATCCAAAGGAAGCTGGCTGACACACACAATAAAATTGATGAAATGGAAAACTTTGCTAGGAGATCGAATTTGGATTTCGTTGGGATACCTGAAGGTTCAGATAACACGGAGGGGGGCATCAAAAACTCTTCAATGTATGGTATCCCTGATCATATCTCATATTCTGTATGATGCCAAGGTAGATGTTTCCATTATGCAAGCCCATTGGGTTCCTGCTCATCATCTGGCAAACTCTTAGTACCCTTACACTATTATTGTCAACCTTGCAGATTACCGTAAAAAGGAGCGCATATTGTCAGTGGCTAATAAAAAAAAAATAATCATAATTTACGATAGCTGACAAAAGTCATATCTTTGTCTTTTCAAACATGTCTGCTGCAATGAAACGTAGGCAGAGAGACTTTGTAGGGACAATTTAAAGTTGGCGGGTACAGCTCTAGATTGTGCAACAGTCAAAGCTTAAGGTTTTGTTTTAAAAGTCAGTTTCATTTGAGCAAAACGTTAGGAAAGTCACAAGGCCTACTGCAAAAGTTGCAAAGCGCGCAAAGCTGAGGGATCTCCTCATTTATGTACTTCCTTTTTATGTGTCTCTTTTGATAGTTGCCTTTTTTGGGGGGTAGGGTTTTCAATACATGAAGATAATGGGGGGGGTGTCCCCTTCTGTGTAGCATTGCAGGGTGCAGCAGCACAGCACCACACAGTAAGGGTGAATGCGATGGGGGTATAGTGGGCAATTCCCCCCCATTCAGGGTGGGCAGGTCACTGAGTGTGTGATTCACACTTTTGGTGTGGGTTTGCTGGGGTGGGCTAATGGGGCACACAGGGTTGCAAGAGTGGGTATAAAAGAGCCGAGGCATCAGGAATTAAACGGTTCTGGACATAGTGAAGGCACCTGGACTGTACCAGTTTATGTAGTCAGCGCAGGCATCTTTGATTTTAGATCGAAAAGTGCTGTGGAGGGACCAAGCCAACATACATTGTATTTGTTTAAATAGCCTATAAGGTTAGAGTAATCTCAGGCAATACCAACAGGGTTTTAAATAAGCAGAAATATGGAGCCATGATCAAGTGGTTCTCCTCATTCATCCCAGGAAATTATCTTCTACAAGAGGCACATCTTAAAGATAAGACCCACAAGATTGCAACATCAAAGAAATATTCTCATGCATACTTTACGTCTGCTGGGTGTGCTATGGGGAGAGTAGCAATAAATCTGGCTAGGTCTACAGATTGGGAGGTGACAGAGGTCATAAGAGATACACACGGGAGATTTATTTGGTTGAAGGTAAAAGTACAAGCAGCTCCCTTTAATCTGTTTAATTACTATGGTCCAATATCTGATGAGGTAGGTCCCTAGCGGGACTTGTGCACGATAGCTGTGGGAGCGGTAGGGCCCATGATTTTTGGGGGTGGTTTCAGTTTTCTCCAAGATCTGAAATTGGACACCTCCAAAAGACCAAAAAACAACTCAAGCCTAAAACTGCCTCGATTCCTGCTGCATTTAAGCAGAATTACAACCTGGATAATCCCTAGCGAGTGAACCATCCACAAGAGATGGAATATACGTGTTTCTCTCGCCAATTTAATTCTGCATCACTACTTGATTTTTGTCTTAGTGACATAGACACTTGGCTGGCAGAATACAGATATATTAGCCAATGCTTTCTCTGATCACATTTGATGTATCCATTTGGAGTTAGAAGAGATAAATGCCGTAAGAACAAGGTGGCAATACAACAAAACCCTTCTGTCAGACGAAGTCTGGCTGTCTGAGCCGCAGATTTTTATTAGGAACACTTTTTTATTGAATCATAAATATGTTCCAGTTTTTGCAGTGTGAGAGGCCTTCAAGGCACGTTTCGGGATCATGTGTTAGCATAAAAGACCAGACAGTATAAAGAGAGAAAAAATTCCCATGTCGAGTGTAAGGCCCAGAAATGTTTTCAACTCCCCAGGTGAGGTGGGAGTTCACTGGTGTACCTCAGAATGCGGCCAAAGAGTGCCTCAATGCTCCCTCATAAACTGTTAGGCTTGCAAGTCAACTTCTAGAAACAGATGGATGAAGTCAGGAGGCCGAAATCTTTCTGTATTAACTTTACATTCAAACTCTACCCGAAGGTATTGGAACACAGTACACGAGCCCTTATTACATTGCACAAGGAAACGAAGACTGTCTATCCCTCAGAAAAGGATGAGCTGGAAGTGTTCACGTTTAATGCACACTTCTTATGTCAGGTTGACTTTTGATCTCTCCAATACAGCCACTCAAAAAGCAACTCACTTACCCATACACCCATTTTAGTCACTCACTCATACAACCATTGAAACACCCATCCAGTCACTCACACACCCACCTATACAGCCACTCACATAGCCACTCCCTTACCCGCACACCCACTTACATACCCTTACAGTCACTCACACACTCGTACACCACTTGCTCACCCAGCTAATCATACACCCACTTAAAAAACCCATACAGACACACACACCCATACAACCACTCACACACCCTCACAACCACTCACATGCCCACACAGCTAGTCAGAAATCCACTCACTCACCCATACAGCACCTGATACACTCCCTCACACACCCAAACAGCCACTCACTCACACACTGATAGACAGTCACACCGCCACTCAGATCACATATGTTAGAAATAGTATCAGTCATTAGTAGTACACCTAGCATACTAATCTAACATTTGTAGTAGGTTAGTATATATCTTTCACACTCATAAACCCTTAGAAAACACTTGCACTCACTTGTTGATGTCATTTGAGATGTCATCAGTGATGTCACTGACCATGTCATGAGTGACGTAATATATGAGGTCATTAGCAGTGCATTGCGGGCCATAAGTTATAGTTAGTTCAAGTAACTATAAAAGCTGAATTTCACTGTTTTTGTATGAGTGAAATCTGAGCATAGCTATAACGTCCCTGTGACCTTTAGTTTTTTTTAGTGAAAAAAAAAAAATATATATATATATATATATATATTCACAGAAAAAACCATAGGTTTCAGGCACGTTATAGTTAGGAATTAGCATTTAAAAAACCTCAGAAATTCACTGAAAAAACCATAGGTTTCAGGGGTTTTATAGTTAGCTGGACTTTTCACTTGTACAAAACCATTGAAATTCCCCCGTTATAGTTAGTTCAGCTAACTATAACTCGCGCGCCCGCAATGCATTGCTGATGATGTCATATATTACATCACTCATGACATGGTCAGTGACATCACTCATGACATCACTGATGACATCTCAAATGACATCACTGATGACATCATCCAGTGAATGTGTGATTTTCTGAAAATTAAATATGTTTTATATATGTATAACTCAAGGTCGATGGAAGAATAAATGGGTATATAAGTGTCTAAATGGATGATTTGTTTTTGAAAAATTGATTGTGTAACTGACCGATTAAGTGTATCATAGTGAATACATGGCTTAGTGAGTAATGTTTAAATATGTAAATATCTGTATCAGTCTCTCACGTTGTGTATAAGTGGCTGCATGGGTTGGTGAGTAGCTACATGGGTGTCTATATAGGTTATTAGTTGGTTTTTTGAGTATCAGTCTGAGTGTCTGCATGGTTCGGTGGGGGGTATTACGTAGTGCATAGGTGCATGAATGAGTGACTCACTGTTTGTATGTGTTGAAGACAGCATGTGTGCAGGACTGTATGGGTGGATGAGTGTGTGCATGGGTGTGTTAGTGAGTGAATGACTGTCGCAATAGTGTCTTTATGAGTAACTACATATGTTTTAAACTAGTATATGTGACTATTGTTGTATATAAGTGAGTATATGTGAGAGTGAGAGATTGAAAGAGTTCCTGTATGAATAAGTATGTGTTTCTATAAGTGATTGTTTAAAAGACTAAGTATGTGTAAGTTTCCGTAGAAGTAAGTGTGGTGGTGTGTGTATAACTGTATATGCAAGTAAATGTATGTTTGATTCTTTATTAGCATGAGTGACTGTGTGTGAGTAACTCTATGGATGAGTGGCATTGTGTAACAGGATGTATAGGTGTATGAGTACATATGATGAGTGAGTACATGTATGAGTGACTGTATAGGACTGTTGGTGAATGAGTGGATGTGTATGTGGATCTTAGAATTACTGAAGAGGTTGTTGTAACTGGTATTGGTATGTCCATTGTTTTGAAAATTTTAGTCTCTATTTTTGAATGTGTGTATCAAAGGTTATATTAGGGTGAGAGGAGGTCTGCCACTCTATCACAAGGATGATGTCATCAGTGATGTCATTAGTGATGTCATTTGAGATGTCATCAGTGATGTCATGAGTGATGTCACTGACCATGTCATGAGTGATGTAATATGTGACGTCATCAGCAGTGCATTGCGGGCGCGCGAGTTATAGTTAGCTGAACTAACTATAACGGGGGAATTTCAATGGTTTTGTACAAGTGAAAAGTCCAGCTAACTATAACACCCCTGAAACCTATGTTTTTTTCAGTGAATATATATATATATATATATATATTAGTATAATCAAAAGACTGTCATGGCTAACACTAGGCCTAAAAAAGTAGCCCCAACATTTGGACTGTTTGGGGCTTGTAAAAAATGTCACTATAGGTGTTTTGTAAGGTATGGAAGACTGCATCCATTGAAGCTTACTACAGGCAATATTTGTGATAATATCTGTGCAATCAACAGTAAAAACCTGCCCATCAGATGGTAAAAGAAGCTCACAAGCTCCTACAAACAATGCTGGCAGAACAAATTGTATGCTGCCATGCGGGTCAGCCCGGAGGCCAGATGACTGATTCCCCCAAATTTGTCTCCCGGTTTTGTTTTCCGCTTGGGGGTTAGGGCATGATCACACCTTCCAGGCACGGAAAAACCTCTGTCATAATAACATATAGCACCCGGGAGGCAGAGGGGGTCGGCCCTGGAACAAATGCAGCATGATTGTGCCCCACGGGGGGTATGATTTCACACCGCAGGGAAAAACAGACATTGTCGTAATAATAAAATATGGCACCCCCAGAGGAGATTACCCCTGGGAAAAATGCATGCTATTTTGTTTTCCCCTGAGAGGTGCAATCATGCCCTCCTTTGGTGGCACGATCAGGTCTCCCGGGGAAAACAAACATTGTAAAACTCAAATATGGCATGCAGTGGGGTCTGCCCTTATGCCGGAGAGCGGCGACCCTGGGAATCAAATGTATTATTTAACTCAAAGGGGTCGGCCACATACCGGGGGCTGACCAACAGAACAATAGTGCACCATTTTGTTTTTCCCTTGGGGCTGTGATTGTGCCTCCAGGGAACAGCAAACAGGCTAGTTATGAAATATGGCCTTGTGGGCCTTAAACCGTGGGAGCTGACCACACAGAAACACTAGAATACATTGTGTCCAGTAGATTTCACACACAGGAATTTATTTGAGAAAGGCATCACTGGAAAGGGTAGACTCTCTCCGCTCCAACAACACCTACCTCAAATGTAGGGAGACAACATAACAGCCTAAAATCCCTACTGGATGCATGAGAGAGCACTCCCCTGCTCCTTCCTCGCTGCTTCATTGGAGGTTTGTGACAGTGTGCATCATGGCGTGCTGACATCACAGATGGGTGGGTAGACGGGTAGGGGCTGAAGTGCAAGGGATTCTATTTCAGCCATGCCCTTGGAACCTAAAAAATGAAGCTCTGAGGCGAAGAATGGGGGTTCCTTTTTAACCCTCCCCAGATATACTTTATTCCCTGCTTCCGCCTTCTCATCTTTGCCACCAGTTCCAATATGACACAAAGAAGCTCCTACTCATAATCCAAAGCCTTCCAACTTCAGCTTCCATACCCAGCGTTAGTACTCTTACTACCCCCTGTCCATCTGACCAGAATGCCATTTCCTTGCTATCCTACCCTGATTTTCATCCCCTTACCACAAGGTCTCCCACGCTTCCTGTATTGAAAACCTTACATAATCTCCTAGTATTTCATAAATCTAGCTCTCTTTTAGACATCCTCATCCATTTTCTCTTTGCCCTCTTACTTCCCAGTCAGCCACTATGGCATGTGTTTGTTGGTTGGTTTACAACCTTTTTAACAATACAAAAAGAGACTTCCCCAATATAGCTTTGGGAGTAACTCTTACAACAATAGAGTGACCTGCAAGGTCTTCCTCTTACACAACCCGGACTTAAGAGCCAACTGTATTGATTCCTTCACCACTCTATTAAACCTCACCACTGGCCATTTGCCTAAGGATTGTATTGTGCCAGCTAGGACTGCTTAATCCCACTACTCAAGAGACAAACTTGCATCTTCGCGACCACAACCTGTAGTCCATTGTCGGAAATTGAATCCCCTGGAATACCTTTTCAGCAAAAAACATGTTTGAGAAAACGTGTGACCATCTGTATGCATGTTATAATACCGACTATGCACAGATCAGACCATTTAGATAAATAGTCCACAATTACGATGGCAAAAGACGCCTTCTGGAGAAGAACAGAAAATTGACCCATCACATCTAAAAGCAACTTCCTCTTGGATCAATCAGGTAACTTCACTGGTCTTCAGGAACACTATAGGCCTTTGCAGATTTATTACTTTTAAAACAAACTTTGCACTTTGTCATTCATCTGTCAACTGGAGGCGACCAAAATGTTTCTCCTCCCTTTTTGTGATAGAGTGCCACAGTTCTGTTCACGGCACAATTCGGTGGTCTCTTCTTGCGTCCCCTCTGATGATACCACACTGTCGTCTCTGCCAACAATGCCATGGCTCACTATTAATTCTTCGTTCACCTTGCCTTAGGTTCAGCAATCACCTTGAAAACATCTTGTCCCTGGCTATCCACTCTCCAAATACCCCTTCACCTCAAATGCATCAGCATTCTATATTACCTCCCTCCCTCGTCTTTAGTCAGAGCCATGAAATGATGTCCTCTGGACTTCTCTATTACATCTACATATGCAACTGCAACCTCACATTTTTGTTCCACATCCATGGCATAGTTTGAACTCGAAAATACTCTAGACAGCCCATATGCCTATCCTTTGACCTGGTATGTACTTTGTCTTGTAATGGTATGCCCATAACTTTGACGGTAGTCTTGCCAACATTGGTGACAACACTATTATTTCACCTAAAGTTAAAATATTCACCAGCAGCTTGTTGTTGGTGACCAAAATAATCCCCAAAGATAGATCCTGAATATTCAGCAGCTGAGTACATGCTACTATTTCTTGCTCTATAATAGGATATTTGTCTCTGCTCTTCATAAGGCTCATTAACCATATGCCTCCATCCATACTTCTGAATTCTCCTTTTACTCGAGCGCTGCTGTCAACCCAAAACCAGACACATCCAATACCTCAACACTGTCATTACTCCGTACAAAGGTTTACAATTATTGTGCCCTAACAACTCCAGATTGGATTCTCTCAAAACACTTGTTCAGCTCAGACTCCAACAAGAACCGAGCATTTTTCTCTGTCAGTCTGTGCATAGGCTCAACCGTACATCATTAATTTTCAATGAACGTACAGTAAAATTCATCCCAGGAATGACAATCATTGCTCTCTATGTGTAGTCATGGTAATTGCTTTCACATGCAACATCTTGGGCTGAATGTCATCCTGAGATAGCTTGTGCCGAAGATAACCCACTTTATTTTAATCACATTTGTATTTACTTTTCTTGATGGTCCATCCCACTCTTTAGTGTGCTAATAATGTGTCAGTTATTATATTCTTCTCTACTCTTTCCAAACAAAAAGTGTTGTCCTGGAAGACTTTAGCACCTTGTAGCTCATCCACTATTTTAGACATCAGCCTCTGGAATACAGCTGCACTTGCAAGTCCGAAATTCATCCTCTTGTATTGAATGCCCCCTCCCGGATGATGAAGGCTGTAAAATGTCAAGATTCTTCCTCGAATTCAATTTGGTGATAGACTCTGGCTGAGTCTATTATTAGGAAGACTATGGCTCCAGATATGAATACTAGCAAGTCCTGTATATTCGGAAGTGGAAATCTATTCACCCACATCACTTCATTGAGGCATCGGACGTCAATGCAGAACCTTAATTTCCACGATATCTTCAATGAAATGATCATCGGGCATAACTGGTCCGAACTCTACATGGGTTCTATTATGTCTTTGGAAGATAAGTCCTTAAACATTTTCTTCAGCTTAGATCTATGAGTAAGGGGCACATTACTAACCTGCTGCCTCACATGATGCAGTCCTCGAAAATTATTATGCGGTTAAATCCTTTGTTTGCTTAGCTCACTGTGAAATATATTACAGAATTCCTTTTCTAGTTCCTTGTACCTCCAGTCATGAAAATCACTGATTAGCATCTCCTCCTGCAACACATAAAGGGTAATCTGTCCCTAGGTCCAACCTTATACCAAATGTTTCTTTTTGGTGCCAACCCAAAATTGATTCCCCTTTGACAGCCATATACATTCTACCCCTTGTCCTTCTCCATTTAAAACCCGTTTTGAATAATGAAAAAAAAGGAATCCAGATCAATTTCGTGATTAGTGTAGCTTCCTGGACGAATACCAGTATATACTAATTTGTTCTCTGGCCTTATCCTGTCAAACCATGGCTTACCCATCCATGGTGGCATACCATACACGTGAATCCACCATCATTTTCACTCCTACCCCATCCATTGTGACACTGCATTTGGGCAACCCTTTCCCTTTAATGCCTTCCCATTCTCCTTCCAAACCAAAAACAACCCCATCATCCTCAATCTCATCCTCTTAAGTATTGACCATACAATCATACTTTTTCCTGTTTCACGACAGACCCTGCCAAAATGTATCTTTTGCATGCAGTAGTTGCAAATTGTGTCAATAGCAGGACAATTTCTGGCATTGGCTAAATGATTTGGGCTACCATATCTATAACTGCAATCCTCCTTCCATGTATTACCTCCAAATTTCTAATACTTTTTCCATTCTCCCCCGTTTTCCTTATTGTTTTCCTTTTTATAACATGTATGTTCCCGCCCATATCTTTACGCACTTACTGCACATATTTTTCAGGTAATTTAAGTCATCTATCCACACTAATAGCCCTTTGTAGAGTTGTTCCTGCACCCGCCCACTGTCTCTCTGCCCAGTGTATCTCCTGAACCTTCTTGACCTTCATAAAATCTGATCATGCAAGACTTGCTAGGAATGGTAGTGGAGCTTGCACACTTAACATATTATTGATATTCAAGAAAATAAGTTAAAATAACAAAGATAGTGACCCTTACCACAATGGTTTTGCTTACCAAGTAACAAGTTCCAAATTGAAGGACGTAAAGTAGATACTGCCTTTTGAAAATTGTATGAACTCTAGAATTGTTATTTCCATTGGAACATGTAATTGTAAAGTATGAATGTTTAATTCTGCCCTCACGCTCTCAAGAGTTCATTTTGTGATGTGGCAGCAAGAGCACCAAAATTGTTATCTCACTGGTATTATTTAATACTATCTGATAAATGTGTGACATTCCACATGCTCTCACAAGTAATATTGCTACGTAATAATAAGGTTGTTACTTCACCTGAAAATGTGTTACTTTTCTCTTCCTGTCCAACACTTACTGCATAGTCAGACACTGCCTGGGACCTTGCTGGAGACACATTGTGCCCAAACCAAAATGGCACCTGATGCAAGTGTAACCACGTGTACAACATTCAGAGTCACCTGACACATGCCAGGCTTCCAGTTTCCTGCCATTAATGGTGGCTGCATGAAAGTTTGATCCTTTTGCGTGCAGGCTGTGTTGCACCACAGCCATCTGTAGACTTCAAAAGCCATGCGACACACAGCGCAATCGGAAAATTGGTTGGAACTCAAACAAGTCAGGCTGCCACAAGCTATAAGATGCTCCAAGACACGCTCTATCCTTTCCTTTCTGGTTCCATTGTTCTGTTCCATTCCTGCTTGTTGTCAATTGTATAAGTTGCTCATGAAATACTCTACTTGGAGAATGGTCCAACATATTATTTATTTAAGTTCTTACAGGAACAGCACAAGACTAAAGTTAAACACCACCCTGCAAGGAAGTCACTGTCACTCCACTTGCCCTTTTGGATCACTCCCTTTTCACATTTGCCACACGTGCAGTCATTTAATTTACCATCCCAAGTTTCATATTCACATTCTACCATACACCCATAAATACACATACCACACACTCAGTAAGAATTTTATTGGTTGAAATCTATAGTTGATTTCACTCCTCTAAATTAAGTAAACTAAGACACAGCAATGACCTATTTTTGTAAAATGTGGAATTTGAAACTGTTGTTGTTTGTGCATTAGCGGATTCACACAGGATATCAATTTATAACTAGACTTCTCTTACCTTTAAGAATTGAGAATTACATTTGTCAAGTATAAAAATTTGGGCAGGTTATTTTTGGTTTGAAGGACATGAATAATTGTTGATTTACTATACATAGATGGGATGGTTAGTTGAAGTATAGCCTTCTCATCATCCTGACCATGTGTATTGTTTCCTCAGAACAAGAACTTACATAATGCCTCTCGACCCTGGCAAGCCAAATGCAAGTGAAGAAGAAACAAGTGAGTCAGAAATCCATAGCCAGAAGGAAAACCGGGACATGTCTGATGAATCTGTCCGCAAGCGGATAAGACAAAGTTCTGGAGGGAATACCCCTCAGGGTAAGTATAAGCTCATTTTAAATGGTTGCCATCAGGTTTTGTTCCAAAGTTACCATTAAGATGAATTGTGTTGTTGAGAGAGGTTATAGAAACCAGAGAGCAAGCTGTATATATTGTACCTGCTTACTTTTTTGTCTACTTTTATGAGAACTAGCCCCTTCTTTTACACTCTACACAGTGGTATATGCTCGCCCTCTAGCTCTTCTTGGGGCTCTGAAACAGAGGCACGGTTCTGTACCTGGACTTCATCAGTATAAATGACAACTATTCATGTGATTGTCAATTGATGCTGGAAAGGGTGCTTCTAGTTCTTGTGATCTGGTTTTAGGGGCCACTCCCCAAATGGCTATCTCTCACTTTTGTTTTATCCTTCTGGATCTCAAACTCACCTCCCATGTCTACATTTCTGCATTCAGTGCCCTCAACATTTATTTGAATTAATCTTTGTGGATAGGCCCCAGTGTCTTGAGCCATGGTGCTTGTGAACTCTCCTATAGGAAGTTGCTAGTCTTTTCCCTCAGAACCTATAGAAAGGTACCTGGCCATTCCCAAGGTCTTTATTAGTTCCTTATCAGCTTGGCTGATTTCAGGCCTCTCTTAAATCCACTTCATGACACTTCCTTATCCCCCTCCCAACCTGCTCTCTCCAAGACCCCAACTCCGCCTCAGGCCTCCTCGCCACCTATAAAACACAATGTTAAGTTTCCTTTCTATCCACTACTTCTTACACGCAACCAAAACTCATTCTGACATACATAAACATATTTTTTTAGGTTGATGGCATATCTTTTTGCACATGTTAACTTAGTCTTAAACCTCATTTTAAATATTCTTTGACAATTTAGAAAACGCGTAATAGATAATGTTGCACTTTTTGTCTTTAAAAAATTGATTTTGCAGTCTCACTGGTACTGCTGTGATCATTTTCTTCGCCACAAAGTACTACACTTTTTTTAAATTCCACGTTTAGTACTAATATTAATTTTGGGTCAGTATCGCAAAATGAAACAGTTCATCTTTTCATTAAATGACTCTTGCTTTGCTGGTCATGAGATGTTAGCAACATCACGCTGTATAGAAGATAGACTAATAAGTTGACATAGTTAGGGTTCTGAGCCAAGATCACTTACCTTGTGGTTAATGAGTAGGGGTTGTTAACTATGGTTTCAATTTAGGAGTGAGCAAAGACAATATAAGCCTACCATACTGTTCCGTTTTTGCTGTTCACAAGGTGAGAATTAAATATTCTGCTCAAATGCACTTAGTCCAGTGGAAAAATGTGTTCCCATGGAGAAAGTTTTTCGCCTTCAGTAATCTGGGGGTGATCCATTCCCCTTCCAGTCATGGAAGGCCAGTAATTCCAACCATTTGGTATAGTAAATCTCCAACCATTTCCAGGGTGAAATTAAATATAGGTGTTCGGAAATGCACACAAATGTACCCATTCGAGGGGGGGTTCCTATACTTCCAAGACACGCTAGAACACCTACTTTCCACTTGAGTGGAATTTACTATTATTGTTCTTTCCCCACTCTAAACTGTAGTATTAAATGCATTTATGGTTTGCAGGAATCACTTTGTGAATTCCTAATAGCAAGGTATTTTCAGTCTTCAACCTAAGTTTATAACTGAATTTATCTTTGTGGATAGGCCCCAGTATGTTGAGCCTATTTGGTTTAGGACTACTTGGTTGCCACTCTTGTTTTTGCTGTGACTATATGAAATTGATAACATTGAAAAAGTGAAAGCTGTTTTGGAGATCTTTTGCATCTATTCATTTGAAGTATATTACTTACCAAGGTAATCTTTTCTTTGAGTATGCATGTGGAGACCGCTTTATTTCGCTGTCAAACAGGTATTCAACTACTTAATCTCTCAACTCTGCATAACTAGAATAACCCTTATTCTAAATTGCGTTGTGTTTAGTAAGTGCTCCCTGTTTTTTGTGTGAGACATTTAATCCAGGCCAGAAAACACTGGAATTTGCTTTACTTTTACTACATATGAGCCACCTTGTGTCAAAGCAGGGACAGCCTCTGACTCTTAGCAATTTTCTCTGATGGATACTCACACTCCCACCCACTTGGACCATGGTAAACCACTTAATAGGCCGTTTTGACCAAACACAAGGTCCATGTAGCCCCTGAATTTCCTGGACTTACTTCTGCTCCCGTTTTGGGTGCATGGCTCAACTCAAATGGCTTCATCTCACTGCATGTTGCTGTGTAGTGGCAAGCGGTTTGCGGCTAAACTGTGAGTAGGGTCTCAGTAAGGGCATTAAAACATTTGTGCCACTCTCCTTCGCTAAGTGCGGTTTGTAGGTTTGCTTTTTGAAAGCTCAGATATCCAGATTGTGGCAACAAAGCTCACTGCGCATAAAAATGCCACTTAAATCAATGTCCTGTACCCAACACTTGATGACCTGATACAAAAGGATGAGGTACATATCCTGAACAACTTCCTCAACCATGTACAGGCACAGAAAAGGTCTATGCTTTGGATTTGCTGACACTGAGTAGCCTATATAACCTATATTACGTCAGACAATCTACTAGGTATTTTATGAGCAGCAGGTGGTGCAGCTCAGAACCATTAAGAGGCTGCCATTGCTCTGCTTTTCTGAGGTTGTGCTGTAGACAGCATAATTTGAGGACAGATAGGTGTATGGACCAGTACTTAGCCTGCATACTGAAGTGGAACATGTTCATGATACTGCCCCAAATCACCAGGTTCCATTTTTATCCTTACTGCCTCCATGTCAAGATAAAGCTTGAAAGCTATGGGATCTGAAACAAGGCCTGACATTTGACAAAATTACCTGCACAGTCATATTGAGCTGTGCTTGTTCTCTTGTCCCAGACAGAAAATGTACTAGAACAATGAATGATGCATAGAACAGAAGTGTAAATTGCCTTGGGTGAGGTGTGCCTCTAAGGAGCCCCCTTCTCCTACTGCTTTCAAATAGGTTCTTAGCTGTCTCTATGCTGACTTTAAAATAAACTCAAAATCCCACAAGCATGGCACAACATTGTAAAGTAAACCTCATTCATGGTGTGAAGTGAATAGGCAAAAAACTAAAGGCATCTTGTAGGTCATGACATTTCTTTACTACCCCAGCTTTTTCTTGCTATAGCGAGCAAGACCCTGTATCTAATAGTATGCACATTAATTCCTTGGTGAACTTCTCCCCTATGACCATGTAGAGCAGGAAAAGACTCTGATTGAGCTAGACGTCCACATTTATTAGCTAAGATCTTTCTGGAATCTCGAGGATAAGACCAAGGCAGTGTGAAACTGACTTGCAATAAAACAGCATCAATCAACCCACAATAAATATCACATGTCCCAAGTAGAAAATCTTCATTCAGTCAGTCTTTGAAGAAGAGAGCATCAGGGAGGTGTGTTAAAAGCACACCATTAACTTTTTATCTGCTGCAATCAAACCTTAATAAGGTACAACTATATATCCCCATTCATGCACATTTCGGACATGGTATGGGACTGGACTGCTGCACAGAGGAGTTTCAGTGCAATGAAGTGTGCCTGGCAGGGAGGTGAGAGAAGTAATGAAAGGGTACTAAGAAGAACAAATTCAAGTAAAAAAACACAGAGAAGGGATTTAGGAGCAGAAAAAACAGAAAGAAGAATTGCAATATGGATAAACGAAGGAAGTTGTTAAACACACTGGGAAAATACCATCCTCCTATCTCAAGTAACTATACCTGATGCCCTAGGGTAACTATAAAGCGCACCCCTGCCATGCACAGTTATCTTCTCAATAATTTCACTGCAAATGTTGCAGTGATATCAATGATGTCATAGAAGATGCATGAGTGATGCAATATGTGGGGTAATTAGCAGTGCATGGCTAGGGTGCGAGTTATAGTTACTTGCAATAACTATAATTGCTGAATTTCTATAGTTTTATGTGTGTAAAATCTGAACCTAACTATAACGTCCATGTAACCTTTGTTTTTTCCAGTGACTTTCTAAGGTTTTAATAATTCCCAACTATAATGTCCCTGTAACCTTTGGGTTTTTTCTGTGAATTTCAATAGTTTTTTTTTTTTTTTTTTAAACCTTTATTTATGTCAACATGGATCACAGCTATTCAGCCGACATCCCGGAGGTCCGGCAGCATAATAAGAACAACACGTAAGAAGGTCCATAGCTATTGAACAGGAGTAACAAAGGTTTTGTTTTAAATTAAACTGGAAATAAAAAACACAAGCAAGGCAGAGCATATAATAAACATGCGCTAGTTCTCAGTTGGGGCGAGGTCCCACTCCCATCAGCAGACCAGTACAACATACTAAAGAAGTGAGGGGAAAGCAGAGGTATGGACTCCAAGTTATAATCCGTTTTACGTCCAAAGTTGGAAATAGAGCTAGGGGGAAAGTTGCACATCTAACATCTCAGTAACCGGGGGCACACAAATATCACCCCTATAATGGTTCCATGGCCCCCATATCTTATGCCATTTCTTAGGGCGACCTCGGGCACTGTACACCGTTTTCTCTCGGAACATGCCCCAGTCCATATTTGCCATCCATGTTACCAAGGTGGGAGGTCTCTGGGATCCCCACAGCTGCGCAATATCGCGCTTCGCCACCATATTCCCCAGGGTCACCCATTGGGTCTGAGCGGCATCATAATCGGTGGGACCCCAGACATTCAATAGGCAGCGTCTTGCCTCCGGTAACAGCGCGATACCCGTGACCTCTTCCATCACATCATGAATTTGTTTCCAGAACTCTGTGATCTCCCCACATTCCCAAATAATGTGTAGAAAGGTGCCCAACATCCCACAGCCTCTCTTGCATAAGCCATCTTCAGAGAAACCCATGTGAATCAGGCGGGGCCCCGTGACGTAAACCCTGTGAAGTATCTTAAGCTGCACCAGCCTCAGTCTTGCCGGGATCGCAACCTCCTTCGGAGAGGAGATGGCATACTGCCAGTCCTCATCGTCCAGCTCGAGGCCATCCCTAGTCCATTGTTCGCGCACATCGAGGAGGAGGTCGGTCCGAACATTAACAAGCTTCTTGTAAATCAAGGAGATTGTACTCTCCGGCATATGGCCATCCAAAATCCGGTCCTCCAAAGGAGAGGACTCAGGCACGACCTCCCCCTCGGCAAGGACAGATAGCAAAGCATGACGAACCTGGGCATATCGAAAGTATTCAGTACCCCCTAATTCGTACTCCGTCTGCAGTGTCTCGAACGATTTCACCTTACCCTTAGCCAGCAGATCACCAACTCTAGATATCCCAATTAGGTCCCATTTCTCGAACCCTTTCGTGTGCCATAATTTCCCCAATTTATCGGATTCGAAAAGCGGAGTAGCCTGGGTAAGCCTGTCCTTCCAGCCCAGCGAATTTGTAACCGCCTTCCACACATGCACCGCCGTCTTGGTTGGCCCTGTGAGGGACCCATCCAGTGATTTGGAATACAGCGCCCTAAGATAATTACCCCCGTGCAACAACCACCGATCCATAGCAAAGCCAGGGTTCAACGCTGGGCCATAAACACCATGGTTAAGCGCTCCCAACTGGGTAGCCCAATAATATCTTCTGATGTCAGGGAGCGCAATCCCCCTGTCATACCATGGAAGGGTCAACTTTGCAATAGCTATACGCGGTCGACCGTCCCACAACAGCGAGCGCTGGAGACTCTCCACCTCACGAAAATAATTGGCCGGGACTAACTCTAGGGTATTCTGTAGGGGATAGAAAAATCGGGGAAGAGACATCATTTTAAACAATGCGGCGCGGCCTAGGAGGGAGAGCGGCAGCCGCCTCCAACCCGCAACGTCCCGTCTCAAACGCGACAATGGAGGAAGTAGGTTCTTCTCATATCGGACAGATGGATCGGTGGAAACATATATCCCTAAGTACAGAAAACCCTGCTGGGCGATCTGGATGGAGCAATTCCGCGGGACGTTAGGGGTGTCTCCACTTAGAACATATAGATGCTACTTTCCCCAGTTAATGGCGAGACCCGAGTTTCTACCAAAAGAATTCAAGACGTCACAGACTACTATGAGGGATTTCCTGGGTGAGGTCAGGTATAACAAAATGTCGTCTGCATACAAAGAAATGCGGTCCTCATGGTCTGGCGACCATCGGATCCCTTTTATGTCTGGCTGCCATCTAATCCATGCCGCCAGCGGTTCAAGGGCGAGGGCGAACAATAGTGGCGACAGAGGACAACCCTGCCGGGTGCCTCTCCCAAGCTCAAACGGATATGACGCCCTACCGTTTACCGCGACTTTAGCAAAAGGTTCCTCATAAAGTAGCCTAACCCAGCCTATAAAACCAGGTCCGAAGCCACATTTTGTGAGTGCTGCCCACAGATACGGCCACTCCACAATGTCGAAAGCCATCGTGGCATCAAGTGACGCCAAGATGGCCGACTCCCGCAGCGTCCCAACCCTCGCGAGCACGCCATGGAGTCGCCTGAGGTTCAACGCGGTGTTGGCGGTGCGGGATAAACCCGGATTGATCCGGGTGGATCAAGTCCCCAATGACCCTGATCAAACGGTTAGCCAACAATTTGGCGAGGATTTTTGGCTCAGCGTTGAGTAGTGAAATCGGCCTATACGAGCCACATCTGTTCCTGGGCTTGCCATCTTTGTGTATAACCACTATTGTCGCCAGACGTTGATCAAATGGGAGACACCCATTCTCCCGCGCCTCTACAAACATATCTCGCAAATGTGGGGCAATCTTATCCGGCCTGAGTGTATACAACTCGATCGGCAAGCCATTCGGGCCCGAGGCCTTGCCCGGGTGTAGCGAGCGTATAGCAACTGCAACCTCATCCGCTGTGATGGTACCATCAAGGTCTTCCCTGTCTATGTCAGAGAGACAAGGCAGAGCAATATCACGCAGCAGTTCATGCGAGTCTTCCTCCGGCTTGTCCGACACGGAAGCATAGACCGTGCGGAAGTGATCCGCGAAACACTGGACTATCCCGTCGGGTTCGGTGACAATATCCCCGCCAACTGTCACTATTTCTGGCACAACTCTATTCACTCATTCTTTTTTTGTCTAACCACGCTATTAATTTCCCAGCCTTGTCCCCTACATCGTACAATCGCCCTTGTTGTTCCCTACTAATAACCTTGGCCGCGTTTGTCACCAGTGCTTTATATTCAGACTGTTTTAATCTCAGCTTATGCAGTGTTTCCGCCGTAACCTCATCTTCCAGGACTGTCTCTAATACCGCTATCTCAGCCTCAATCTGCACCACCTCCGCATCTCTCCGGCGTTTGACATCCGCTATCAAGGAGAGAGCCTCCCCTCTCAGTACCGTTTTAAACGCTTCCCACAAAGACACCGCGGATGTAACCGAACCAAGATTTTCCAGGAAGTAGAGATCGACCGCTTTCAGCAACGCGCTATGAGTCCTAGGGTCACGGAAATACCAGGGGTTAATCGGAGCCACCCTACCTGCCGCTCCCCGGGCAAAATCCATACAAATCCACACCGGCGAGTGATCGGAGATGCCCTTAGCCATGTGCCTAGCCTCGGACACCAATGAAGCCTGGGCAGCCAAAGTGAGAACATAATCTATTCTAGAGAGGCTACCGTGTGCCCCAGAGTGAAAAGTGTACTGCCGCTGAGTGGGATGCAGCAGCCTCCAGCAGTCAACCAGGCCTAGTGTATCAATAAGGTCTGGGAGCCATCTCTGCGCCCCCCCGGGGTCTCTTGGCGGATGTCTGTCTAGTAGTCCGGAACCAACTGCATTAAAGTCACCACCCACCAACAACACGCCCTCGGGGAGATCCAGCATAGCCCTCCCCAAGTCAGCAAATGTGGCGGTCTGCAGGCCAGGAGGGACATAAACAGAAACCAAAACCAGTGTCCTGCCCTCCCACCTCCCAGCAACGACCACAAAGCGCCACCACTCATCAACAGTAGTAGAATCAATCTCAAACGGTAGCGAGGTCCTAACAAGTATTCCAGCCCCCCCCGAGATCCCGAGGAAAACCCTGAGTGCGCAACAAATTTGTAGCCCTTTCTATTAAGTGCATGACACATATTGCCTATCAGGTGCGTCTCCTGCAGCAAGACTATGTCAGGAGAGCATCGCTTCAGAAATTACAATACAATCCCACGCTTAATACGATCCCCCAAGCCGTTAACATTCCAACTAAGTATATTCAAACCCCTACCCCCCATCACGAAATGGAAAGAGACCCCCACCCCCCCAGAGAGCAGCACTCAAGCGAAAAAGACTTGCATTGCGATACCTTGCAGAAAGAAAAACAACCACAACCACCCCAACAGACCCATACCATCCCCCACCCTGCACCCCTGCGTAAGCCTAGAAAGCCCCCCCAACTTGCAGTGTGCCTGTCGCCCTAGCAAAAACTAATCTACAAGAAGAAACCCCTTAGGAGGAAAGAGTTCCCATTGTACCCCCGCCACCCCCGGACAATAGCCATCAAAGAGAACGAAAATCAGCGAACCACTGTCCTGGGCATAGTCAGAATGTTCAATCACCGGAATCCTCACTCATGTGCGTCATGACCACCTTCTGCTCCGCCAGCGTGATCCCCACTAGTCCGCCGCTGAGGCAATGTGTCGAGCCATTCCCCAACCACATCCGGCGAGTCAAAGAAAAAGGTTCGCTCTTCGTACTCGACGCGCAACTTGGCTGGGAAGAGCATGGCATACTTCAGACCCAGCTCACGTAGCCTCCTCTTAATCCCCCGGAAACTCTGCCTTTGCTTCTGCACCACCTGGGTGAAGTCAGGATAAAAACTCACTGCAGTGTTCTGGAAGGTGACTGGTCCGGACACTCGTGACGCTTGTAGAATGGCGTCGCGGTCCCTGAAATTGAAGATCCTGGCGATAATCGGTCTCGGGGGGGGGCCCCCACCTTGGGCCTCCCGCCTGGGACTCTGTGGGCCCGCTCAACCGCAAAGAACTTGCTTAGGCCCTTAGGCGCCAGGTGATTAACCACCAAGTCCTCAACAAACAAATCCGCTGATTGCTCCTCCGATTTTTCCGGAACGCCAATAATGCGCACATTATTGCGCCGTGCCCGACCTTCAAAATCCTCCATCTTGCGGGCAAAGAGGTCATTAGCGGTCCTCAGCTTGCGGACCTCCATTTGCAGATCAGAGACGTCTCCCGTGAGGCTAGAGGTTTTTAGGTCCAATGATTTAACTCTCTCATTAGTTTTCCCCAAGTCTGCGCGAAGCAAGTTGACATCAACTGATATGGTATCCACTTTGTGTGCCAGGGTCTCGAACTGTTGCTCAATAGAGGACTTCATCCCCTCAATGGCACCCATGATGTCTTGCAGTGTCAATTCCGGATCGGGGAGCGAAAAATCTCTAGATACGTCCTGTGGCCTTCCCGGTCCACTTGGCGATCCCTTTTGCTGGGCATATCGATCCATATTGTTCGTTTGAGTGTAGCCCCCCCGCCTGGTATTCTTGGGCTTCTGTCTTTCGGCTTCCGATTTGGCCGACATCTTCAACTTCGGAACAGTCAGCTTCAAAGACAAACCCCTCAGCCATCCAGTTGAGACCAGGTCCGCTGGATCCTAAACGCCCGATTTCGGTCCGGGCATGTGCAGGCCGAGCTGCAGGCGACTATTGCCCAAGACACTCTCGGGCCGAGGCGCGCAGTTGTAGAGAAAACAAAAGTGAAAGTGAAGACAACATCCATCCGATGGTCTGCGCCACACACGGCCGCTGTTGTTCAATTAGTGTCCGGGTCCCATGCCAACGCAAGACCCGGGCATCTCCCGGGGGTAGGCCTCGAACTTCCACTTGTCACAACTTCGATCTCCGGTGAGCGATTTCAGTCCGGACAACGACGTTCGCCTCCAATATTCCGGATATTTGATACAGGATTCTTTACAGGATATTTGCCGGAGGGCACGAGGGTCTCGGGAGCTCTGTGCTCACGCAGCCATCTTGGTCCCGCGCTAGGTTCCTCCCTTCAATAGTTTTTTAATGCTTTTTCCTAACTATAATGTCCCTGTAACCTGTGGTTGTGTGGGTGTATAACTGTGTGTGTGTGTGTGTGAGTGGGTGTGTGCGTCCTTGTGTGGGTCTGTTGGTAGATGAGTGGTTGTCTGCGTCTGTAAGTGGGTGAGTGGCTGTATGAGTGTGTAAATGGGTATGTGAGTGGCCGCACGGGTATCTGAGTGGGTTTCTGGATCTCTTGAGTGGGTGTGTGAGTAGCTGCATGGGTGTGAGAGTGCCTGCGTCGGTCTGTGAGTGGGTGTGTGAGTGGTTCTCTGGGTTTCTTAGTGGATGAATCAGTGACTATATTGGTGTATGAGTGGCTTTCTGGGTCTCTGACTGGGTGTGTCTATGCCTGTGTGGGTCTGTGATTGGGTGTG